>NC_052146.1:77295613-77608605 GCF_902713615.1 Scyliorhinus canicula | reverse complement strand
AACATGGTCCAACAATTAGCCCAGAGCACAGCATAGCGCAACAAAGCCCAACAATTACTCCAGGGCAACAATTACACCAGGGCACAGAGCCCAACGGTTACACCAGGGCAAACAGAGCTCAACAATTACCCAGGGGGACAGCAAAGTCCAACAATTACCCCAGGGACACAGCAGAGCCAACAATTGCCCCAGGGGACACAACAGAGCTCAACAATTACCCCAGGGTACAGCAAAGCCCAACAATTGCCCCAGGGACAGCAAAGCCAACAATTACCCCAGGGGAACAGCAAAGCCCAACAATTACCCCAGGGGAACAGCAAAGCCCAACAATTACCCCAGGGGAACAGCAAAGCCCAACAATTACCCCAGGGGAACAGCAAAGCCCAACAATTACCCCAGGGGAACAGCAAAGCCCAACAATTATCCCAGGGGAACAGCAAAGCCCAACAATTATCCCAGGGGAACAGCAAAGCCCAACAATTACCCAGGGGAACAGCAAAGCCCAACAATTATCCCAGGGGAACAGCAAAGCCCAACAATTATCCCAGGGGAACAGCAAAGCTCAACAATTACCCCAGGGGAACAGCAAAGCCAACAATTACCCCAGGGGGCAGCAAAGCCCAACAATTACCCCAGGGGCACAGCTGAGCTCAACAATTATCCCTGGGCCACAACAGAGCCCAAGAATTACCCCAGGGGCCCACAAAGATCGTAAGAATTACCCCAGGGTGCCACTAAAGAGCCACCTCATTGCCCCAGGCACATTAACAGAACCAAATCATTCCCCTAGGCACCTGGACAAGGCCACCTTCTCATGCTGACTCCACCACAGTTACCAGCGCAGACACCACAGCACAGCCTAGCTTGAAGCATCGGAAGGGAACCACGTCAATTTGTCCAGGGAATGCAATAGCCTGTAGTTTAGAACGTTTGAAAACAATTGTATGAATCAATTGTAAAGCTAAAATGTATTCAGGCCATAAAGACCAAAAGGTCCCAGATTTAATTGCTGGCCTAATTGAAGATAGTTGATATCAGTCCGGTTCACATTTCAGAACTGTATACAGTTTTAGCACCCTCTTCCTTTCAGCAAAGGGAAACATATAAGCGAAAAATTCCCCTCCTGGTTGCTATTGAATAATCTTATCCACACTTGCAGATTTAAACCTCCAGATGAGGGCATGATAAGGACTGGCTTGATTATGATGTCCATTACAGTTCAATACTGTGCCATACAACCAGAGGGCTTCTCAATACACCGGATGGACCGCACAACATCCTCGGGCAAGGTGGTCAACTCCTCCTGGTGCTCAGGCGTAGCGACCCTGGCGAACTACTGCTCCCTGGTCCTGGAATACCCGACTATGAAGTGCCCCCCCCATACTACCTTCCACGGAAATTCACTTGTGTCATCATCACAGCGGTCTATATCCCATCCCAGGCGGAAGTGAAGAAGGCGCTTGATGAATTGCACACCACTATAAACAACAATGAAACAGAATACCCAAGGCCTTGTTCATCATTGCCGGGTCTTCAACCAGGCCCAACTCAAGAATGTACTGGCAAAATTCCACCAACACATCTCCTGCCTTACCAGGGGTCCCAACGTCCTTGACCACTGTACAAAAACATCAAAGGCGGCCACCGATCCATCCCCCAGCTGCATTTCGGAAAATCAATCACAAGACGGTGATCCTCCCGATATACAAGAAGAAACTTAAGAGGGAGAATCCGGTTAAGAAGGTTGTCCAATGCTGGTCCGAGACAACGGAAGAGCTCCTACCCGACTGCTTGAAGTTAGTGGACTGGTCCATATTCAAGAACTCATCGACCAATCTGGACGAATATGCCACTATCTTCACACACTTCATCAGTAAGTGTGTTGAAGATTGCGTGCCAAAGAAGATAGTACATGCGTTCCCCAACCGAAAACCATGGTTTAACCAGGAAACCCATTCTCTACTGAAGCCCAGGTCTGAGGTTTTCAAGACAGGTCACCCTGACCTGTACAAGAAATCTAGGTATGACCTCCGCAAAGCCATCAGGAACGCCAAGAGATAAAACCAGACTAAGCTGTAGTCCCAGACTAACGACAGGGACTCTCGTCAGTTATGGCAAGGCTTAAACAATATAACAGGCTACAAAGCAAAGCTGAGTAGAATCTCTGGCAACAGAGCACAATTAACTTGATGATTTCTATGCCTGTTTCGATCAGAAGTCAACAAAATGTTGTCAACTGTCTCAGCAACCTGGGACACAACCACACCAAACATCACAGCCTCAGAAGTCAGATCGGCCTTACGGAAAGTGAACCCATGGAAAGCAACGGGTTCTGACAGAGTCCCTTGTCGTGCACTCAGATCCGGCACAAACCAACTGGCGGGTATATTCACAGACATCTTCAACATCTCCCTATTCTGTTCCGGGATTCCCACCTGCTTCAAGACGACCACCATCATACCGGTGGCAAAGAAGAACCAGGCAACGTGCCTCATTAATTTTTACCAATTTTTACAGATGCACCACAGAAAGCATCCTACCAGTTGGGCAGCACGGTAGCATGGTGGTTAGCATAAATGCTTCACAGCTCCAGGGTCCCAGGTTCGGTTCCCGGCTGGGTCACTGTCTGTGCGGAGTCTGCACGTCCTCCCCGTGTGCGTGGGTTTCCTCCGGGTGCTCCGGTTTCCTCCCACAGTCCAAAGATGTGCGGGTTAGGTGGATTGGCCGTGATAAATTGCCCGTAGTGTCCTTAAAAAGTAAGGTTAAGGGGGGGGTTGTTGGGTTACGGGTGGATACGTGGGGTTGAGTAGGGTGATCATTGTTCGGCACAACATCGAGGGCCGAAGGGCCTGTTCTGTGCTGTACTGTTCTATGTTCTATGTATAATAATAATCTTTATTAGTGTCACAAGTAGCCTTACATTAACACTACAATGAAGTTACTGTTAACATCTGGCTGCATCAGCCTGGTATAGCAACTACTTGGCCCAAGACCGTAAGAAACTACAGAGAGTCATGAACACAGCCCAGTCCATTCCGCGAACCCGCCTCCCAACCACTGACTCTGTCTACACCTCCCGCTGCATTGGGAAAGCACAGCATAATCAAGACCCCTCCCACCTCAGTTATTCTCTTTTCCAACCTCTTCCATCAGGCAGAAGGTACAAAATTCTGAGAATATGCACTAACAGGTTCAAAAACAGCTTCTACCCCGCTGTTACCAGACTCTTGAATGGCCCTCTTATCGACTGAACTGATCTCTACGCATTTTCTCTACTGTTGCAGTTCTATATTCCGTATGATTCACCTGATATCTCTATATATTTACATTGTGTAATTATCGTATGTCCTATGTTTTCATGTATGGAACGATCGGCCTGGACTATACGCAGAACAATACTTTTCACTGTACTTCGGTACACGTGACAATAAATCTAAATCTAAATCTGAATAGCCTACTCAGGCAAAGAAAGCCTGGGCCAGGTAGTGGCTGTGAATTAGTCTCTCAGCCAAAGTCAGTGTCTTAAAAAACAGAAAATTACCAAAACAAAAACCATACTAAGCAAAAAAAAAATGTTTTGAGTCGCATACTGTAATAGTTGATGATACAAGTTCTAATTGATGGAAATGAAAAACTTGTTCACACCTTTCTTGGGGAAAGTAATTATTTTAATCAGAAATTAGTCACCCCAACTTTTCAGGCAAGGCTTCTTGGAACTGGTGCACAAGCCACACAGGATTTGTTGGAACAACCTTCGTCTGGGTAGGGTAACCCAGGAATGGATGTACTATCTTCTTTGGCACGTAATCTTCAACACACTGATGAAGTGTGTGACGGTAGTGGCATATTCGTCCAGATTGGCCGATGAGTTCTTGAATATGGACCAGTCCACTAACTCCAGGAGCTTTGCAGATCTCAATTATAATACATTGTAACACCATATAATATATATATTGAGTTTCCAAGTATTGTTAAGCAAACTATCACTATGTATTTTGAACAAGGTAAACAACAGTTCACAATCAAGGGCCAGATGGAAAGTCACATTCTGTTTAAAAGGCAATGGCCTCATTTCAAACTGTTTAAACTTTCAAGGGACACAATTCTTGACAACTAGCCCGATATAAAGCAGAGATATCAATAGGTTGACTTCAAGGTCGGTCCTTCTCCTGGTATGAAACACGCTATGCACGGTAACATTGTGGATAGCATAATTGCTTCACAGCTCCAGTGTCCCAGGTTCGATTCCGGCTTAGCTCACTGTCTTTGCGGACTCTGCACATCCTACCCGTATCTGCGTGGGTGTCCTCCGGGTGTTCCGGTTTCCTCCCACAGTCCAAAGATGTGCAGGTTAGGTGGATTAGCCATGATAAATTGCCCTTAGTGTCCAAAATTGCCATTACTGTTGGGTGGGGTTACTAGGTTATGGGGATTGGGTGGAGGTGTTGACCTCGGGTAGGGTGCTCTTTCCAAGAGCCGGTGCAGACTCGATGGGCCGAGTGGCTTCCTTCTGCACTGTAAATTCTATGACATCACTGTAATTTCAATTCCCAACGTTCCCCAATAGGAATTCAGACTGGGATGTTCAGGCTGATTGCAAGGAGATTTCTGGTGCTTTGAGGGTTAATCCCCGCATGCTGCTTACTAATCTCTATTTCAACGGCAATTGTTTCACTACAAGCCCCACAGACAATCAGCACTTGAAATTAAAATAAGAGGCATCTTCCAAACCAAGAAAGTTGGTCTTACCATTCTCCCTTCACACACACTTACAAACATAGGTATGGAATTTAAAAACATAAAATGATGAGGAGCAATCTCCATGGGGGAAAATCGCCTCTTAAAACTCCTCTCTGTACAGAAATGCAATATCCATATGTTCACAGGCAGCAGAGAATACACCATTCACTGGAGCAGGCAAATCTCCAATCTCAGCAGCCTTCCATAAAATAAAGGATAGAAAACAGAACACAACTAATTACGGACTGGAGCAGAACAGAGATCACTTGGCATCAATTAAAAGAAAGCAGGCAGCCACTTTAGTGACTGTGATACAATCAATAGCATCAGAATCTCCCTCTCTTGCTCCCTTCTGGGCGGCCTCTATTAATACTTTTGTAACCCTGGAACTGTTAAACAGGTCGTACCAATCAGTTTTTAGGTTGTAACTTCGCGACACCCCCTCCTTTGACTTAAACATATATGATTCAGACACAAGTGGCCAATAATATTTCGCACATCTACTTCAGGTTATACTATCACAACCCCTCCCCCCACACCATTTATATAAAAAATACGAAAGGAGAAAAGCTGAGCTGTGTTTACTACATGAGTCAAAAAAAAGTGAGAACAAGCTGTAATGCAAATACTTGCCAGAAACATTGCCGTGCTTTGTATGTTACAAGGAAAAAAATAAATTGCAAAATTCAGTTTAAAACATTGTGTACGGAGACTCCCAGCATGTTTGTGGAGGGATTCCCTTGTCCGAACCACAGGTGACAGGCACAGAAAGAGGAGTGTTCAGAGGCAACTTCTAGAGGTACTCACCATTACAACAGTTGCTTCAGCTTCATCCACTTTCGTCGTATCTACTATCTAAAAGCCTCCTGTAAATCACTGCCTGAAAAAGCAGTCATTGCCAACCATGCGGCCTGGAGAACACAGCTCTGACAGAGGCACAAAAGCATCTGCAGGTCTGAGGGAGGCAGCATGCTGCTGTCAGACGTTTGTTCCTCTTTCAAGCCTTCCATCTCACGCCCACACAGTCCCCCCTGACCCCGGCTCTCTGCTTTTAAGGCAGCTTGAGGCTCAAGGCAGCCAATCAAGAAGACTGAAAAACGCCCACCCATCCACCCACGCAAACATACATATACCCACCTGATTGTACAGTACATACAGTAGGGGCTATAGTAGCTACATATTCCGCAAGAGAAAAAAACAAATACTACTGCCAATGGGCTGCTTTCTGAAGCAAAAAATGTGCCGTGTTTACACAGCTGAGGAGCCTATTCAGTCCTGCTCTCTTCCCTTTCTGTCACTATCTGTGGTAACCCTGCACCTATACATTTCCTGTACTTTCATCCGTGTTCATTTGCAACATGTCAGTGTCATTCTTTTAATTAACCCCTTGTATTCTGAAATCCTTGTTACTTCTAACAGCATTTATCAAGATTGTTACACAAAACTGAAATGCTGAGAACAGCACAAGCAGGAACTAGGCATAATTGCTAAATTATCATAGAATGATAGAAATCTACAACACAGAAAGTGGCCATTCAGCCCATTGTGTCTTTGAAAGAGCGGTCATGTTTAGCCCCACATTCCCAGTTTTTATCCATGACCTATAATAACCTCTATTAGTGTCACAAGTAGGCTTACATTAACACTGCAATGAGGAACTGTGAAAATCCCCAGCCACCACATTCCGGTGACTGTTCGGGTAAACAGAGGAGGAATTCAGAATGTCCAATTAACTTAACGGGCGGAATTCTCCGCTCCCGCGTGGCATCGGGAAGGCCGTCGTGAACTCGGTCAAGTTTCACGACGGCCTCGGAGGCCGCTCCTCGCACCCTATTCACTCCCCCCCCCCCCCCCCTCCTCCCAGGGGGCTAGGAGCGGCGCTCCGTAAATCTCGGCCGCCGGGCCTTGACACTTGCCGAGAATGACGTGACGGCGGTGCCGTCTTGACGTCAGCCACGCATTAGCAGGTTGGCCGGCTCCAACCCGCGCATGCGCGGCTGATGTCACGACGGCTGCCGGCTCCAACCCGCGCATGCGCGGTTGGCGTCTTCCCCACCGCTACCCCGCAAGACGTGGCGGCTTGATCTTGCGGGCGGCAGAGGGGAAAGAGTGCGTCTCTTAGAGATGCCGGCCCGGCGATCGGTGGGCACGATCGCGGGCCAGTCCCCTCCCGAGCACGGCCGTAGTGCTCACTCCCCTCTCCGCCCCCCCCCCACAAGCCACAAACGAGCATTTGCCGCCATGTTCACGACGGCAGCGACCAGGTGTGGTTACCGCCGTCATGAACCGGTCGGGAACGTCAGGCCGCTCAGCCCATCCGGGCCGGAGAATTGCCGGTTGCCGTGAAAAACGGCGAGCGGCGATTCTGCGAGCGGGGGGTGGGAGAATCGCGGGGGGTGCCAGGGCAGCGTGGCGTGAGTCGCCCGGCCCTCCTGCGATTCTCCCACCCCGCGTGGGGAAGGGAGAATTCCACCCAACATCTTTCGGGACCTGTGGGAGGAAACCCACGGAAACCAGGGAGAACGTGCAGACTCCGCACATATAGTGACCCAAGCCCAGAATTGAACCCAGAATAGTGCTAACCACTATACTACCGTGCTGCAAACTACCCTCAATGTCTCAACCTCAAGAAACTGTCCAACTCCCTTTTAATAAGATGTGGAGATGCCGGCGTTGGACTGGGGTGAGCACAGTAAGAGGTCTTACAACACCAGGTTAAAGTCCAACATGTTTGTTTCAAACACGAGCTTTCGGAGCACTGCACCTGAGGAAGAAGCAGTGCTCTGAAAGCTAGTATTTGAAACAAACATGTTGGACTTTAACCTGGTGTTGTAAGACTTCCTACTTTTAATAAGAGCAATTATTGCAAATGCTGGAACCAAAGAGAAAATGCTGTAAATTCTCAGCAGGTCTGACAGCATCTGCAGGGAGAGAATAGAGCTAACGTTTCGAGTCCAGATGACCCTTTGTCAATGCTAAAGACAGAGAAAGTGGGAAATACCTATACTGTGGAGTGAGAATGAAAGATGAGTCATAGCCACAGAAACCCAGGGAAACGAGGTGCTAATAGCCACAGAAACCAAGGGGAAAGAGTGCTAATGGCAGTCCCCAGAGAGAACAAAAGGTGTGAAAGACTAAACTGCCGAGAAACTAACATCAGATGGAGATGTGAGGGGAGGCGGACCAAAGGGGGGAAAGGGTAAGGAAATGTGGATAAGATGGGGGGGGGGGGGGGGGGGGGGGGGTAACTATATATAAAGAAAGACAAGAGAGAGAAATGGTAAAAGACATTTAAAATGAAATGGGATGAAAACAAATGGGTCGAGGTGGGGCAGAGCTAATCATCTGAAGTTGTTGAAATCGATGTTGAGACCGGAAGGCTGTAGCGTGTCTAACTGGAAGATGAGATGTTGTTCCTCCAGTTTGCATTGAACATTGCAGCAGGTCCAGGACAGACACTTGGGCATGGGAGTAGCGCCATTTGTTAAAAAGGCAAGCAACGGGAAGGTCAGGGTCCTGAATGCGCACAGACCGAAGGTGCTCAGCAAAGCGATCACCCAGTCTGCGTTTGGTCTCTCCGATATAGAGGAGACCAGATGGGAGCAGCGAATGCAATAGACCAAATTGGAAGAGGTGCAAGTGAAACACTGCTTAACCAGGAATTAGTGTTTTGGGCCTGGTGTGCTAAACATGGAAGAGGTAAAGGGGCAGGTGTTACACCTTCTGCAATTGCATGGGAAGGTCCCATGGGTGATGGGAGAGGTATTGGGCGTATTGGAGGATTGGACAAGATTCTCTCAGAGGGAACAGTCTCTGCAGAATGCTGACAGAGGGAATGAAGGGAAAATGTGTTTGGTGGTGGCATTACGCTGGAGATGGCCAGCAACATGACCCTTGTCCCTTCCCTCCCTCCCAGAACAAGGATAGAGTCCCCTCGTTCTCACATTTCACCCCACCAGCCTCCGTTTGCAAAGCATAACCATCCGCCATTTTCACCAACTCCAGCGTGATGATTCTATGATTTGGTGAAACGTCTCTGCACCCCCTCCAGTGCAATCACATCCTTCCTATAATGTGGCGACCAGAACTGCACACGGTACTGCAGCTGTGGCCTCACCAATGCTCTTTATAACTCCAACATGATTTCCTTGCTTTTGCCTTATTTTGTTAAGGCATTTATAAATTTTAATAACAATTTCAAGAGGAAAAACAAAAAAGTAACACCCACCCAAGCAACAACCACAGCCAGCCAACATAGCTGACACATACAGTTCCCCATCCCCTACTAACTAATCCTGCCTCAACAGCCCCCCCCCCTCCCCCCCCTTACCTGCCTAGCTCCCCCCCCCCAGCTGGCTGGCAGCTTAATTTTGTATCTGCTGGCAGCTTAATTTTCCTCAAAGAAGTCGATAAACGGCTGCTACCTCCGGGCGAATCCTAACGTCGATCCTCTCAAGGCAAACTTGATCTTCTGAAGCCTCAGAAACCCAGGAATGTCACTAACCCATACCCCCGATTTTGGGGCTCCGAGTCCCTCCATGCCAAAAAGATCCGTCTCCGGGCTACCAGGGAGGCAAACGGCAAAACATCAGCCTCTCTCATCCCCTGGACACCCGGGTCTTCCGACGCAATAAAAATCGCTACCTCTGGACTCGGAACCATCCATACCTTCAATACAGTGGACATGACATCGGCAAATCCTTGCCAGAATCTCCTCAACCACGGACATGCCCAAAACCTGTGGACATGGTTCATGGGCCCTCCGGCACACCTGTCCTCCACCCCTTCAAAGAACCTGCTCATCCGGGCCCCAGTCATATGCGCCCTGTGGACCACCTTGAATTGTATTAAACTGAGCCTGGCACAGGATGAGGGGGGTGAACCCTATTCAAGGCTTCCTCCCACAATCCTGCCTCTAATTCCTTGCCCAACTCTTCTTCCCATTTTCGCTTTACCTCCCCTATCGGGGTTCCCTCCCATTCCATGAGCTCTTTATAAATTTCCGAGACATTCCCCTCCCCCACTCCTGCTTTTGACTCTACCGTGTCCTGTAATGAAACCTGCCTCCGTGCAAAGCCCCTCACCTGTCGATAGCGGAACCCATTCCTACCTGGCAGCTCAAACTCCCCTCTAAGACGTCCAAGCACGGAAAGCTGCCGTCAATAAACAGGTTCCCTAACCGCTCAATCCCCAGCTCGCTGCCACCTCCGAAACCCTCCATCAACCGCCCTCCCCCCCGGCACAAACGGTGATTGCCACAAATTGGAGCCCATTCCGATGCTCCCTCCATTCCCATGTGCTTCCGCCACTGTTCCCACACCCTCAAAGCCGCCACTAACACCGGGCTTGCAGAGTACCGAGCCGGCGAGAGCAGCAGAGGGCCGCTACCAGTGCCTTACACGATGCCGCCCCCTCACTATCCACTACCCGATCATTGCTATGTTCGCCGCCCAATAGTAGCTCCTGAAATTCGGTAGGGCAAGCAGCACCCCCCCCCCCCCCCCCCCCCCCCCCCCCCCCCCCCTTGGCCCTGCTCTAGCAGCACTTTCTTTACCCGTGGGGTTTTATCCACCCATACGACCCAGGGATCACCGTGTTTACCCTCTTAAAAGAAGCCTTCGGGATAAAAATAGCCAGGCACTGAAATACAAACAAAAACCTCGGGAGAACCGTCATCTTTACCATCTGCACCTTCCCCACCAGTGACAACGGTAACATATCCCACCTTCGCAAGTCGTCCTTCATCTGCTCCACCAACAGAGCCAAATTCAACTTGTGTAGCTGCTCCCACACCCGCACCACCTGGATTCCCAAATACCGAAACTCCATCTCAGCATCTTGAACGGCATCCCTCCCAATCTTCTCTCCTGCCCTCTCGCCTGAATCATAAAGTCCTTGCTTTTGCCTATATTTAATTTGTACCCCGAAAACCGGTTGAATTCTCCTAGGATCTCCATATTCTCGCCAATCCCCCCAACAGGTCTGAAATATACAAAAGTAGTTTGTCCGCATATAACAAGACCCTATGCTCCACCAAACCCACCCCCGCACCATCCCCTGCCAGTTCTTTAACGCTCTAAGTGCCATGGGCAGTGGCTCTATAGCCAAGGCAAACAACATTAGGGGGAGTGGACATCCCTGCCTCGTCCCCCCAGTGCAGCCTAATATAATCCGAGTTCATCCAGCAACGCAAGGAGAATCTGGAGGACCTGGCCAAGGCGGTGGATTCGATTAAGGCGGTGATCGACCGTGTGGAGACAAGGCTGGAGGCTCAGGGTCTGGCAATCCAGAAGATAGAGGTGGTGACGGAAGACCATGAGGAGCAGTTTGCCTCGATGGCAGCGGAGATGGGGCTGATGCAGGATCAGCAGAGGCAGCCCCAGGAGAAAGTCGAAGACCTGGACATGCAGGTTGAATATGAGGATTGTGGGCCTGCCAGAGGGGAGTGAAGGACCCGTCGCTGGCGCGTATGTGGGGAGGATGCTGGAGAAGCTGCTGGGAGAGGAAGCATTCGCACGACCTCTGGAAGTGGATCGAGCACACAGGGCGTTAATGAGGAAACCCCAGGAGAACAAGCTGCCGAGGGCGATGGTGGTGCGTTTTCTGCAAAAGGAGCGGATCATGAGGTGGAGCATGAGGCAGACGAGGCACTGCACCTGGGAGGGCAGTGAACTTTGAATATATGAGGACCCGGGTGCAGAGCTGGCCAAGAGGAGAGCAAGTTTCAATATGGCCAAGGTGGCCCTCTACAAGAAGGGGGTGAAGTTTGGGATGTTGTACCCGTCACATCTGTGGGTGACATACGAAGGCCAGGAGCTGTACTTTGGGACGTCGGAGGAGGCAATAGAATTAATCAGAGACAATGGACTGGCGGGAGAATGGGGACTTTGAACTTTGGTGGGGATACTTTGACTTTGCTTTGGCACTGATTTAAATTGGGTTTGGGGCCATTGTTCGGCTTCAGGTTTGTCTCTGTTCTTTGTTAGAAGATGGGGAATGATCTCTTTGATTGGGCTTGGGGAGGGGTTGTTTTTGTTTGTTTGCACTAGCAGGATGACTGGGGGTGGTGGAGGGGAATCAGTGGGGGGTAGGATGCTAGGCGCCATGGGCGAGGGCTACTAGATTACCTGGGCGGGCTAGTCCATGGAAGCGCACTGGGGGTGAGCAGGTTAGTGAGGGGATGGTGGTATGGGTTTTGTTTGGATAACTGGGTGGGGGGGGGGGGGGTGGGAGAGATGTACTGCTGACAGGTGAAGGGCTTTTAAAATGTAATGGGAGGAGGATCAATGATGGCCGGCGCCCGACGACGGGCCTGGGGAAGTGCGGATCGCGGGCTGGAGGCTGGTTATTCTGATTTGTTCTTGTTGAAATCTGATGTTTAAAATTGTTAAAATTATAAATGTCGCAATAAAATATTTTCAAAAAAAACATACTATTAAGCAGATGTTCCAAGAGGCTGGGAGTTAAACTCATTGTGCTTGGAGGGATGTATGGGAGGAGGTTTCTAAATTGAAAATAACTCCAAAATAAATAAGGTGGATCACCCGTCACTTTAAACCAATACAAATGATTATCATTGTTGACATTTTCTCATTATCCTATGTAGGTGGAAGTCCCAAACCAAGACAGATACAGTGTGTCAGCAACGCTTACTTGAACAGTTATATGGATCAGTAATTTTAACCAAAAAATTAGCCAACTGTGGCCAGCTGGCCAACAGTCTGAATCTAGGCCCAACGGACAATTGGACACTCCTAATTAAACTGCTACAGCAAACAACCCCTACAACAAAGACCACTGGAAACCCAGACAGGCTAAATTCAAAATACAGGTCAGGACATGCCAGGAGGGGAGATTGGAAGGACTATACCTTTACTATATTTGGCAGACGGTTTGTATATTCCCTGGTTTCGGCCAGACTCTCTGGCGCCTCAGGTTCCCATCACAATCTTATTTGGAAGAGGGCTGCTTGGAATATGCACACCTGGTGATGGTCACCTAGCGTGCATCTGATGTCCTCCAAACAAAGAATTGTCAACTTCATTGGGTGTTGTGACCTCAACCCAGTGACCCCCATTAGGTGGAAGTTCGGGAAGCTTCCAGAAAGACATAGAAGAGACACCAGGAGGCCACTAGCTATGAAAACCCGGCACGACCCACAGCGAAGGAGACTACGGACAAGACTCGACGGCAATCCAGAGACAGACAGAAGAAGGCATATGAGAATCACCTTCAGAGACGAGAACCCTGAGACAGCAGGGGCTCAGAGAATTGGGCCCGCAGCTCGATCTAGTTCATCAGCATGGATAGTACTGGAACCTTAAGCCAATAGGGTTAAGGTAATTTGGGACTAGTAACTGTGTGGTTAACATTTACCAAACTGAATATAATTTTTGTTGAACCAGAAACCCATTTCTGTCCTTTGTTCGTCTTGTAAGTAAGGGCACCTGGTGAACGTTTTACTGATAAACTAGTCAAGTGCCTGAAATTTACAGACTACATTTCGTGTCCCTGGATGGGTTTCAATAAGAAATGACCAAACGGTGCTCCAAGTCGAATCCACCAGCCCTGTATTCTCCAACATCCAGCCTGAAGCCTGAATTAAGAGGGTTCAATGGTAGTACAGGCATCCGACCAGTATTGGGCCATAAAACCTTGGCCGGGATTACTCCAAAAATGGGGCTACATCCCCACACCCGCCGGAAAAGGGGCGCAAATCACACCAGACTTTTTTCAAAAGTCCAAAGTGATTCTCCGATTTCAATGAGAGATAGCAGGCCCCCTGTGTGCGCCCCGCAGCTCCTGTGCCGATACGGCGGACCCCTGCACTACCCCCCCCCCCCCGGATCCCGCCCGCCCGCCAATCGGTAGCCCACGATCGCGGGCCTGGCCATCGGTGCAGGGCCCCCCGGAGTCTGATCCCCCCACCAGGACTACCAGCGCGGCCGCGAGTCCGAGCACCTGCCGGCTGGAACCATATTGGAACCATGTCGGTGGAACTTCGGCTGGTTCGATCGCAGAGTATCGCCGCAGGGGCCCTTTCAACAGCCCCCGACCGGCGCTGCGTCGACCTCGCTGCGCGTGGCTGGCAGCAATTTTCCAGCCCGCGGAGAATCGCATCCGGCGTCAGAGACGATTGTGAGTCTGAGACCCCCATTCTCCGCCCCCGCGCCGAGTGCAATTGAGGCGCGGGGGTTCGCACAATCCCGGCCCAGGTGTCTGTAACAAGAGGTGAACAAACTAGGGATTCAAAATGAATGAAAATCGCTTATTGTCACAAGTAGGCTTCAAATGGAGTTCCTCTGAAAGCCCCTAGTCGCCACATTCCGGTGCCTGTTCGGGGAGGCTGGTACGGGAATTGAACCGTGCTGCTGGCCTGCCTTGGTCAGCTTTCAAAGCCAGCGATTTAGCCCTGTGCTAATACTCAAGGACCTGCCTTGAGGGGGCGCGTGTGTTCCGTGTAGGGGCCTCACGGTAGCATGGTGGTTAGCATCAATGCTCACAGCTCCAGGGTCCCAGGTTCGATTCCCGGCTGGGTCACTGTCTGTGTGGAGTCTGCACGTCCTCCCTGTGTGTGCGTGGGTTTCCTCGGGTGCTCCGGTTTCCTCCACAGTCCAAAGATGTGCGGGTTAGGTGGATTGGCCATGCTAAATTGCCCGTAGTGTAAGGTTAATGGGGGGATTGTTGGGTACGGGTATAGGGTGGATACGTGGGTTTGAGTAGGGTGATCATTGCTCGGCACAACATCGAGGGCCGAAGGGCCTGTGTCTGTGCTTGTACTGTTCTATGTTCTATGTTCTATGTTCTTGTGCATTTGCTCCCGAGCGACTGGGAAGGAATTTCATGAAAATGGACACCTATCCCAGTCCCAGTCAACTCCCACACCACCCTTGACAAACCCTAGGGAGAGAGAAAGAGAGAATGTGAAGAATAGAAATGGCAAGCCTTGTCAATGGGGGAAAAACTATTCGGAGGAACTTGAACAACAATGGCCCAAGTGGAAACCTTTGGAAAAAAACAATGTTGGATCTGGGGCTCGAAGGGCAAAGATGTTGGGACACGGTCCATAAAACGTTAGGGAAACAGGCCACTGAGTTAAGTAAAGCGATCGCAATAGCTAGCTGTATGGAGCAGCTCTGCGGGAAAGAGGCAAAGAATTTAAAGTTTAAATAAGAGTTAGGTGACGCTAGGGAACAAATAGAGAAACTACAGAGTGAGAGTTAGAGGTACGAGAGCAGAGGAACCAAACCAAACTTCTGCATATGGGTCAGTTTCAGGGTCAATGCGAGGCGGCGTACCAGAAAGAGCAGTGCCCAATCTAGAACCACGACGCGGTAGACCAGATGAGTTAAAAGAAAAATGCAGCAATCTGCAGTAAGGTCCTGCACCCAGCAGGGAAAGAGAATAGAGCCCCGCAGTAGACCATTCAAGTGCCTGCGTGAGATGAGACCTTAAAGTCAGTTGTCAGTACTAAAAGGGATAATTTGTGCCTTTACGACAGAGTTGAGGGGTAGTGAGCTAGGGGCAGAGTGAGAAAAGGTGGAGGAGAAGCCCACGGATATGCTGACCCTGATAATGGGTGGGAAGCCCCACCTCTGTTACAGATGGCTGAACCACAGGCACCCCCAGAAATTTCTCCCGCTCCGATGAATCCGCCTCACCACTAGCTGATGAGATGGCCAAAATAATGCAGATGGGACACTTAGTCAAAACTGTACAGCACACTGGATCTTCATGCTCTAGGGCCACAACATGCTGTAAAGCATACAAAAGTCCCCACCTTCCTAGCTGACTATATGCGTGCCAGGTAGTGGCAACAAATGCCCCCCCAAGGGGGATGATCTAAGGAGAAGGAGACAGGACCAAGGGAATTGGGGAAGCAGGGAAACAGGCCCTGAAAGTTATTGTGGCCGGATCCTCTATGTGGAGGATAGGAATAGAAAGACAGGGTGCAATATCTATGTGGAAGACAGGCAAGGCAAGCCCTTGAGGGAGATAGCCTTAAGGATTCCCACAAAGATGATTGCCCAGGCTGCCGAGCTAGCAGCTGTAGATTATGTGGTGAGCCACAGAACAAGTTGCTCCCACCAGCAGCATACATTCGGAGAGCATGCATGTCTGTAATAGTTTTAACCGAACTCCTGCCACTGTGGGAAGCCAGAGGATTGTGTTGTAAGGGTCCTTCCAGTTTATTCCCTGTTTACGCCCTTATTTCCCCTTTATAAAAGTTTTGCCATTACATTTTGATCCATGGATGATTATTGATATATCTTTTTAAGGAAAGACGCCTGTTTCTTTAGTTCATGCAGGAAGAATCCGACAGGCTGTGCTGGTTTAAACAGAAGCTGTATACTGGCCGGCATCAATGACAGAGAGGTGAGTAGGGACTTGGTTTGATTGGTGGCTGATGGCCAATGGATTGGCCCAAAAGGCTGTACTCTGCCCGGTAGCAGGTGGTGATGGGATCTGATCCCACTGGAATGCTTTTCAGAGTCCAAGGTTTAAGTTTGATTTAAGTTTTGATTCTGGCAGCATGGTGAAAGAAGGATCCAGCTAACTCTCTCCACAAGATCCAAATAACTCCCTCCAAAAGGCCACTGTGAGGGCTGACTCCCTCTTCAGAAGCCTCCGGGTGCTGTTTCCCTGTAATTAGAGAGGCCTGAAGACAAACCACAAACTGAAAGCACAGTTTGATGAGAAATAAGGTGCCTCTCCAGGAAAAGCTGTGTAATGCATTTTAAACTACAGAGTACCTGAATGAATCTTCAAAGCTGTTCATTACAGGCTACATACCAAAGAATTTAATCTGCAATTTTGCTGTAAAGAAAGTATGCTAAAACCATCATCTCGAATAAAGCTCTCTCTTCCCTCTACTTATGATTTTACCTTTTTCCACCCTCTGAGTTTTGTCCTGACTTGTGTATGTGTCTATATTACTTGTGTTGTGACTCCAAGACACGTGCAGCTAGAATTGGCCTAGGGTGTTGTAACAATGTCGGCAGATGGGAAACTCCTTCAATCGCGACCCTGTAAAATACATTTTTCAGACTGCCCAGGGAAGAAAATATTGGATCATCAAGGTCCAGGCACACCATAAATCTTTCCCATCAAGGAACACGAGGACAGATGAATTGGCCAAGCAAGGTGCCTGGGAGAGAGAACAATGGCAACCTTTGAATAGTGACTGGATCGATGGTCGCTGCTGTGAGCCAAACTAAGGTTGAAGATCATACGCATACTCAGAAAAGCGACCAGAACCATAAACAGATCCAGGAAGGTGGCAAGATATATTCACAGTAAAGGAAGGGCTAGTCCTGAAGGATGGGCGGTTCTTGGTACTGTTTAGGGACCACAACTAAATTATTTATTGGTACCAGAATTATCAAGGAGTAGGAGCCACAGTGAACGAATTAAGGGAATGTGCTGGTGGCCAATTCCACGTGGATAAGCACATGCGGCATTACGTCGATAATTGCATAGTCTGCACCCAAAACAATCCCCACAGGTTTGGTGAAAAAGGAGAACTGAGGCAAACTGGACCAGTAGGCAGCCCCTGGACAAATTTGAAAATTGATTATATCAGTCCCCTACCGCCCGGCACAGGAGGTTACAAGTATATACTGGTTGTAATGACACTTTTGGTAAATGGACAGAGCCTCCCTATCCAAACTAATGCTGTAAAGTCATATCATAGTTCAACATATCTTCACTGTGGGGGGGGGGGGGGGGGGGGGGGGGGGGGGGGGGGGGGTCCTCTGTCATAGCATAAATTTTGATCAAGGCACTCATTTTACCGCCCACATGATGCAGAATGTGATTAACTTTTTTGGGATCAACCAAAAGTTCCACATCATACATCGTCCTCAGTCCAGCGGGATAGTGGAGAGGATGATCCACACTCTCATAGGGATGGTCCGGAAGACCGTCCAACAGAACAAACATACCTTGAACAAAGTCTTGCCATTTGTATTAATGACCGTTTGAACATAGTTTCAATTCTAACGAGTTCACTTCCCGTGTATTAGTGACAGGACGACATATGAGAGGAATCGAACCCCTGGCAGGACTTATCAGAACCGAGCTCTCAGCCCTTAGCCACGAGACTGCAGTCAAAACACTGCTGGAAAACGTTCAGGCTACACAACAGACAGCACCTGTTAAAATGGGGAAAAGGGACTTCCGGTTGCGGCTATGACCAGCTAAGTCGCACGTTTATCTGCTCCTGCTACAAAGGTGTTTTCGGGCCGATTGGAGGGCCCCAACGGCGCTGTAAGGACAAATCCCGGTGGGGGAAGGCTCCCTGAAGAGAACCAGACCAACTTTATGGTCGGTACCCGGAGTGGGGTGGTAAAGAAAGCAACAGCAGCTCCCAAAAAAAAGCGGGGGAAGAAGACCAAATGGCGGCCGGTGGCGCACCCGAGGAATGGAGGAAATGGGCGGAGGAGCAGCAGGCCGCTCTCCTGCGCTTCTTTACGGAGCTGAAAATGGAGCTCTTGGAGTTCAATGAATGCGACGACCACCAGGCTGATGGGAGCCCAGGCGACCCAAGAGGCGTCGATTCGGGAGCTGCAACAGGAGATGACTGTGAGGGAGGAGGAGGCCACGGTCCTCGTGGGAAAGGTAGAGGTGCACGAGGCACTCCACCTGAAATGGCAGAGCCGTTTTGAGGAGCTGGATACCCGAATGAGGCGGAAGAACCTGAGGATCTTGGGCCTGGCAGAAGGCCTGGAGGGGTCAGACCTCCCGGGATATGTAGCAGAAATGCTGAGCTCCCTGATGGGGGCAGGGGCCGTCCCTTCGTCCCTGGAGCTGGAAGAGGCCTACAGGGTCATGGCTAGGAGGCCAAGAGCAAATGAGCCCCCGAGGGCGGTGCTGGTGCGGTTCCAGCGACTCAGCGACCGTGAGAGAGTGCTGGAGTGGGCCAAGAGGGAAAGGAGCAGCAAGTGGGAGAATTCGACGGTGAGGGTCTACCAGGACTGGAGTGCGGAGGTGGCAAAGCGGCGGGCCCGGTACAACCGGACGAAGGCGGTGCTACATGCAAAACGGATCAGGTTCGGAATGCTGCAGCCAGCGCGCTTGTGGGTCACCTACAGGAACCAACACCACTATTTTGAGTCCCCAGAGGAGGCGTGGGCCTTTGTACAGGAAGAGAAACTGGACTCGAATTAGACCCAGGGGATACTTGGCGGCCGTAGCCGCTCGGGTACTTTCAGCTGAATTCTTTGTTTGGATTTGAACTCTTGCTGTGGTTTTTCTTCTGATGTTTTTTTCCCCCTTTGCCAACTTCCCTTAGTTATTGTTATTGTGGTTATTCATGGTTATTTATGGTTATTTATGCTGTTTGGTAGAGGGCGACTGTTAAGTACATTGTTATTTGTTATTTATCTGTTATTTATAATGTTAAGTTGGGGAGGTGGGACGGGGGGGAGAGCAGATCGGGGATATGGGCCCCTAGGGGGGTTCTTTTACAGGCATGGACGGGGACGGGGGTGGAACTGAAGATGGCGGGGTGGGGTGTGGCAGGGCGAAAGAGCGGGCTTTCCTCTGTTTTCCCGCGCGCGGGGCAGAGGAGGGGGAGGGGGGGAGTGCGGGGCGTGGCTAGCAATGGCGACCTTTCCCGCGCTGGAGCGGGGCCAGGGAGGAGTGGCAAGGGGGGGGAGGCCCCCCCCCCCCGAGCCGGGGGGAGTCGGAGTGTGGCAGGAGCAGCCGGGTCAGCGTGAACCAGCTGACTTACGGGAGTACGATGGAGGGTACATCGCGGCTAGGAGGGGTCCTAGCCTGGGGGGGGGGGGAGGGGGGTTAGGGAGGGACACCGGGTTGCTGCTGAAAAGACCAGAAACGGGAAGTGGAGGACTGGAGAGGTGGGGGGAGGGGGACACCGCCATGGGGAGCGGGTCAGAAGGGGAGGGTCGACCCGGGGCGAGCAGGGAACAGGACATGCTAATCGGCAGGGGAAGGGGGCGGGTCGTCCCGCGACCCGCTGATCACTTGGAACGTGAGGGGGTTGAATGGGCCGGTCAAGAGATCAAGGGTATTCTCACACCTGAAGGGACTGAAGGCTGATGTAGCAATGTTACAGGAGACCCATTTGAAGGTAGTGGACCAGGTTCGCCTGAGAAGGGGGTGGGTGGGACAGGTGTTCCACTCTGGATTGACGCAAAGAACCGGGGGGTGGCGATTCTGGTGGGAAGAGGGTGTCGTTCGTGGCGGAGGAGGTGGTGGCGGATAAGGAGGGTAGGTATGTGATGGTGAAGGGTAAGCTGCAGGGGGAGAAAGTGGTGATGGTCAACGTATATGCCCCGAACTGGGATGACGCGGGTTTTATGAGGCGCCTATTGGGCCTCATTCCGGGACTGGAGGCAGGGGGCTTGATCATGGGGGGGGACTTTAACACAGTGCTGGACCCCGGGCTAGACAGATCGAGCTCAAGGACCAATAGGAGGCCGGCAGCGGCAGAAGTGCTGAGGGGGGTACATGGAGCAGATGGGAGGAGTAGACCATGGAGGTTTGGTAGGCCGAGGGCGAGGGAGTATCCTTTTTCTCCCACGTCCATAGAGTGTACTCCAGAATCGATTTCTTCGTGTTGAGCAGGGGGCTGATCCCGAGGGTACGGGAAGCTGAGTACTCGGCCATTGCAATCTCTGATCATGCACCGCATTGGGTGGATGTGGAAATGGGGGAGGCGCGGGACCAGCGCCCGCTGTGGCGGCTGGATGTGGGGCTGTTAGCGGACGACGAGGTGTGTAAAAGGGTCCGGAAGAGCATTGAGAGCTATCTGGACTTGAATGACACGGGTGAGGTGCAGGTGGGGATGGTCTGGGAGGCCCTGAAGGCAGTGATCAGGGGAGAGCTGATCTCCATAAGGGCGCACAGAGAAAGAAAGGAGAGGCAGGAGAGGGAGAGGCTGGTGGGGGAGCTATTGGAAGTGGATAGGAGATATGCGGAGGCACCAGAGGAGGGGCTGCTGGGAGAACGGCGCAGCCTGCAGGTCAAGTTCGACCTGCTGACCACCAGGAAGGCAGAGATGCAGTGGAGAAGGGCACAGGGCGCGGTCTATGAGTATGGGGAAAAGGCGAGCAGGATGCTGGCACACCAGCTTCGCAACGAGATGCGGCTAGGGAGATTGGGGGAGTGAAGGAGAGGGGCGGGAAGGTAGTGCAGAAGGGGCAAGAAGTGAACGGGGTCTTCAGGGATTTTTACAAGGAGTTGTATCGGTCTGAGCCGCCGACGAGGAGAGGGGGAATGGAGGACTTCCTAAACAAATTGAGGTTCCCAAGGGTCCAGGAGGGGCTGGTAGAAGGGCTGGGGGCGCCAATAGGGCTAGAGGAGCTAGTCAAGGGAATAGGTCAGATGCAGGCGGGGAAGGCGCCGGGGCCAGATGGGTTCCCGGTGGAATTCTATAAGAAAAATGTGGACTTGGTGGGACCGGTACTGGTACGAGCCTTTAATGAGGCGCGAGAGGGGGGGGTTCTGCCCCCGACAATGTCGCAGGCTCTGATCTCCCTGATATTGAAGCGGGATATAAAGACCCCGTGCAGTGCGGGTCCTACAGGCCTATCTCGCTTCTGAACGTGGATGCCAAGTTGCTGGCAAAGATCCTGGCAGCTAGAATAGAGGATTGTGTGCCAGGGGTAATCCATGAGGACCAGACGGGGTTCGTGAAGGGGCGGCAGCTCAACACGAACGTGCGGAGATTGCTGAATGTAATTATGATGCCGGCAGTGGAGGGGGAGGCTGAGATAGTGGTAGCGCTGGACGCGGAGAAGGCATTCGATAGGGTGGAGTGGGAGTACCTGTGGGAGACGTTGGAACGGTTTGGGTTTGGGGAAGGGTTTATTAAGTGGGTGAAGTTGCTCTACTCGGCCCCGACGGCGAGTGTAGTGACAAACGGGAGGAGGTCGGAGTATTTCGGGCTCCACCGAGGGACCAGGCAGGGATGTCCCCTATCCCCCCTACTTTTCGCACTGGCGATTGAACCGTTGGCGATGGCACTGAGGGGTTCAGCGGGGTGGAGAGGACTGACTAGGGGAGGGGAGGAACATCGAGTATCGCTGTATGCGGATGATCTACTGCTGTACGTGGCAGACCCAGAAGGGGGAATGCCGGAGATAATGGAACTATTAGCAGAGTTTGGGGACTTTTCGGGGTACAAACTAAATTTGGACAAAAGCGAGGTTTTTGTGATACACCCGGGGGACCAGGGAGAGGGTATTGGGAGACTCCCCTTCAAGCGAGCAGGAAAGAGCTTTAGGTACTTAGGGGTGCAGGTGGCAAGGAACTGGGGGACCCTCCACAAGTTGAACTTTTCCAGGCTGGTGGAACAGATGGAGGAGGAATTTAAGAGGTGGGACATGGTACCGTTGTCGCTGGCGGGGAGGGTGCAGTCAATCAAAATGACGGTCCTCCCAAGGTTCTTGTTTTTATTTCAGTGCTTGCCCATCTTCCTCCCTAGGGCCTTCTTCAAAAAGGTGACGAGTAGCATCATGAGCTACGTGTGGGCGCATGGCACCCCAAGGGTGAGGAGGGTCTTTTTGGAGCGGAGTAGGGACAGTGGAGGGCTGGCACTGCCCAATCTCTCGGGGTACTACTGGGCGGCAAATGTGTCAATGGTGCGGCAAGTGGATGATGGAAGGGGAGGGGGCAGCTTGGAAACGAATGGAGAGGGCGTCCTGTGGCAACACAAGCCTGGGGGCCCTAGTAACGGCACCATGGCCGCTCCCCCCCCACGAGGTACACCACGAGCCCGGTGGTGGCGGCCACCCTCAAGATATGGGGGCAGTGGAGGCGACATAGGGGGGAAATGGGAGGTCTGTTGGCGGCGCCAATAAGAGGGAACCATAGATTCATCCCGGGGAACATCGACGGGGGATTTCAGAGCTGGTACAGGTGGGTATGACGGCAGCTGAAGGACCTGTTTATAGAGGGGAGGTTTGCGAGCCTGGGAGGGCTGGAGGAGAAGTTTGAGCTCCCCCCCGGGAAACATGTTCAGATATTTACAAGTGAAGGCATTTGCTAGGCGGCAGGTGGAGGGGTTTCCCCTGCTCCCCGTAAGGGGGCGAGTGATAGGGTGCTCTCGGGGGTCTGGGTCGGAGGGGGGAAGATATCAGACATCTACAAGATATGCAGGAGGCGGAAGCAGCATCAGGGGAGGAGCTGAAAGCCAAGTGGGAAGGGGAGCTGGGAGAGCAGATAGAAGACGGGACGTGGGCGGATGCACTGGAGAAGGTCAACTCTTCCTCCTCGTGTGCGAGACTGAGCCTCATTCAATTTAAGGTGCTGCATAGAGCTCACATGACGGGGACAAGGATGAGCCGGTTCTTGGGGGGTGAGGACAGGTTGTGTCAGATGTCGGAAGCCCAGCGACCATGTGCATATGTTCTGGGCATGTCCGGTGCTGGAAGGTTCTGGAAGGGGTGGCAAGGAACCGGTGTCGAAGGTGGTGGGGTCCAGGGTCAAACCAGGATGGGGGCTTTGCGATCTTTGGGGTCGGGTAGAACCGGGGGTACAGTAGGCTAGGGAGGCCGGAATACTGGCCTTTGCGTCCCTAGTGCTCGACGAGGAATTAATGTCAATGGAAGACGCGGCCTCCAAGCGTGAACTTGGATTAACGATATGGCTAGCTATATCAGCTAAAAGGATCAAATTTGCCCTGAGAGGGTCGGTACAGGGATTCGCCAGGCGGTGGCACCTTTCCTTGACTTTTTAGATCAGAGATAACGTTCGGGGTCGTGGCAGCAGCAACCCGGGGGGGGGGGGGGGGCAGCAAGGGTCGTGGGGGGACTGCACGGCTGTAAGCGGGCAAGTCTGCTCGTGATGTCTTGAAACTGAAGGCTGCCTTGTGTTAAGGTGCTGGGGAGAGGGCGGGCGAGGGAGGGACATTTGCCTAGAGGGATTGTGTTGTAAATAATTTAAAATTAGTAGGGGTAAATGTCTGTATGGAAAAACTCTTTCAATAAAAATTATTTAAAAAAAAAAAAAACAAATGGGGAAAAGGAAAAAAGCAGAGCAAGGCATACTTTGATGGCAAGGTGAACCCCAAAGAGTATGAAATCGTGGCAGCAGGTTATACTTTGGGCTTTCCAACCAGCATGTTCCTATCGCCCAGATATGAGGGATCTCGGTGATAGATAAGGCAAGCCCAACCTTTTACAGGGTACTGATAAACTTCAGAAGTCTGGATGGTACCAGATGAAGGCGGTTTGGCTCCCAAAATAACTACCACCAGTACAGCATATCACTGGAGGGAATTGAGGCATCAACCCCCGACACCCAGGATCTGGGCCTGACCCCTTGCTACCAATTCCAACCCCACAGCCCCAAACACAAAACTCCATCCAATAGCCCGAAGGACGTGGAGACGAGTTGTTGTCAACCCACGTACTCAGAAGGATATTGGTGCCGGGACCCATGGAAGCGTCTAGTACAGCGCTCAAATGAGGCAGCTGTTGGAAAGGCAGGTCCCAGGTAGCCAGAGCCCACCCACTTAACCAGGTCACACCCCCAGAGAGAATACTGGAGCTCCTAGTTGTCCTGTTTTAGGACTGAGGTTTCAAAGGAGAATATACAGTGTTTGTTTTCCTTAGGGAAATCCCCTAGGTCCTGTGAAAAGTCTTTGTGCAGACTTTTAGTTCGTCCCACATGAGCACTGGTAGAATTAACAGGTCCCTTGTTTTTTTTCCTTGATGCATGTTTTTTTCTTCTTTGATTTCACTGGATATAATCATCACACCACACCACATTCGGCATCCGGGTTTAAGTTGGGCTGGAACTAAGCCTAGCTGAGTCACCGCTTTCAATCCTTCCGACCTTTGCTCTTTCCAAACTCGGGGAGAGTGCAGCATCACCTTTTCATCATTGTATTCATAGAATTTATAGTGCAGAAGAGGCCATTCAGCCCATAGAGTCTGCACCGGCCCTGAAAGAGCACCCTCCACCCTATCCCCGTAACCCAATAACCCCACCTAACCTTTTTTGAACACAAAGGGCAATTTAGCATGGCCAATCCACCTAACCTGCCGTCTTTCGACTATGGGAGGAAACCGAAGCACCCGGAGGAAACCCACTCAGACATGGGAAAAAAATGCAGACTCCACACAGACAGTGACCCAAGCCGGGAATCAAAACCTGGGACCCTGTGGCTGTGAAGCAACTGTGCTAACGTGCTGCCCTGTTTTCTAATTTTGTCTTTTCTCACAAATGCAACTTCTGCTTGTGCAATTCTGCATTGTGTTTGCAGCCACAAAATTCTTCATCGCAGGAAAGTGCCAACAAGGATGTCTGTATCCACTCCCAAAGTTTGGGATAAATCTTCAAAACTAATGGCATAATCTAAATATGGGAACTAATTGGTATATAAAGGGGATTCTGGAAATAAACAGTTAACAAAGGGTTCTTGAAGGAAAGATTTAGTAAAGGAGTGTGAGTCAGTGTCTGGTGGGAGGGATAAAAAGGAAAAGAGAACTAGAAATTGAAAGAATAAAAGGTGTAACCCTGATTTCTCGATAGAATTATTACGCACCTCATGTTATGCTTCATGGGATTCTTCACCAAGGATTGGAGACATGGACACAGGCCCTCGGAAAGAAAGGACCGACAGCAATAAGTTTAAATTAATGCAGCCCGGTTACATGTGGTTCGCCCCACCGAGTGCGGGACAAATGTGAGGATGGTATCCTATGGGCGCACCCCAATAAAATGATCACTATGGGTGGAACAACGAAAGGGCGGTGTATAGGAAGGTAAATGAGCGTTCCGAGTATTGCTTCCACAGTGGCAGCTCACACGAGGGAGTGGTGGGGATTCACCAACCATGGGTGTGTGCGGCTGACATGTTTAGCCTACGGCCCGGAAAAGGAGCTGGAGTTAGGACAGAGATGTCCCGGAAAGATCATTGAGAAGTCTATGAAATTAGGAATGGGCTGTGGCAGACTGTCGGTGTACCCTGCCCAGTTGTTCGGAAGCCACTCCAGGTCCTCAATGCGCGTTGGTACTAAAACGGGGAAGGTAACATGTGCCTGTAGTGATGGATCTAACCGGGACACAGCTACCAGACTGACGCTCTTTCCCCACGCAGGAGACTACACCTCAACCTGACCAGGAGGCTCCTGGGCAGAAAGAGGGGAATCGAGGGTGAGGATAGGCTCAAGCCAAAGGGGCGCAAGAGGAAGGAAATCCTGAACAATTTATCAACCACAAATGGAGTAGGGATGTCCACAGTTAATGTCCTCGATGATCTGGACAACACCCAACAAGTTAAACAGACCATGTAATGTTAAATGAGAACACCCGGCAGGATGCAAGGGAGATTTGGTTGGGAACCAAGGCAAGGAGTCGTTATGGTTGCCCTGTGCTGGAACGGACATGCCCAACCTATTTAATCAGATTGTTAAGGGCAAGTGAAGATGATGCCAGACGACGAATCAGAACCAACTGGTGCCAGCATAATACGGCCAGTGAATGGTTGAGAAGTGAGGGCTTTGGGTGGAGAACCTTCCGACCAGTTTAGCAGGGAGAAGGTTCCATCCATGCAATCAGTGATCAACCAATGACTTCTGTGGCGACCATGGAGTCGCACATTTAGCAGCTCACGCTCTTTAGTGGTCTACAGCTTTTACGCTGGATTTCCGTGGACTTTTCAACACCAGTGGATTAAATAGTGAGCGGCGAAGAAGGCGACCCCTAGTTTATGTGATGCTGCGCCAAGAAACAATTGTAAAAGAAGAAATCAAAAGTTGGTTGGAAGTGAAGTTCAAAGTTGGGGATGCAATGGCAGCTCAATGACGATGGATCAGTGGGTTAAATGTTTGGATGATGAAGTTCGCCCGGCATCGTTAAGGAGCCGTGGTGGCGGACCTGACCTGGGCGGTGGCCTCGATTAAGGAGGTGGTCGACCGGGCGGAGGAGAAAGTGACGACCCCAGGGACAGGCGATCCAAACGTGCAGGAGCTGGCGGCGGAACAGAGGAGAGCCCACTGCAATGGCAATGGAAATTAATATCCCACAGGATTGGAAGAAATGGCTGTTGGAGGAGGTGGAGGGCCTGAAGAATCGCTCTCTGCAAGCAGATATCCGGTTGCCAGAGGGAAAGGAGGGATCGGATGCCAGTGCGTATTGGGGAACAATGCTGGAGAAGATGCTCGGGGCTGATGCGTTGGACAGGCCGTTAGAGGTGGACCGGCTCACAGGGTGCTGATGCGTGAGCCCCCCCCCCCCCTCGAGGGCCATGGTGGTGAGGTTGCATCGGTTCCTGGACAAGGAACGCATTCTGAGGTGGGCCAGGCAGACCAAACGATTCATGTGGAAAGATACTGAGATCCGGGTATACTCAAAACTTGGGAGCAGACCTCGCAAAGAGGAGGGCGAGTTTTAATACGGTGAAGGTGTCCTGTATGCGAAGGGAATAAAATTGGACTGCTCTACCAGGCCCGTCTTTGGGTGACCTACGAGAACCGGGAACTGTGGGCGGAATTCTCCGACCCCGGGACTGGGTCAGAAAATCGCCGGGCTGGGCCAGATTCACGCGACGCCGGTCCGTTGATTCTCCGGTGACCGGAGAATCGGCGCCAAGGCGCGACGCAAGTCGGGGGCCGCTCTACGCAGGCCCCCCCCGCCGATTCTCCACGCAGGATGGGCCGCGTGGCCGCCAAGATAGCCTGAGTCTCGCCTGAGCCGTTCATATGCAGTCTTACCCGGCGGGACCTTGCAGGACGTCGCCATCCATCCTGCGCGGGGGGGGGGGGGATCCGACAGCGAGAATGGCCCGCGATCGGGGCCTACCGATCGGTGGGCCGGCTTCTGCTGCTGGGGGCCTATTTTACTCCACATGCGCTCAAGCTTCTTTCTCTGCGCCGGCCCCAGTAGTTTCTCTGCCATGTTGCGTCAGCCGGCGCACAGAAGTAAGTTAGCACGCTATGCGCGAGTTCGCGCCGCTCGCAACGCGCATGTGCGAATTCGCACCGGCCACAGCGCGCATGCACAGACCCGCGGCGCCCGTTTGATGCCAGTATCAGCAGCTGGAGCTGCGTGAGTCGTTCCAGTGCCGTGCTGGCCCCCTGGAGGGCGCAGGATTGCTGCTCCAGGGAGCCTGTAAAACACAACGGCGTTTACGACGGTGTCAACACTTAGCCTCGGGATCAGAGATCTCGCCCTATATTTGGCTCGCTAGAAGAAGTGGCGGTTTTCATGAAGGACAATAATATGGTAGAGGCATAATGACTTTAAAATCTAGATGGTAGTGGGCTGAGTTTAAAGTTTTGTGTTGTTTTACATTTTAAAAATCTCAGCCTTTCACTGTAACTTAAGTTGTAGGGATCGGGAAAAGAAGGATAACTCGGATTCGTTTGATTTTGATCCCGTGCTGTATGTACTGAGGTACGGTAAAATAGATTTTAAATTGCAATGTTCTAGGAGGAAAAGAAAAAAGAAAAGATGTTTGAGTTTTTGCATGCAAAATTGTTTCTTCTGAACCTGCGTGATATTTCTTCTATTGTTTTCGGCTCTGTTTGAAGGTGATGGACTGATAAGAAGTTGAAAGGGAGGAGAGCTGGGCCTCTGCTCCTGGACCTTGAGGGATTGTTTGTTTGCTTTTTGTGTTTGTTGCTACTGTTTTGAGAACTTATGTGAAGAGTGGGGTGTGAGAATCCAGCAGGTGGTAGGATGCTAGGGCCCAGGGGCGGGAGCTGCTAGGCTAGCTGGGAGAGATGGTTCATGGGAGCAAAGTGGGGGGAGAGCTGAAGAGAGACGGAGTAGGGGGGAGGGGGTTGGGAAGGGACTGCTGATGATTAGGGGACTTTAGGAGGTTGGAGATGGAGGCCAGATGGTGATGGCTGCCGAGGGCGGGCCAGGGGAGGTGTGGGATATGGGCTAAGGGCTGGCCGAGGAAAGGTCATGGCTGATCGACAGGGTAGGGAGGCAGGAGCCCGCGACCAGACTGGTTCCGTGGAATGTTCGTGGACTGAATGGGCCGGTCAAGAGGGCCCGTGTGTTCGCACACTTGAGACTGTTAAAAGTGGATGTGGCCATGCTACAGGAAACACACTTGAAGCTGGGAGACCAAGTTAGACTGAAGAAGGGATGGGTCGGATAGGTATCATTCGGGACTTGCCATCCTGATTAACAAATGGATGGCATTTGAGGTGGGGAGGATTGAGGCAGACCGGAGGGTAGATGTATTATGGGTTAGCGGGAAGCTGGAGGGAATGGCAGTGGTGTTGGTAACTATTTATGCCCCAAACTGGGATGATGTCGCGTTTGTCAGGAAGGTGCTGGGAAGATCCCGGACCTTGACTCACATTGGTTGGTCATAGGGAGTGACTTCAACACGGTCTTAGATCCGAGGATGGATTGGTCGAGTTCTAGACCAGGGAAGGTATCAGCAATGTGAAGGAATTGCGGGGGGTTCATGAGTGCATGGGAAGGGTTGATCCGAGGAGATTCGAGAGGCCACGGAGCAAGGAGTATTCATTCTACTCTCATGTGCACAAGGTATACTCCAGAATAGATTTCTTTGTACTGGATAAAACACTGTTGGCGGGGGTGGACACGGAGTGCTCAGCAATTGTGGCATCAGACCACGCGCCACATTGGATAGACCTGTGGGTAATCACAGGAAAGTTCCAGCACCCGCAGTGGAGATTAGATGCAGGGCTGTTAGCAGCCAACGAGATCTGCGAGTGGAATGAGGTAGGTCATTCGGGGATATATAAAGAACAACGACATGGGAGCGACCGTGGCTGGGTGGTGAGGGATATATTGAAGGCAGTTGTTAGAGGGGAATGTATTTCGATTCGGGCCCATAGGGAGAAGACTGAACGGGCGGAGCTGGACAGGTTGGTAGGAGAAATCTTACAGATGGACAGGAGGTATGCAAGTCTCCGAATGAGGGCCGGGATTACCCCCTACCCGGCGGGGCGGGGTGTCCCGGCGTGGTGGAGTGGCGTAAACCACTCTGGCGTCGGGCCAAATCCGCACCTTTAGGGGCCAAGCCCTAACCTTGAGGGGCTAGGCCCACACCGGAGTGGTGGCGCTCCGCCGGCTAGTGGGAAAGGCCTTTGCACCACGCCAGCCGGGGCCGAAGGGACTTCGCCGGCCAGCGGAAGTCTGCGCATGCGCCGGAGCCGTCAGTGGCTGCTGACGTCATCCCCGGCATGCGCAGGGGAGGGGGTCACTTCCGCGTCCGCCATCGTGATGCTATGGCCAACGAGGCAGGAAAAGAGTACCCCCACGGCACAGGCCCGCCCGCCGATCGGTGGGCCCCAATCGCGGGCAGGTCACCGTGTGGCCACTCCCACGGTGGCCAGATCGCCCCGCGCGCCCCCCCCCCCCCCGCCGGCCAGGATTCCGGAGCCCTCCCGCGCCGCCAGTCCCGCCAGTAAGGTAGGTGGTTTGATTCCCGCTGGCAGGACCGGCATGACAGCAGCGGGACTTCGGGCCATTGCGGGCCGGAGAATCGCCGGGGGGGCGCCGACAGGCACGGCGCGATTCCGGCCCCCGCCGAATCTCTGGTGCCGGAGACTTCGGGAGACGGCGGGGGCGGGATTCATGCCCCCCCCCCCTCTCCGGCGATTCTCCGACCCGGCGTTGGGTCACAGAATCCAGCTCGAGGAGCTCCTAAAGGAGCATCAGAGACTCCAAATGGAATTTGGGTTCCTTTCCACAGGTAAGGCGGAGGAACAGCTGAGGACGGTAAAAGGGGCAATATATGAATATGGGGAGAAAGCTAGCAGGATGCTGGCGCATCAGCTGAGGATGCAGGAGGCGGAAGAGAAATAGGGAAAATAAAGGATATGAGGGGGAAGGTAGTGATGGACCCGGGGGCGGTTAACGACGTGTTCCGTGAATTCTATAGTCGACTATATGAGTCGGAACCCCCTGTCGGGGAGGAGGGTATGAATCAATTCCTGGAGAGGCTAGAGTTCCCAATGGTAGATGAGGAGCTGGTGGAAGTCCTGGGGGGCCCAACTGGCCTTGGGGAGGTGATAGATGGAATGGGGGCAATGCAATCGGGTAAGGTCCCAGGACCTGATGGAATTTTATAAAAAGTTTTCAGGGCTACTGGGGCCGCTTCTGGTCAAGGCTTTTAACGAGTCCAAGGAGCTGGGCGTGCTCCCCCCAACGTTATCACAGGCATCAATTTCTCTCATCCTGAAGCGAGACAAGGATCCGGAGAACTGTGGATCGTATAGGCCAATTTCCCTTTTGAATGTGGATGCTAAATTGCTGGCAAACATCTTGGCCACCCGAATAGTGGACTGTGTCCTGGAGGTAATTGGGGAGGAACAGACGGGATTTGTGAAGGGTGCCCTGACGTCCAATATTAGACGGTTTCTTAATGTTATCATGATGCCAGCGGAGGGGCGTGATGTTGAGGTGGCAGTAGCCATGGACGTTGGGAAGGCTTTCGACTAGGTAGAGTGGAAGTACCCATGGGATATTTTAGGCAGATTTGGGTTCAGACAGAGATTTGTGGATTGGGTCCGGCTGTTGTATCAGGCTCAGGTGGCAAATGTAAGAACTAACTGAGTCTGGTCAGAACACTTTAGTCTCTGTAGGGGGACAAGGCAGGGATGTCCACTCACCCCATTACTGTTTGCCCTGGCCTTAGAGCCATTAGCAATGGTCCTCAGATTATCGAATGCCTGGCGGGGGATAGTGAGGCGGGGGGGGTGGAGCACAGGGTCTCTCTCTATGCAGATGACTTGCTGCTCTATGACACAGACCCGGTGACGGGGTGACCGAAATCATAGAGATACCAGGAGAATTTGGGCGACGTTCAGGCACGGGGACAGGAAAGGAGACTGAAGGAGTTACCTTTTAAAGTGGCTGAGAGGAGTTTTAGCTATCTGGGGATTCAACTGGCTAAGGATTGGGGGCAGTTTCATAAGTTAAATCTGGGCAAAGCGGTCGATCAACTGAAATGGGATTTCCCGAGATGGGACATGCTCCCACTGACTCTGGCGGGGAGGGTCCAGACAGTGAAGATATTGGTCCTTCCGAGACTGCTCTTCTTTTTTCAATGTCTTCCGATTTTTGTCCCAAAGGTTTTTTTCAGGAAAATGAACGCGGCGATATCGGGTTTTGTGTGGGTGGGAAAAACCCCGAGAGTAAAGAAGGCACTCCTGGAACGGGGTCACGGCGAGGGGGGGCCTTGACCCTCCCGAGTTTTATTAACTATTAATGGGCGGCCAACATATCGATGGTCAGGAAGTGGGTAGTGGGGGAGGGGTCGGTTTGGGATCGAGTGGAAGCAGCATCCTGCAAGGGTATGAATTTAGAGGCTTTACTAACGGCGCCCCTGCCGTTCTCACCGGCTCGGAACTCTACAAGCCCTGTGGTGGTGGCAGCCCTGAGGGTGTGGGGGCAACGGAGGCAACACATGAGATCGGAGTCAGTGTGGTTACCGATTTGTGACAACCACTGGTTTGCCCGGGGTTGCTGGACGGGGGCTTTAGGAGGTGGCAGCGAGCAAGGATTGAGAGATTTGGGGATCTCCTCATTCAGGAGGGTTTCCCGAGCCTGGAGGCATTCGAGGAGGAGTTTGAGTTGCCGGGTGGGAACGGGTTTCAGTACCTCCAGGTACGGGACTTTGTCCGGTGGCAGGTTCCTGGCTTCCCTTGCCTACCCCTGAGGGGGTTACAAGATAAGGTGATGTCAAAAACAGGGTTTGGAGAGGGGAGGGTTTTCGGAGATGTACAAGGAGTTGTTGGAGTGGGAAGGGGCCCCTATCAGAGAGGTGAAGAGGAAGTGGGAAGAGGAGCTGGGAGGAGAGCTGGAAACTGAACTGTGGGAAAAAGCCTTGAAGAGAGTCAATTCATCCTCGTCGCGTGCCAGACTTGGCTTGATCCAGTTCAAGGTGGTCCACAGGGCCCACATGTCGGCGGCCCGGATGAGTAGGTTCTTTGAGGAGGTGGAGGTCAGACGTGGGCGGTGTTGGAGTAGCCCAGCAAACGATGTGTATATGTTTTGGGCATGTCCGAAGTTGAGGGGATTCTGGCAGGGATTTGCGGACGTTATGTCAGAGGTCCTGGAAGGGAGGGCAACTCCGAGTCCAGAACTGGCAATATATGGGGTATCGGAAGATCAGGGGGCCATGGGGGCGAGGGAGGCCGATGTCCTGGCCTTCTCCTCCCTCGTGGCCCGGAGATGGATTTTGCTGGGATGGAGCGAATCGGAGCCCCCGAAGGCAGGAGTGTGGGTCAGCGACATGGCAGGGTTTCTCAGTCTGGAGAAAATCAAGTTCGCTTTGAGAGGATCAATTCAAGGGTTTGCCTGGACTTGGCAACCGTTTATCAATTTCTTCAAGGAAAATTGAATGTCAGCAGTTAATGTGATATTTGTTCAGAGCTACCTGCAGGTCAATGATACAGGGGAAATTTCAGCAGCGGTGGTGTGGGAAGCACTGAAGGCGGTGGTCAGGGGAGGAGCTGATCTCGATCCGTGCCCATAGGGAGAAGGTGGACAGAGCAGAGACGGACCGACTGGTAAAGGAGATACTACAGATTGATGGGAGGTATGCGGAGACCCCAAGGCAGGGCTTTTATGCGAACGGCGGAGATTCCAGGTGGAGTTTAGCTTGCTGACCACAGGGGGGGGGGGGGGCGGTGGAGCAGCTGAGAAAGGCGAGGGGGGGCAATCTATGAACATGGAGAGAAGGCCAGCAGAATGCTTGCACAGCAGCTTAGAAAGAGGGAGGCAGCCAGAGAGATAGGGAAAGTAAATGATGGAGATGGGAACCTGGTTGGTGATTCAGCAGGGATGAATAAGGCGTTTAGGGATTTCTACAGCAGGCTGTACAGGTCGGAATCCCCGACAGGGCCGGAGGGGATGAGGCACTTATTGGGGGGGCTGAATATCCCAAAGATGGAAGCGGGTGGAAGGGCTGGGGGCCCCAATCGGGCTGGAAGAGATAGTGGAGGGCGTGAAGGCCATGCAGGCGGGTAAGGCACCGGTCCGGACGGGTACCCAGTGGAGTTTTATAAAACGATCTCGGGGATATTGGGGCCGGTGTTGATGAGGATGTTCAATGAGGCAAAGGAAAGAGGGGTGCTGCCCCCAACTATGTCACAGGCCACGATTTCGCTGATTCTTAAGCGGGACAAGAACCGGAGCTGTGTGGATCCTACAGGCTGATCTGCCTGTTGAATGTAGATGCAAAGTTGCTGGCCAAAATCTTGTCCTCCAGGATCAAAGATTGTGTTCCGGACGTTATTGGGGAGGGCCAGACGGGGTTTGTTAAGGGCAGGCAGTTGGTGACCAATGTAAGAAGGCTGTTAAATGTGATCATGATCCCCCCGGAAGGTAGGGAGGTGGAGGTAGTGATCGCAATGGATGCAGAAAAGGCTTTTGATTGGGTAGAATGGGACTATCTGTGGGAGATACTGGGACGGTTCGGATACGGGCGAGGCTTTATTGACTGTGTCAGGTTACTGTATCAGGATCCTGTGGCAAGTGTACAGACGAATAGGACAACATTGGACTATTTTAGAGTGAACCGGGAGATGTGACAGGGATGCCTCCTCTCCTCACTGTTGTTTGCGCTGGCTATACAACCATTGGCAATTGCTCTGAGAGCTTCAAGGGGCTGGTGTGGGGGGGGGTGGATGGAGCACAGGGTTTTGCTCTATGCGGATGACCTGCTTCTGTATGTTTCAGACCCAATAGAGGGGATGGGAGAAATCATGAGGACTCTCGGTGAATTTGGCCGCTTTTTGGGGTATAAGCTTAATATGGGAAAGAGTGAGATATTTGTGGTCCAGGAGAGGCGACTGGGAGAGCTGCCGTTTAGGTTGGTAGAGGGAAGCTCTTTAGGTACCTAGAGATCCAAGTGGTGCGGGAATGGGACCGGCTGCATAAATTGAATCTGGCCCGTCTGGTGGACCAAATGAAGGACAATTTCCGGAGATGGGATGCGCTTCCGTTGTCTCTGGCTGGGAGGGTGCAAACGGTGGAGATGACGCACCTCCCAAGATTCCTATTTATATTTCAGTGTCTCCCCATCTTTATTCCACGTTCCTTTTTTAAGGGGGTCAACAGAGTGATCACGGGCTTCATCTGGGCGGGCAAGACCCCACGAGTAAGGAAGGTAATGCTTGAGCGGAGTCGGGGAGAGGACGGGCTGGTGCTGCCAAATTTTAGCAACTATTACTGGGCGGCTAATATCGCCATGATCAGGAAGTGGGTGGTGGGGGAGGGGTCGACATCGGTGTGTATGGAGGCGGCTTCATGTAAGGGCACCAGTTTGGGGATGTTGATAACTGCGCCTCTGCCATTCCCGCCGGCGCGGTACTCCACCAGCCCCGTAGTGGTGGCGGCCTGAGAGTTTGAGGCTAGTGGAGGCGGCATGTGGGAGGAGTGGGAGCATCGGTCTGGGCCCTAATCTGTGATAATCACCGGTTTGTCCCGGGGACTATGGACGGGGGGTTCTGGTTATAGCGGAGAGCGGGGATTGAGAGGATGGGGGATGTGTTTACAGACGGGAGCTTTCCGAGCATGAGGGTGTTGGAGGAAAAGTTTGGGTTGGCGAGGGGAAACTAATTCAGTTATCTGCAGGTGCGGAACTTCCTTCGTAAACAGGTGTCAACCTTCCCGCTCCTGGGCAGCACGGTGGCCTAGTGGTTAGCACAACCGCCTCACGGCGCTGAGGTCCCAGGTTCGATCCCGGCTCTGGGTCACTGTCCGTGTGGAGTTTGCACATTCTCCCTGTGTCTGCGTGGGTTTCGCCCCCACAACCCAAAAATGTGCAGAGTAGGTGGATTGGCCACGCTAAATTGCCCCTTAATTGGAAAAAATAATTGGGTAATCTAAATTTTTTATTTTTAAAAAAAAAATTTTTTTTAAATCCTTCCCGCTCCTACTGCTAAGGGGGATTCAGGACAGGGTAGTTTCTGGAAGGTGGGTAGGGGAAGGGAGCGTCTCAGACATTTATAAGGAGCTTATGGGGTGGGAGGAGACGCAGACCGAGGAGCTGAAGTGTAAGTGGGAGGAGGAGCTGGGAGGAGAGATAGAGGATGGTCTATGGGCGGACGCGTTGAGTAGAGTCAACACGTCCGCAACATGTGCCAGGCTCAGCCTGATACAATTTAAGGTTGTTCACCGGGCTCACATGACAGTGTCCCGGATGAGCAGATTCTTTGGGGTGGAGGACAGGTGCGCAAAATGTGTGGGAGGACCGGCGAACCATGTCCACATGTTTTGGACATGTCGGAAGCTTAGGGGATTTTGGCAGGGATTTGCGGACGTCATGTCCACGGTGTTAAAAGCCAGGATGGCGCTGAGTCCAGAGGTGGCGATTTTCAGGGTGTCAGAAGACCCGGGAATCCAGGAGGAGAAAGAGGCAGATGTTCTGGCCTTTGCTTCCCTGGTAGCCCAGAGACAGATACTATTGGCATGGAGGGACTCAAAGCCCCCGAAGTCAGAGACCTGGCTATCTGACATGGCTAGCTTTCTCTGTTTGAAGAAAATCCCCTCTAGGGTTCACCCGGAGGTGGCAACTGTTCGGCGACTTCTTTGCAGGATTGTCTACCTTCCCCTTCAGTGCCTTCTGGGTCGTCACCAACCTTGCCTTCGAGCGAGGCAATCCTCTCCCCCTGGTCCATGGCTGCCATTTCCAGGTCCCGCACCTTTGCATCCTGGGCCCCCCGTCTCCTCTCCGTTCTGTCCATCGTTTCCTTCATGGGGGCCAAAGAGGCCTCAACTGCTGACCTCATTGCCACCATGCCTCCTTCCTTTTTTGAATAGGGTGTCACATTGGCAGTTTTCCAATCCTCCAGTACCTCCCAGAATCCAAGGATTATAGAAAATTACAACCAATGCATCCACTATATCCGCAGTCCCTTTTTTGTAGGATCCTAGGATGCAAGCCATCAAGGCCAGGAGACTTATCTGCCTTTAGCCCCATTAATTTGTCTAATACTACTTCTCTACTGATAGTATTTAATTCCGCACGTATTCTTTTGTATTAATGGTATGTTCAAAGCATCTTCCACCGTAAAGACAGATGCAAAATATCTGTTTAACTCCTCTGTCATTTCCTTGTTCCCCATAACTATCTCTCCAGATTCATTTTCTAAGGGGCCTATATTCACTTTAGCTTGGTGCTAATTTGAGTCTGGATACATCCTGTGAAACGGGATATTTTCCTGCATTAAAAGCGCTGTGTGTAGTACAAAGATATAACCCATGTTTAGGGAATGTTCAAATTGTTTTGCAAACACAATTTCATAGAGCAAGTTATGAAATGCAGGATACTTCACAAGCATTAACTAGCAAACAAGACACTTACCACTTCACAGAAGATGGCAGAAGCATGCATGGGAGGAGATGCAGACTCCATTGACTAGTCAAACATTGTTTTGAAGCAGCAACTGCCTGATCTGGAGTAGTATGCAGCATCCCTGGGGACATCTCGGGCATGCAAACAGAGAGGCACAGCTGGAGGCTCTTAAAACAAAAGCTTGCATTTATATAGCACCCACAAGACATATCAAAAATACCTTCCCATCAATTAAGTACTTTTGAAGAGTTGCCATTGCTGTAATGTTGGAGGTTTCTGCAGATGATGTCAGGGTATAAATGCAATTTGGTTTCATGGGGGAGGGAGGTTTTTATACACAATAAGGTGAGCTGTTATAACGAGTTCCAGAGATCTCAGAACAGCTTACCAATTTTTTCAAAGGATGCTCTCAGGACTTGCCTCTAGCAGTGACATGTATGTGGAAGGAGACAGATGGATATTAGGTGTAGCGAGGGAGCCTTGCTGCTGCGAGCGGGAGTATACGAGAAGGAAGGCTCTGCTCTGCACACCTGCTCCTCCTAACCCATAGGCAGCTCTGTAAAGACACTTTACTTCTCCCAGAAGCTGAACTCAGCTCCTTGGGTATACTAGGTATACCCAAGACCTGGAAACCCAGTAGCCAGGAATCAGAGATTACCAGTGTCATTAATACATTTAAATTGCCAACCTGTGCCAGAGGAGGAGAGTTCGCTGCCCACTGCCATTAAACCCAGAAATGGGAAGACTAGGTGAGAGAAATTTCACATCTCATCTGATCCCAACAGAAATGCATCTTCCCCCCCTCCCTCACCCGATCCCACCTTTGGGTGTTAAAATTAATGTTCTATGGAAAGTGTAACAGTGCTCTCTGCTGTGGAACATAGAACATACAGTGCAAAAGGAGGCCATTTGGCCCATCGAGTTTGCACCCTATCCCCGTAACCCAATAACCTCTCCTAACCTTCTTTTTGGTCACTAAGGGCAATTTATCATGGCCAAACCACCTAAACTGCACGTCTTTGGATTGCGGGAGGAAACCGGAACACCCAGAAGAAACCCATGCAGACACGGGGAGAACGCGCAGACTCCGCACAGACAGTGACCCAGTGGGGTTTGAACCTGGGGCCCTGGCGCTGTGAAGCCACAGTGCTATCCACTTGTGCTACCGTGCTGCCCCAAAAGAAGGGAAGTGTTGTGTTCAGTGTTCGATGTCAAGCAAGGAATCTACCAAACGACTTGAGACTTGTCCAAATCAGGATCTTTATTGAATCACGTGGTAAGATAGCGATCTGTTACAGAGCAAGTTGTCAGCGAGTTTCTTTGTACTCCCCTAGAACTACACCTTGGCATGACTGTCCACTTGTACGTCTTATAACTAACTACCTGTCGATCACTGGATGTGCCCACACTTATATCTGAGTGCCTTGTCACATGACCCCTGTCTGGAGACTGCATGGTGGGTCTGTATCACCACCTGCTGGTTGGAGGTCGCACCATCAGCCACCTATAATAATGCTTCAGGCATATCACCACAGGAAGTGCTTGTATTTTATTATTGCCTGGGCTGTACAGAGAACAATACTTTTCACTGTACCTTGGTACACGTGACAATAAATCTAAATATATTGCCAATGTGATTACAATCAATGGTGCCTTGCATTCAGGGAAAGCCATGAGTGGGAAAGTCTGCCTCTCCGGCTGGATATTTGTTCCCTCAGTAGTCCAAAAATGTGCAGCTTAGGTAGATTGGCCACGCTAAATTGTCCCGTAGTGTCAAAAGGTTAGATGGGGTTACGGGGATAGGGCGGGGGGAGTGAGCCTAGGTTAGGGTGCTCTTTCAGAAGGTCGGTGCAGACTTGGTGGGCCAAATGTTGTCCTTCTGCACTGTGGGGATTCTATGATAATGCAATGATATATGCACATGGGCTGACCTGAGCAATATCTCCTGCTTGTGCCTGGAAACAATAGTGTCATTAAACTTTAGTGTGGTCAACAGTTGCAGTGAGAATATTACTCAGAGGTTGCTTCTTTAGTGCACATCTGTTTTCAAAAGTTATCAAAGTTCACAGCCCTAGCATTCAGGTGAATAATATCACCCTGTATCAGACAGTAGAAAGTCCTTGAATTTCAGGCTCATGACCTTTTATTTTTCCTGCTTCTCTTTCACAATGCCGAACAAAGATACTTGATGCTTCATCCATACTAGTTTGTTCAGTAAAAGACACGTTCTTGCTAACTCTGTAAACTATTTTACACACACAGAATATTCTGCCTACTTCCTCTTTAAACCAGCTTCAACTTTTAGATTAACCTAAATCAAATAGAGAACACAATTTTAAAATGGTCAGTACGTTCATGTGTATTCGAACTTTATCCTGCAAATAATTTCAGGATATTGTGCATTCCATAACAAACAGGAATTTGCAGCAGCTTGGCTTAGAGATTAGGGGGCAATTTAGTGTGGCCAACCCACCCAACCAGCACATCTTTGGGTTGTGGGGGTGAAACCCACGCAGACACGGGGAGAATGTGCAAACTCCACAGTGTTCTATCACTCTCCTGACTTGTACCTGGTCAATGTGCTCAGGCTTTGGGAGTTGGAGGTGAGTTACTTGCCACAGAATTCCTATCCTCTGATCTGCTCTCGCAGCCACAGTATTTATATGGCTAGTCCAGTTAAGGTTTTTTGAAAAAAGCACTACCCATAATACAACTCTAGACAAGTAAGCAAATTGATGAGAGAAATAGGATAAATAACGTAGCAGAAAAAGGCAAAATACTAACGTGGCTGCAGAACTGAGAACGAAGATGAATAAAGGAGGGTATAGAAATAATGTAGAAATTGAGATAAAGGTTGCAGGGGGGATAATCAGAATAGAAAGGCTTTTGTAATTATATTCAAGGCAAAAAAGCTGAAGAAATAGTGACACCCCTAAGGATCCCAAGGATGCTTTAATGGTAAGAAAGGAGGTATGCAACTGATTTTATATCGGGACTTTTCTCAATAAAACAGTGGGTAGAATTTCCAAGGAAATCTGAAGAATGACAGAAATTCACAGAGCCAGGGTCCCAGGTTCGATTCCCGGCTTGAGTCACTGTGCGGAGTCTGCACGTTCTCCCTGTGTCTGCGTGGGTTTCCTCCGGGTGCTCCGTTTTCTTCCCACAAGTCCCGAAAGATGTGCTGTTAGGTGAATTGGACATTCTGAATTCTCCCTCTGTGTACCCAAACAGTTGCTGCAGTGTTGCGATTAGGGGATTTTCACAGTAACTTCATTGCAGTGTTAATGTAAGCCTACTTATGACACTAATAAATATTATTATTAAATTACAAAAGGGGGTCACAGAGACAAGCTGAGGGCAGTAAAAGAGATATTTGGCCTGGAGAGGCTGCACACATTCAGATATTTAAGGCTGTAACTAATGCAAATAGTCACATTCCAGCGAATATTCTGGGGAATCGTTAGAAGCAGGATTGGTGACAACTCCAATTTATTGAAAGTAGCACAAGCATAACCCTTGGGAAATTACAGTGTGGTGAGCTTGACATGTAGCTGGTAAAACATTAGAGGACATACTGAAGGAGTGGATAATGAAGCACCTTGGAATAAGTAATATTGTGTGACGCAGTAGGAGGCAGGTCATGCCTGGCAAATTTATCATAGTCATAAGAAATAATACTTGCTGAACACGGGATACACAGTGAATGTTATATGTGTAGATTTCCACAAAGTTCTTGACAGTGCCATAAAGGAAATTGGTCCACAAGGCTGGAAGACACAGCTGTGGCACAGGGAGCTTCTGAAATGGCTTGGAAATTGACTGAATTAAAAGACGCAAAGACATTGAGCTGCGACATTGGTATAGGAGTGGGAGGAATTTACATAGTCGAGCGAGGGGATTTAAGCTTAGCCTTTACTATTACAATGTATAAATGATTTTCTGGAGAACCAGAAAATCATATCAAATATTTAATTATATTTGAGGAGAGTGGCCTTAGTGCCCTGCTTTCCCGCTTTCATATTTGGCATCAGGAGCACAGTGTAGGCATGCTGAGCTCCAGTGTAGAAGAGGCACAGGTTGCAAACAGATTGCTGCATCTATTTTCCAGAAGCCCGCAGCATTAAACCCAGCTCGATATTCATGAAGCTACAATGATCTCAGTTCCCTGGACATTATGGAAGACAGGTAATTCAGGTGGGGGGAAAGAGGTGAATGACACACCAACAAAACTGTCGTTTGGCTTTGCCTGTAATGTAAAATCTTTCCGATCAATAATGCAAAACAAATAGCATAGACAGAGGAATTTAGTTAGAAAGGGAAAAAGAACTTGCATTTATGTAGCATCACACCGTGCTCTTGGAATCTCCCAAAGCACGTCACGCAAAATTAATTATTTTCACATAACAGCAAATGAGATTAATGACCAGGTAGTCTGGTTTACAGAGCCTTTGTCCAGGGATATATTTTTAAAAAATGTATCCTCAGATGTGGACATCGTTGACAAGGCATTTATTGTTTGCATCTAGGTGCCTTTAAAAAGATAGCTGTCAGTTGCCCTCATTAAGTGAGTCATTCCCCACAGAATATCTAACCTCTGTTTTAGTAGACTTGACATTTACGAGGTTATCCAGCTGTGTTTCTGATCAATGGCAATCCCCGTGATGTTAAGGATGGGGATTTAGCAATGGTGAAGCCATTCAAAGTCATGGGTAGGTGGTTAGATCCTCTCTCATTGGAAGTGGTAATTGTTCTTCATTTGTGTGGCATCAATGTTACATTACTTATCAGGTATGTCTTGATGTCATCCAGGTCTTGTTGTGCAAGAGCCTGGACTGCTTTGTTATGAGGAGTTGTGAATGGAGTTAAACATTGTGCAATCATAAGACCCATAACCATAAGACCACAAGACATAGGAGCAGAAGTAGTCCAATCAGCCCAGCTAACCTGCTCCGTCATTCAATGAGATCATGACCGATCTGATAAGGGCAGCATGATGGAACAGTGGTTAGCATTGCTGTCTCACAGCACCAGGGACCCGAGCTTGATTCCAGACTTGAGTTACTATCTATATGGAGTCTGAACATTCTCACAATGTCTGTGTGGGTTTCCTCCGGGAGTTCCGGTTTCCACCCACCATCCAAAGATGTACAGGTTATGGATTGGCCATGATCAATGTGCAGGGTTATGAGGTAGGACAGGGAAGTGGGCCTATATAGATTGCTCCTTCGCAGGGTCGGTGCAGACCCGATGGGCTGAATAGACTGTTTCTGCACTGTAGGGATTCTATGGGCAATCATCAATTCCACTTTCCCGCCTTATCCCATAATCCTTAGTTACCTTACTGATTAAAAATCTGCCTATCCCAGCCTTGAACGTACTTGATGACCCAGCCTTTACAGCCCTCTGCGGTAAAAAATTCCACAGATTCACTACCCTCAGAAGAAATTCCTCCTCATCACTATCTTAAATGGGCGGCCTCTTGCTCTGAGATTATGCCCTCTAGGTCCTAGACTCTCCCTCAAGGGGAAACAGCCTCTCAACATCGACCCTTTCAAGGCCCCCGGGAATCCTGTGTGTCTCAGGAAGGTCACTTCCCATTCCCCTAAACTCCAATGAATACAAGCCCAACCTACACAACCTCCAGTCTTTCAGAAAATCTCTCCATACCCAGGATCAGCCTGGCGAAACTCCTCTGGACTGCCTCCAATGCCAGTATATCTTTCCTTAGATAAGGGGACAAATACAATTCACAGTATTCCAGGTGTGATCTAACCAGTGCCTTGTGTAGTTTTAGCAAGACTTCCCCATTTTTATAATCTATTCCCTTTGAAATAAAGGCCAACATCCCCACTTCTGACCATCTGATGAAGGGAAGACCAACGATGAAACAGCTAGGATGTTGCCTGAGAAACCCCAGCAGTGAGAAAGTGGAGCTGAGATTTCTGAACTCAATAACAAACACAACCATATTTCTTTGCAAATATACCTCTTTTTTCTGCAAAGGTTCCCCCAATCTCTGTTGGCTTTGTTTTTTCCAGTTTGGTCACTGGTGGCCCTCTGAGCCGCATTTTGCCCTGGACATTGAAATGCCCCAGCCAGAGTATATTAACCAGGATACCAGAATGATCCAATCACCCTTTTTTGAGTTTTTTTTTCAAAAAACAGCACCTTTTCATGTGAAGTCTTATTTCTATGAACAGAACAGTTCTCTCTTACCCACATACTTGCAGCACATAATTGCAATCTCCTTTGAGTTACCTTATCAACTTGAAATGTGGGTGTTGAGTATCAATTGCAGTCCATCTTCTTTCAATATTCTCTGATTAGTAGGCAAATTGCAACTTTTTCCATTACAACCGGGTCAGTGCCAAGTCAAACTGCATGAACACATATCTACATTCTGCAATCTTAAACAACACCTTCAAACAAACCTTGACAAAAAGCAAGTTCACTAATCAAAATATCTGGGAATGCCACCAAGTTTGACTAAAATACTGTACAATATAAAGTTATTTTCCCCCTCAGCTATAGGTTTGACAATTGATGTAAGTCCATCACCACATTTAAGAGTCTTCAATCCAAACTCTTGAGAAACCCACAGAGTTTCAGTTTTGGCATAACCCAATTAAAGTTCTACGGTGCTAAGTTTCAGGAATTTCACCCCCTCCTCCCTACCTCAAGTGTGAACAGGGTACAGGAATACTTTAGCTAAGACCACATCAACTACTGCATTCCAACATGGCATTAAGCTTAAGAATAAAAAAAGACTGTACTAGGCCATGGTCTTTATCATCCTGCTTAATGATGCAGAATTCTGGTTCTGCTCTGGGCGCTACATCAAAGCTCTATAACACTTCCACAAAGACATCTAAAGTTCATCATGGGGTCATGTGACTTGATCAAATTGGTCACTGCAAGAGTAAGCACAGTCTTTGGTCGTAATCCATTTCAGTTTGTGGCTGTCAATGACTGGAACAAGGTACAACTAAACCTGAAACTAACTGATTTTATTACCGTGGATGCCATTCGCCAAAGGCTTAAGACTCTGTCGACTGATACTTGTACTTGTTAAATTGTCAATTCGCTTTCACCGCTAATTTGATTTTGATTGTTTTTGTTTAAATAGAACATAGAACAGTACAGCACAGAACAGGCCCTTCGGCCCTCGATGTTGCGCCGAGCAATGATCACCCTACTCAAACCCACGTATCCACCCTATACCCGTAACCCAACAATCCCCCCTTAACCTTACTTTTTTGGACACTACGGGCAATTTAGCATGGCCAATCCACCTAACCCGCACATCTTTGGACTGTGGGAGGAAACCGGAGCACCCGGAGGAAACTCACGCACACACGGGGAGGACGTGCAGACTCCGCACAGACAGTGACCCAGCCGGGAATCGAACCTGGGACCCTGGAGCTGTGAAGCATTTATGCTAACCACCATGCTACCGTGCTGCCCAGTTTTTTAAAATTTCACCATGGTGGGATTCGAACCCTCGTCCCCAAAGAATGACTCTGTGTCTCCGGATTGCTATCTCAGCGCCAATACCACTACGCCACTGCTCTCCCAATAAATTGTATTGTTGTGTAATTTCTGTTGCTGTAATGTTGGTCTCTTGGCCAGATCATTACTGCAAACGTGAATTAGCTCTCAGTTGACTTACCTGGCTAATTAAAGGTTAAATAAATAAGTAAAAATAAGAATTTGAAGGCAGGACAGAATTTCAAAAAAAGGTCCTCCATCATACTCTCAGGAAAACACTGTCAATCAGCACATGTGGAGGCAAGGACTAAAAGTTGGTTCAGCATGTTTTGATGACCATCTAGGCCAAGCTCACAACCTCCAACATGTCCAGAGGAAAGACAGAGAAGCGGTGCAGCTGCAGAGGTGCCTTCAAGCAGTAACTACAAAGTGAACAGCCAGTTCTGTGGATGTTCATGCCGAGCCCGTATTACACTCTTCAGTCATAAGGGCACCATTGAAGATGGGGAAATCATTGACAGGTTGGACATACTTGAACAACAAAGAGCCTACCACCACTTAGAAGAGCAGGTCACTGATAATCTTCTGCTCCTTTCCCTGCCTGGATCACCCTATCAAGCGATGAGTGGACTTTCAGGGTTATGTCCAGTCAAATGTTAAGAATTCCAAATTTCAAGTGACAGGTCCATCTTTACAGGTTCCATCAATGAGATAGGCTGGTTGGTTAATCAGCAACTAGAATTCTGCCAACCTGTCTGGCTCACATTTCAGAAATGCAATCTGCTACAGTGAGTTTAGGTTCCACATTTTTATCACCTATGTAAACACACTTTACCACAAGAATACTCAGCAAATTAGCAGAAATGCAGTGTTGTTTGCCATCCACCATTCCCCAACCCAAACATTCGGTCCTTATGGAGTCACCACTATAAGCAACGCACCCTTCCAGGTGCTGTCTCAAATATATTCCTTGATGCGGGAACATTTCCAGTGAATTGGAAAATGCTTCCTTATTCAAAAAGCAAGCGAGACAGAAAGTAAGAAATTATAGACCAGTTAGTTTAACATCTGTCATTGGGAAGTAAGAAACTATAGACCAGTTAGTTTAACATCTGTCATTGGGAAATTGTTACAATCCATTATTAAGGAAGTAATAACAAGATGTTCAGAAGGTCAAAACTCAATCCATTCGAGTCAGCATGGTTTTCTGAAGGGTAAATAGTGTTTGACTAATTTGCTGGAGTTCTTCAAAGATGTAACAAGCCAAGTGGATAATGGGGATCCTGTAGATGTAGTATATCTAGTCTTCCAGAAGGCATTTGATAAGGTGCCACACAAAAGATTAACACATGTGATAAGATCAGATGGGATATGGGGTATTTATTAGCTTGGATAGAAGACTGGGTAACCGACAGAAGGCAGAGAGTCGGGATAAATGGGTCTTTTTCTGGTTGGCAAGATGTAACTAGTGGGGTGCACAGGGTTCGGTCCTTGGAGCCCAACTATTTACAATATGTATTAATGACTTGGATGCAGGGATAAAGGTACTATAGCCAAATTTGCAGATGACACTAAAATAGGTGGGTTAGTAAGTTGAATGAGGAAATAAGAAATTTAGAAATGGATATAGATAGGTCAGATGAGTGGGTCAAAGTTTGGCAGATGGAGTTTAACATGGATAAGTGTGAGGTTATCCATTTTAATTGGAAAAATGGAAAGGCAACTTAGAATCTAAATGGGGAGAAACTCCAGAGTGCTTCAATGTTGAGGGGTCTGGGTTCCGTGCACATGAATCTCAGAAAGCTAGTATGCAGGTACAGCAGGTAATAAGGAAGACAAATTGAATTTTGTCGTTTATAGCTAACGGATAGAGTATAAAAGTAAGATAGTGTTGCTGGAACTGTACAAGAACTGTGCAGTTTTGGTCCCCTTATTTGAGACGAGATGAAGTTGCATTAGAGACAGTTCAAAGGAGGTCCACTAGAAGATTCCAGAGATGAGGGGTTTGTTGAACAGAGATTGAGCAGTTTAAGCCGATACTCTCTCGAGTTTAGAGGAATGAGAGGCGATCTAAGTGAGGTATATAAGCTACCAGCCTCCCATCCATTGACTGTATCTACAATTCCGCTGCCTCGGAAAGGCAACCACCATAATTAAGAAGCCCACGCACCCCGGACATATTCTCTTCCACCTTCTTCCGTCAGGAAAAAGATACAAAAGTTTGAGGTCACGTACCAACCGACCCAAGAACAGCTTCTTCCCTACTGCCATCAGACTTTTGAATGGACCTACCTCGTGTTAAGTTGATCTTTTCTCTGCACCCTAGCTATGACTGTAACATTATATTCTGTAGTCTCGCCTTCCTTCCCTATGTACGGTATGCGTTGTCTGCATAGCATGCAAGAAATACAAAATCAAATCAAATTATAAGTTGATAAAAGGTATTGACAAAGTAGGCACAGAGCTATGCTTCCTCTTGTGGGGCAATCTAGAATGAGAGTCATTGTTTTAGGATAAGCAGATTTAAAACTGAGATAAGGAGAAATTACTTCTCTCAAAGGGTCGTGAATCTGCGGAATTCACTACCCCAGAGTGCAGTGGATGCCAGGACATTGAGTAAATCTGAGGAGATAAAACAGATTTTTAATTAGTAATGGGTTGAAGGGTTATGGAGAACGGACAAGAAAGTGGAGTTGAGGCTGAGAGGAGATTGGCCATAATCGTATTGAATGTCGGAGTGTGCTCGAGGGGCTGAATGGTCTACCTCTGTTCCTAGTTCTTATGTTCTCAAACTAAGCATACATACCTCAATCAATCTGAATACCAGACAACAGGTCAGTGATTGAAGTATCCCATGTTGCTTAAACCTTACATACTAAAGTTGCATCTTATTGCTGTTTAGAAATTTGGCACTGTTTAGATCAAATACTAAATTACTAAATGCTGAATTTTAGAAAGCAGAATTTAAAAAGGGTGTGAAATAACAATGGTTTCTTCGTCAAGATTGCTTAAAAGGTTCTGCAATTTCCATAAATTAGCAAATAAATTCGAAAAACATTTTTGCTTCTTTAAAAAAGTCTTAAGAATCTGCATTAGGCTTGATAGTTTCCTGCAAATCACTTCACCATATGTAATCTTGCAACAAACAAATCCCCAGAATGAAGCTCAGTGCAACACAAAGAATATCCTGCACCTCTTCCTCAATGCAAAACATAATTTGTTCGCTCAGTCCATCCTCCGCCCACCATTACACGCAGTCAAAACACAAGTGGATCCCAGGTGACTCCAGCTTAGCAACTCCCTGTTCAATAATTAAAGAGACACAAGTAGTCAGCAAGGCAGCCAGGAACAAGGATAGCAAGCAGATACTCAGTGAGTCAGAGGTTATCAGTTACTAGGTTATCACTAATTAACAGATATTCTGCTGAGAATCCTTCCGAATCTCAGCTTGTAGCTCGAGTGGATGCGGAGATAAATTTAAAAGAAACAGATTCTGATTTTTACTCATCTTACAATTTGTTATACACAGAGGGTTCATTTTGTAATGGACCTTAAATTCCTGACTACCGGAAGGAGATTTTTGTAGGAATGCTTTTTTAGTTTCCTTACTTTTCTTGCCTCACCTATCCATTGACATCTTACAAATTTTTACCCCCAAGAACATTGGGGGGGGGGGGGGAAAGAGTTGATCAAAACTGTGAGGATGTCACAAAGTTTATATCAGAACAACACAGATGCCTTCACATGTAATTGCTTTAATCTATATCATTTAATTCATTTAAATGATCAGAAAATATATATGTAGAAGCATTGTAAAGGAAAACTTATAAGTGACATAAATGCCACAGGCAAAACTGAAAAAGGGTGGGGTGGAGGGAAAATGAAAATAAAGAGCTGGAAAGAGAGAAAGAATGCAAGGGGAAACTTATTTTTACATACATCAATCTATTGTGGAAAAAGCTGAAATAGAAGGTGCAAAATGTGTTCGACCATAAGACATAGGAGCAGAATTAGGCCACTCAGCCGATCGAGTCTGCTCTGCCATTCAATCATGGCTGATATTTTTCTCATCCCCATTCTCCTGCCTTCTCCCCATATCTCCTGAACCTCGTATTAATCATGAACCTATCTATCTCTGTCTAATGGGTGGCACGGTAGCACAGTGGTTAGCACTGTTGCTTCACAGCGCCAGGGTCCCAGGTTCGATTCCTGGCTTGGGTCACTGTCTGAGCGGACTGTGCACGTTCTCCCTGTGTCTGTGTGCGTTTCCTCCGGTTTCCTCCCACAATTCCCGAAAGATGTACTGTTAGGTCATTTGGACATTCTGAATTCTCCCTCTGTGTACCCGAACAGGCGCCGGAATGTGGCAACTAAGTGCTTTTCACAGTAACGTCATTACAGTGTTAATTTAAGTCTACTTGTGACAAGAAAGATTATTATAAGACACTCCGAGATTTGGCCTCCACAGCCTTTTGCGGCAAAGAGTTCCACAGATTCACCTCTGGCTGAAGAAATTCCTGACCTCAGTTTTAAAGGATCAGCTCTTCACTCTAAGATTGTCTCCTCTGGTTCTAATTTTTCCTACTGGTGGAAACATCATCTCCATGTCCACTCTACCCAGGCCTCGCAGTATCCTGTAAGTTTCAATAAGTAAGTTTCTAAACCCCAACGAGTACAGACCCAGAGTCCTCAACTGTTCCTCATATGACAAGCTCGTCATTCCAGGGATCATTTTTGTGAACCTCCTCTGGACCCTTTCTAAGGCCAGCACATCCTTCCTTAGATACGGTGCCCAAAACTGCTCACAATACTCCAAATGGGGTCTGATCAGAGCCTTATACAGCCTGAGAAGTACATCCCTTGTATTCTAGGCCTCTCGACATGAATGCTAACATTGTATTTGCCTTCCTAATTGCTAACTGAACCTGCACGTTAACCTTAAGAGAACATTGAACAAGGACTCCTAAGCCCCTTTGTGCTTCTGAATTCCGAAGCATTTCCCCATTTAGAAAATAGTCTGTGCCTCCAGTCCTCCTTCCAAAGTGCATAACCTCACACTTTTCCATATTGAATTCCATCTGCCATTTCTTTCCCCACTCTCCTAGCCTGTCCAAGTCCTTCTTCAGCCCCCCCTGCTTCCTCAATGCTACCTGTCCCTCTGCATATCATTGTATCATCTGCAAGCTGAGCAACAGTGCCCTCAGTTCCTTCTTCCAGACCATTAATGTATATTGTGAAAAGTTGTGGTTCCAGCATCGACCCCTGAGACACACCACTAGTCACGGGGAGAACGTGCAGACTCCACACAGACAGTGACCCAGCAAGGTATCGAACCTGGGACCCTGGCACTGTGAAGCCACAATGCTAGCCACTTGTGCTACTGTGCTGCTCTCCTTTGTCTAACTTTCTTGTTACCTCCTCAAAGAATTCCAACAGATTTGTCAGACATGACCTCTCCTTGACGAAGCCATGGTGACTCAGTCCTATTTTCTCATGAACTTCCAAGTACTCCGCAATCTTATCTTTAATAATGGATTTTTAAATCTTATCAAAGACCGAAGTCAACCTAACCGGCCTATAATTTCCCGTCTTCAGCCTCCATCCCTGTTGATACCTTTAACTCAATATCTGCTTTTATTCCCGATGGATCTTTTCCATACTTCCCTTCTCTCCTTTACTGATGGATCTGGGATACTAATTTCCAGCAAATTTAGATACATGGATTTCAATGGATAGGTCCTATTGAAATATTGCCAGTGTGGGACAGAACAGTTTAAGTCAAATGATTAAAGGGGGAACATCAGCTTTCACCTCCATCCAATATTGCTTTTACCTGCTGGTGAGTATTTCTTGTGGGATCTGCATTATTACAGAAAATAAAGTAGGAAGAGGAGCAAGAGTAGGAACCTCAGTTGGCAGCACAGTAGAGTGCTGCAAGGATCAGTGCTTGGGCCTCGGCTAATTACAATCTCTAACAATGACTTACATGAGGGGTCAAGTGTAATCTTCCCAAGTTTGCTGACAAAGGAGACAAAGGTGGGAAAATATGCTGTGAGGAGGACACAAAAATATTGCAAAGGAATATAGATAGATCAAATAATTGGGCAAGAAGCTAGCAGTGAATATAATGAGGATATGTGAAATGATCCAATTTGTTTGAAAGAATGGAAATGCAAATATTTGTTAAAAGACGTAAAAATGCTAATTTTCAGAGGCATTTAGCTGTCTTTATACACAATCCAGGTATAGTTAGCAATTAGTATGTTAGTCTTTATTGCAAAGTCGTTGGAATATCAGAGTAAAGAAGTCTTATTACAGTTTCATAGGGCTTTCGTGAAAGCAAAATGAAGTACTTTGTCACTTTACCCAAGAAAGGATTGATTTGATTTGATTTGATTTATTATTGTCACATGTATTAGTATACAATGAAAAGTATTGTTTCTTGCATGCTGTACAAACAATGCATAACGTACATAGGGAAGGAAGGAGAGACTGCAGAATATATTGTTACAGTCATAGCAAGATGTAGAGAAAAGATCAACTTAATACGAGGTAGGTCCATTCAAAAGTCTGATGGCAAGAGAGAAGAAGCTGTTCTTGAGTCGGTTGGTACATGACCTCAAACTTTGGTATCTTTTTCCTGACGGAAGAAGGCGGACGAAAGTATGTCCGGGGTGCGTGGGGTCCTTAATTATGCTGGCTGCCTTTCTGAGGCAGCGGGAATTCTAGATAGTCAATGGATGGGAGGCTGGTTTGCGTGATGGACGGGGCTACATTCATGACCTTTTGTAGTTTCCTGCAGTCTTGGGCTGGGCAGGCTCCATACCAAGCTGTGATACAACCAGAAAGAATGCTTTCTATGGTGCATCTGTAGAAGTTGGTGAGGATCGTAGCTGAAATGCCAAATTTCTTTAGTCTTCTGAGAAAGTAGAGTCATTAGTGGGCTTTCTTAACTATAGTGTCAGCATGGGGGGACCAGGACAGGCTATTGGTGATCTGTACACCTAAAAACTTGAAGCTCGCGACCCTTTCTACTTCGTTCCCATTGATGTAGATAGGGGCATGTTCTCCACTACGCTTCCTGAAGTCTATGACAATCTCTTTAATTTTGTTGACATTGAGGGAGAGATTATTGTCGTCGCACCAGTTCACCAGATTCTCCATCTCATTCCTGTATTCTGTCTCATCATTATTTGAAATCCGACTACGGTGGTGTCATCAGCAAATTTGAAAATCGAGTTGGAGGAGAATTTGGCCACACATTTGTCTAAGAGGAGTCATAATGAAGATTCACTAGATCGATTTCAGAGATGACTGTCTCATGCAGAGAGATTGAGTAAAATGACCCTATACGCTCTGGAGTTTGGACGAATGAGAGGGGATCTCATTGAAACACAAGGGTAGATGCTGAGAAGTTTTTTTTCCTGTTTGGAGAGTTGAGAACTCGGGATCACTGTCTCAGCATTGAATGGTCACAGAGTCCAGTTCGTAAACGTAAAGAAAAACTATTTACTGTCTTAAGTAACTATAGACACATTAGCATTCAGATCCCAGCTGGGACTACTCTAGCTCGTCCCTATCTGGACCAGCTTTTATGTTAGAGTCCATTATTCTACTGGTACGGGCCTCACTTCTCATCGGGAAAGCTCATGTTCTATTCGTATCCGAGGATCATGGGGAGGCTAATCGGCCCGTCCCCATAGGTCTTGTGCGGTTTATAACACAGCATAAGAATTTGGGCATGAAGAAAATATTCTTCCTTTAAGGGATTGAGAATCTTTGGGGCAGTTGAGGGCAGCGAGTTCTCTGTGGTTGACTATTTTCAAGATCGAGGTTAATAGATTTTTGGCAGTTATGGAACCCAGGAGTATGGGGATCGGGCAGGGGAATGCAGCTGACATAGAGGTTCAGCCATGATCTCATTGAATCTTGGAGCAGGTTTGAAGATTTATATGCCGTTCCCCTCTTCCTATTTCATATATGCTCTATCTGGGGTGTTTTAGCATATCTGCCTGTTAATTTATCGGTTGGCACCACTTGTTTTCTGAATCAGAAGGCTGTGGGTTATAGCCTCACTCATGCAAGTACATAATCGTTAGGCAGAAATTTCATTTCAGTGCTTAGAAATGACACGGTCAGAGATGCTATCCCTTTGATTGCACTGAGGCCCCATTGCTTTGTTCCACAGAACCAGGTAAATGTTAAAGATTCATGCCACCATTAGTTCTCCTGGCATGCCAACATTATTTTCCCTACAACCAGCAACAGCAATACAAATGCGTTTATCAGCACCAGCACATTCAAGTAATAAGTTATTTATGAAGTGGTTTGACATTTGAGGTTAAGGTGCTATACAAATACAAGTTCTTTCATTTCTTTCCAATTTTCATTCGACAAAGACAAGATTGCATTTATATATTCCCAAGCACATTCTCAGAATATTCTGTAGCACTTGGGGTACTTATAAATGTAGTGGAGCAGCTATTTTTCACAAAAGACCATACAAACAACATATGAAACAAATGACCAGTTCATCCAGTTTTCATGAATAGATATTGGGAATTCCAAACTATTTTTCAAAAAATTTCCAGAGGATTTTTTATATCCATATAAACAAGCAATATGGTTTGATGTCTGATCGGAAAGACATCAGATCTGAAAGATGGCACATCTCTATGTACATCCTCCTGAACAGCCTGTCCAGAAAAGTGTGTGCTCATTGCTTAAGAATGGAATTTGAATCCACAATCTTCTGACCCAGAAGCAAGAGTGCTTTCCCTGAGTAAACGGAGAGCGTCTGTGTAGTTATAGAATATTGCTGCACCTAGGAAAATTTCACAAGAATCCAAATTCAATAAGATCATGGGAGTAGACCACATGTCCCATCGTGCCTGCTCTGCCATTTGATACGATCATGTCTGATCTTAGGTTTCTACTCCATTTTCTGCCCGCTCCTCATATCCCTCAATTCTGAGACACTAAAGATCTGTCTATCCAAGACTCAAAAGTATTCAACGATGGAGTGAACAACCCTCAGGGTAAAAAATTCCAAAGGTTCACAACCCTCGAAATGAAGTCATGCTTCCTCATCTCAGCCCTAAATGATTGGTCCTTTATCCTGATTCTGTATTTTAGATTCCCCAACCTGGGGAAAAATCCGTCAGCATCATCGGATCAAGCTCCCTTCAGAAGTTTGCATGTTTCAAATGAGATTGCGTCTCATTCTTCTAAATTTGAGAATATAAACCCAATTTATTTAGTCTCACATAGGACAACCCTTGGCATATCCTTTATCTATTGTTTGTGGGATTTTGCCAGGCACACAATTACTACTCAATTCTCAAATAGTCACCACACTGCTAAATAATTGACGTATTTTACATTTCTGAGATACATGATTAAACACAAAATAAATGCAAGTCCTTCAAACAGAGAGAAAGTTTGAAGACTGCATTTGGGCAGTGTTACTCATGTAATTTTCCACTAAAGTTAATAAAGAGCCATGCAACTTTGGACCTGAAGTTCAATGCTGTTGAGTACATCATATAGTAATAATAATAATCGTTATTAGTGTCATAAGTAGGCCTAAATTAACACTGCAATTAAGCTACTGTGAAATTGTCCTAGTTGCCACACTCCGGCGCCTGTTCGGGTACACAGAGGGAGAATTCAGAATGTCCAAATCACCTAAAAGCATATCTTTCGGGACTTGTGGGAGGAAACCGGAGCACCCTGAGGAAACCCACGGGAAGAACGTGCAGCCACGGAGAGAACGTGCAGACACCGCACAGACAGTGACCCAAGCCGGGAATCGAATTTGTGTCCCTGCTGCTATGAAGCAACAGTGCTAACCACTATAATAATGGTTTGCTTCCAAAAATATTTGTCCACTACTCTTGGTGTTCTGGAGGCTGAAAAATAATCAATTAAAATGAAACAAAAGAGATTACAAGTGTGACAATTTGGGTGGGCCTTAATCAGGCTACAGTTGCCACTTGGCGGTCTCCAAGAAGTATTTCTTCAGCTGCACAAATACAGACACATCATAAATGAAATGTGTTCAGGAGGCAGCAGCAGTGGATGGTCGCCAACACTGAATGGTTGCTTGGAAACAGTAAAAGTTGCCAAGTACTATTTTGAGCAACGTTGGGAAGATAGCTTTCAATGTAAAATTGGTGTCATCCCTGAGCTTGAGGTGCAACTCTCAACTAGTTTTAAATCACAATATTGGAAGCAGAAACAAAGGTAATGGAAAATTATCACAGCTCTTTGTATCAATTGTTTTAAGAACATTTGGTTATGGTTATGCTTTAAAAGCAATAGGTTTGGGTCAATAGTCTGCTGGGAGGCAAGAGAGCTAAGGGAAGGAGGGATACAGCACTTGTACCAGGCCCAGCACCACACCAGTTCGCAGAAAAACATGCTCTTACATTCCATAACTGCTCACTACTTCTTAATCGACTGACCACAATTAAAGTGTTTTTGCAAACTGACAATTATCATTGTAGTGATCTCTGTATATTAATATACATGATCAATGTATGTAAATGTAGTACATTTAATTCAACACTAGATGTCTCACTATCAGATGGTATAAGAAAGACTTTCCCACTCTTTCTGAGAGTGTGCTTCAGGAAAGTGAACAGACAAGACATAGATTAGCTAGTGAGAGAGAAGTTATTTCGTTAGTTATCTTTGCTGTATTTTATTTCTTTTACTAGTTCAGTATTAAGTACAAAGGATTCACAGCATGTTATTTATATTACTCATTAAATTAGTAATGGGGGGGGGGGGAGAAAGAACCACATAATAAATGCTACTTTAAAAGCATTATGATGTCAGCCTTTCCTCACATGCAACATTGTAGACAAATTCTTATACCCAGCAGCTATGAAAAAATAGTACTTGGGTCTCACTACATGGATGAGGGCTCAATTTGAACATGAACAACACCCTGCTTATATGAAAGGAAATTGACGGAGAGTCAATGGAGTCCAGTCTCTCCCAAACCTGTTGGAATACTTCATTGCAAGGTGCTTACTTTCTGTCAATTTCAAGAGTGGATTGTTGCAAAAACAAGAATATCAAATAGTCCAATTAAAGTCATGCTTTAGCAGAACTCTGCTATTGCAATAAATCTCTCCAACACTTAGTTACAAATATCCAAAACTGTCAACCTGTGATACTGGATTTAAATAAATTTCTCACTCATTTCTAATAATGTTCCCTGGCCCAACTTTCCTGGCTTGATTTTAAGTAAAAACTGAAAAGATCTTTTTTTCTTAAAATATTTTCTTCCAATTAAGGGGCAATTTAGTGTAGCCAACCCACCTAGCCTGCATATCTTTGGGTTGTGGGAGTGAGATCCACGCAGACATGGGGAGACTGTGCAAACTCCACACGGAAAGTAATCTGGAACCTGGGTCTTTGGCGCCCTGAGGCAGCAGTGCTAACCCTGTGCCACCATGCCGCCCTCAAAAAGATCCTATCAGAACTGATTAATATTGCATATTCCTTGATGTGCCTTTCTTTAAGCAACTTTGCCGAGAGTGTGGAGCTCAAGTAGCAGCCTTTTCACACAAGAGGCATTCTTCCTGCTCTCTACTCCACATCTCATTTTTTGTGACATCGAGATCAAAACTGAACAAAATATTTAAATGTGTTGAGCATTATCATTTACAATCCTGCATTTTATTGTGCTAGCTTTAGAAATTCCAGCCATTTTGCTTTGCTAACACTGATATTAAAAGTGATACATTTGTAATCCCAATTCATTCTACATGCTACCTTCTGTTAATTCCATTCTATTCGTTGTTTACTTTTTGGTACTTTTTTTTGAATCCATCTGCAACTTCACACTTTTAAGTTTGCCATTAGACTCTCCAATTGCATTATTGATCAAAATCCTTTAGAAAATCTTTAGTCACATTGTTTGCCTCTGTTCTGTCCATCAGCAAATTTAACAAGCTAACACTTAACTTTAGGAACCGGGGCAATGAGAGAGATTTAAACAACTGAAATCCAGACATTGATCCTGGCAGTAGTCTATACATCACTTTTCCGCAATCTGCTGTTACACCTCATGCAAATACACTTTGGTTGCTTATTTTATTCTGCAGTTTCAACCGCGACACTGAATCCCTGTGGCTTTCAGTTCATCGTTGGCATAAAACCAAGTCAAAAGCCGGGTGAACATCCAAATGGAGGGAGCACCGCTACTTTATTCAAAATACCTTCAAAGACTAGAAGGAGGTTCGTCAGTAACAAGGAAGTTTGGCCCTTTCTAAATCCATGTAGGCTGCTTCATATTAGGTTATTGCTGCACTGTCATGCCTCCAGCCTGCTTAAGGAATAGTGTCCATTATTTTCTCAGTTGTTGGATTCAAGAGCCTATAACCTTATGATGATTTATGGACATTTTTAGACAAAGATTTGCGTACTTCCAGTCTCGTCAATACAGGCTGCCAAACAGTGCTTCACAAATTTCTTGATTTCATCAAACGCAGGAGGCATGTACTATATAATAATAATCTTTATTATTGTTACAAGTAGGCTTACATTAACATGGCAATGAAGTTACTGTGAAAATCCCCTAGCCGCCATATTCCGGCACCTGTTCGGGAACTCAGAGGGAGAATTCAGAATGTCCAATTCACCAAACAGCATGTCTTTCGTGACATATGGCAGAAAACCTGAACACGTGGCGGAAGGCAGCAGGGTAGCATGGTGGTTAGCATAAATGCTTCACAGCTCCAGGGTCCCAAGTTCGATTCCCGGCTGGGTCACTGTCTGTGTGGAGTCTGCACGTCCTCCCCCTGTGTGCGTGGGTTTCCTCCGGGTGCTCTGGTTTCCTCCCACAGTCCAAAGATGTGCGGGTTAGGTGGATTGGCCATGCTAAATTGCCCGTAGTGTCCTAATAAAAGTAAGGTTAAGGGGGGGTTGTTGTGTTACGGGTATAGGGTGGATACGTGGGTTGAGTAGGGTGATCATGGCTCGGCACAACATTGAGGGCCGAAGGGCCTGTTCTGTGCTGTACTGTTCTATGTCTATGTCAGACATGGGAAGAATGTGAAGACTCCGCACAGACAGTGACCCAAGTAGGAATCGAACATGGGACCCTGGTGCTGTGAAGATTAGCAGTCTCAATGGATCAAGCATTGCACCGCAAGGCAAGCAGGAAAACAGCAGCTGGTCACAGTTAATCACTGTGTGAGCTTCAGATTTGGTAAGTGAGGGAATTCATACAGTGAGGGAGGAAGTGCTGTTCACTGAAGTGGCTACCTTAACTTTGTTGAGTACAGGATTAAAGACGTCTTGCTGCAATTGTATACATCTTGGTAAGACAACATCTGGATTATTGCATACATTTTTGGTCTTGTTACTCAAGGTAGGATATATTTGCCATAGAGGGGGTGCAACATCAAGGTTCACCAGGCCTATTTCTGAGATGGCAGGACTGCCCTATGATGACAGCTTGAGAAGACTGGGCCTATAATCTCTGAGTTTTGAAGGATAAGGGCTGATCTCACTGAAACATACTAAATTCGTTCAGGGTTCAGCACAGTATATACAGAAAGGATGTTTCTCCTGGCTGAGGTGTCTGGAACCAGCGGATATAGTCTCAGATGAAGAGGTAAACCATTTAGGATTGAGGTGAGGAGGAATTTTTTCACTTGGAGAGTGGTTACATTTTTGGAATTCCCAGAGGGCTTTTGACACTCATTCACCGAGTACATTCAAGGCAAAGTCAATAGATTTCTAGATAGTAAAGACATCAAGGGATAAGGGAATAGCATGTAAAAATGGTGTTGAGGTCGAAGATCAGCCATGACCTAATTGAATGGTGGAGCAGGCTCAAGGGGCTGACTCCTACTCTTATTTCCTATGCTCAAGATCTACTAGACTATTGGATAACTAAAGTTGGGTATTGAGTTAGTTATCTCCCCAAATACTTATAATTATCAATAAATGATTAGATCCAGTGTGCAGTCCAGATAAAACTTTGTTGCAGATAGCAAAAGTTATTTTTGTTTAAGCAAACCAATAATTTCATGCTGAATTCTTCTAGCGCAAAGCCAGAGATTTACAAGCAGCAATAGCTGCTGTCTAATTGCCTTTGGAGTTTTCCCAACTACAATTATCTCATGTGGCAATTTAGATAACTTCCCAAGAGAAGCACAGATCCACTAGTATTTGTTTAATACTTTAACTACTTTATCTTCAAATACCAAGGGTGCGATTCTCCGGAAAAATTTCCAAGTGTTGTAGCGAGCAGGAATTGATGGGTTTCCAGTGCTCAGCCCAGCAAAACCAGCAACGCAATTCAACGTTAATTGATCCGCTTAAGGAGGCCTCACAGGCTTCTCTCTGTAAATAACACCTCGCCAGCCGATTTGCTGGGACCGCGCTCACCAGCCCCCACTCACCCACCCCCCCGCTAACAAGGTCGAGCAGCACTTAAACTGCACTTGCTCGGCCAACCTCAGCCAGCTCGCAATAATGGCGCCAAGGGGAACGGCCCCGAGATTCAGAGACACTGACCTGGGGAGGCTTCTGGACATGGTGGAGACCAGGAGGGACCCCCTGTTCCTCCAGGGGACTCGGAGGGTGAGCCACAAGGCAGCCAGAGCTGCCTGGGATGAGGTGGCGGCAGCCATTAATTCCAACAGGATGACCAGGAGGACTGGCCAGCAGTGGAGGAAAAAGGTCAACGACCTGCATTGGACAGCACGAGTGAGTAGACACCAACACGCCCCCCTCACCCCCCCAAAGGAAGCATCCATCCCCCAACTCTCCAAGTGACCCCCAGCCTTCCCTCCCCCTTCCCACCCAACCCGCCTCTCCCACCACTGAACCACGCGTGTGGCTAACAATGCTCTCTCTGTGTCTCCTCAGGAAAAGCTCTCCCACAATCAGCAGGATGGGCCCAGACTGGCGGTGGAGTACTAGACGTAAGAATTGTCACTTCCTTTGAGCAGTGTGCCTTGGAGATGACAGGTGTGGCCGAAGACAGGACGTCACCAATGCGGAGGCTGGCGGACGCCGCAGAGGTGAAGAACCACCAGGATGCACCTGAAGGACCTGACAAACGTGAGTATTGATTGCCTTACTGGCTGCCTCCACCTCAGATGTGCATCCGTGGGAAACACCAAAACGTAGTGGTATAGCTAGGAGGACCAGGCACGTTGAGGATCACTGAGGGCACCGGGGTAGGGGTGGGTGTGGGAGGCGGCACTATCGGGAATGGGGTATGGTACAGTGCATTAAACAACTTTTTGCACAACCATCATGATGCCTCTTGTAGCCGCCTGGGGTGGCCATGTCCCAATTTCAAAATGGACACTTGCAAAGAGTAAAGGGAAAATTGGACAGTAATAGGAAAAGAAGCAGGTGCAAGGTTTGCCTGTGGATTGGAACTTGCAGCTCCCAGACAGAACCGATACTACAAGCCATTAGCATAGTAATGAGCTATCTCCGGGGACAAAAGACAAACATTAAAGCAATCGGTAACAGGGCAGACTCCCCGGCGCCAGTGGAGACTAAAACAAAGGCAGGCCAACGGTTACCTAGGGCCCGCCCAGTGATCAAGCAACGACCCCTTTATTGGAGAAAATCAATACAAATGATTGGGACATAGTCCAATTAATTGGGGCCAAGTTCAGGAACCGCCCAGAAGGGCGCAAAACCCTTTGAGGTATAAAGAGGAGTCCCCAAAGACAGATCGCTCTCTTCTTCACCTTCACCTTGGCCATGGCTCTCAGCGACGAGAGACCCGCCAAGCACCAGCCAAGTAAGTCTAAGGTCAATGCACGCTACGAGATAGGCGCTCTGAGCTACTATTCTATACCAGTTCGAAGCCAGCAGTCTCAGAACCGGACAACGGCCATTGTTCCTCTGACTGAGTGGGCACCCGAAGCTAAGTATAGGCTTTTATTAGTCGTTGTAGATTAGTGAGTAGAGTTTGTGCATGAGTAATAATTGACTGTGTGTAAATAAATGTGCATTGATTTCAAACTTACTAACTGGTGTATCAAGTCTTTGATCAGTATTCGGTTTTGAACCCTGTGGTAGTATCAAAAAGATACCTGGCGACTCTTAAGCAAAAGTAATTAAAACAGGGCAAATTAAGGAAAGCATAACGAGCAACACTCTGCCACTTTCTTCCACAATGCGGGCTGACCCTTGGACATTTTGCCCATCTCTCCAGGCAATTTCTTATTAGCGACAGCCTTCAGCCTCGCAGCCAGAGTCCTCAGCGGTCGATGGGGGTTATGGGTGATCGGTGGGGCAGACCGCCAGGGACAAGAGTTGCCCCTGGAATGGGGGGGTGGGATCCAGAGGTTGGCATGGTAGTTCCGCGAGCGATTGCCCCCTCAGCACCTCCACCGTCCCATGGTGGCCTACCCCTGCGGAGGGTCCCTCATCCCCCGGCGAGAGTCCAGCACCTCCGGGCTCTTTACCCGTGAGCAGAGATTGCTACTCACCTCCCCAGTCACCACAGAAGCCCTTCTGCCAGGTTGACGTTTTTCAAAAGAAGTACTAATCGGCGCCAGCGTAAGCACTTGCTGAGGAGACCAATGAAAAACGGGAGGTCGTTGGATATGGGGTGGCTCTCGTTGATTGCATGGAAATAGAGCTTAAGTGGTGATACTTGGTTTCTTGCCACGCTACGGCGTGAGCCTGATTTCGCCTAAGGGAGCGGGCCGGTTGCATTGCAAACTGTTTGGCGCCCAGCACGGATCGCAATCTTGGAGTCTCCCGCTATTCCCCAGCCTCGTTATGCTTGAGCACGAGTGTAACGTGGCCGGAAGATTTCTCCCGATATCAACTTTTGTCAGAATTTTCATTTTGTCTCAATAGTTCTTTGCTAGCGGATGGAGTCAGCCTCTTGTAAGGACTCGGATTTGGGAGCACTGTTGACGGTGCCTCTATCGTTCTCGCCAGCCCGGTACTTCACAAGCCCAACAGTGGTGGCGGCCCTGGGAATGTGGGGATAGTGGCGGCAGCACATGAGGCTGGAGGAGGCCTCGGTTTGGACAGCGATCTGTGGAAATCATAGGTTTGCTCCGGGGGGGATGGACGGGGAGTTTCGGGGATGGCAATGGGCAGGGATTGAGTGGTTTGGCGATCTATTCGCTGGGGGCAACTTCTTGAGCTTGGAGGATTTGGTGGAGGAATTTGAGTTTCCCGCCGGGAATCGGTTCCGGTATTTACAGGTGAGGGAGATAGTCAGGAAACATGTACTGACCTTTCTCCACCTGCCACCCCAGGGGCGACAGGGCAAAGTGGTGTCAAAAACAGGGGTCGGTGAGGACAGAGTGTTGGAAATTTATAAAGAGTTAATGGATTGCGAGGGAGCCCTGATAGGCGTAGTGAAGCGTAAGTGGGAGGAAGAGCTGGGGAGGGAGGTGGAGGCTAGGTTGTGGGAGGAGGCATAGAGGAGGGTGAATGCATGCTCTTTGTGTGCTGGGCTTAGCCTTATTCAGTTCAAGGTGTTCCACAGGGCATATGACTGTGGCCAGGATAGACAGTTTTTTTTTGAAGGGGTGGAGGGTAGGTGTGGGCGGTTTGCACGTGAATCATGCCCACATGTTTTGGGCCTGTACAAAGCTTGGGGGATTCTAGCGGGGTTAGCTGACATTATGTTGGAGGTCTTGAGGGTGAAGGTGGTCCCCAGTCTAGAAATGGCGATCTTTGGAGTGTCTGAAGACCTGGGAGTCCCGATGGGGGGGGGGAGAGAGGCCGATTTCCCGGCATTTGCCTTCCCGGCAGCCCGGAGACAGTTCTTATTGGAATGGCGGGACTCGGGGCCCCCAAAACCGGGAGTTTGGGTGAATGACCTGGCAGAGTTCCTCAGGCTGGAGAAGATAAAGTTCGCTTTGAGAGGGTCTGTGGAGGGGTTTGCCCGGAGATGGCAGCTGTTCATCGACTTCTTCGAAAATAATTAAGATGTCAGCTGTGGGGTGGGGGGGGGGGGTGTGGGGGGGGGGGGGGGTGGGGGGGGGGGGGGGGGGCGCGCGGTGGGAGGCAAAAGGAGGTAGGGGACTTGGGGAGCAGGAGGCAGGATGGTGGGGTGTTAGATATTTATTTGTTTTGATTATTTGAATTCCTGTTGCTTTCTTTTTTATGGTTGTGTTTGCTGTGTATAAAAAATATATATATAAATGCCTCAATAAATTATTTATCAAAAAGATAGTCTTTTGCTGTTTTGATACTAGAAAGAATTAAAGGTGGTGCCTTTATAAAATCAACAGCAAACTTTTGGTCATGGTGTAAATGCACTCTATGATCTTTATGACTTGAAAGACTAATCAATTGTAGTTAATTGCAGCAGGCAAGGTTTTGACAAGGTCCCGTATGGAAGACTGATAAGGAAAGTAAAAGCACATGGGATCCAGGTAGTGAGGAACAAGGCCTTAAATTGCAGATCAGTGGCAGATGGAATTTAATCCTGAAAGGTGCAAGGTGATGCACTTTGTAAGGACTAATAAGACAAGGGAGTACTCAATGAATGGTAGGACACTAGGAAGTTCAGAGGAACAGAAGAATGTAGTAGTGCTGGTACAGTCCAGGTGGTAGGACAGGTTAAAGGGTAGTTAACAAGGTATATGGGACACCTGCCTTTATCAGTCGTGGCATAGATTATAACAGCAGGGAGTTTTTGTTGGAGCCGTACAAAACTTTGGTTGGGCCACAGCTGGAGTATTGTGTTCAGTTCTGGTTGCCTCACTATAGGAAGGATGTGATTGCACTGGAGAGGGTGCAGAGAAGATTCACCAGGACATTGTCTGGATGAAGCATTTGAGCAGTGAAGAGAGGCTGGATAGACTGGGGTTGTTTTCTTAAGGGCAGAGAAGGCTGAGGGGGAACCTAATTGAGGTGTATAAGATTATGAGGAGTATGGACAGGGTGAATGGAAAGCAGCTGTTCCCCTTACTGGAAGGGTTAATAATGAGGGACATAATTTTAAGGTGAGGGGCAGGAGGTTGAGGGGATTTGAGGAAATCATTTTCATCCAGAGGTGGTGGGAATCTGAAATACACTGCCGGGGAGGCGGGAGCCTCAAACCTTCAAAAAGTACATGGCTGAGCACATGAAATGTCATAATATTCAAGGCTATTGGGATTTCCGGTTGCGGCATGTTGGTGGAGGTCGCATGTTTGGTGGTTCCTGCCACAGTTGTCCTTTTTAGATTCTACATCCAGTTTTTGGGAAAATCCTTGTGAGAAATTATGGGAAGGTCTGAGGCATTTCAAGAATGTCAAAAGCCAGAAAAGAGAACCCAGGGAGAAAGGGAGTGAGTGTAAGTCCGCTGTCAAACATGGCGAGGAGTTCAGTGGGAGAAAAGATGACGGGACAGAGCTCATGGGGTGGGGCCACGCCTCTCACGGTGGAAAAGATGGCTGAAGTGATAGGCGGGGAGATTGAGCTGCTGTTCTCAAAATATTTTGAAAGGCGTCGGACAGAGATGATATCCTCGCTTAAGGCGTGGGTCGGTGAGACCCTTGCCCCGAGCGGAACAAGGAGAAAAATGAAGGGGGTGTAGGAGGCATTGAAGTGGCATAGCGACCAGTTCACCTCGATGGGTGAGGAATTGCGGATGGGGGCAAGATCAACAGAGGACCTGGAGAACAGGTCACTAAGGCAGAATATGAGGAGTGTGGATGTGCATGAGGGGATGGAGGGCAGGAGGCCCACAGAGTACTTCACGAGATGCAGGTGAAGCTGATGGGGGAGGGGGAAGATCCCTCCCATTACGAATTGGACAGGGCTCGCCGGTCACTCTGGCCGTAACCAAGTACAAATGAACGTCGAGAGCTGTGATCGTCCGCTTTCACAATTTTCAAGCGATGGAGAAAGTGCTGTGGTGGGCAAAGCAGGAGGTGGAGTTGGACGGCAATGGTATACGTATACACCAGGATCTGACGATGGAGCCACGATGAGACGGGCAGCCTTCGGTTTGCCTAAGGCGGTATTGTATAAACACAACATGTGGTCTATCCAGCAAAGCTAAGGGTCACGCATAATGGCGTGGACTGCTCCCTTGAGACAGCGGCGGAGGCGTTTGTGAAGCAGAAGGCCTGGGACTGGACTTTGATGGTTTTTGACTGGATTTTTCTATTATGTTGTTCTTCCCCTTTATGGATGTTATGGTTAACTGTTTGTGTAAAAGATGTTTGGGCTGGGGTGGTTTGGGGAGGATGGTTGGATTCAAGGTTTGTTGGGTTTTGGGGCTTGTTTGGATGTAGGGTGTTGGGAGATTGGAGGGGGTGGGTGTGGGGGGCTTTGGAGTTGGTTTTTTTTCGATGTGGGGGAAGGGGCTCTGGCAGGGTCTGCCGTGCTAACAAACACAATGTTGGAGCAGCAGTCGTTGGAATCTGTATTGGCAGGTTTCGATGGGCCTGGGCAGTGTGAATGGAAGGGGGATGGTGATGATACTGAGTGAGGAGCTCTCAAGAGGAAATGGTTGGGGAGGGGTTTCTGGGAGGGGGGGTATGACGGTGAATAGGGCCAAGGCTGGGTATCGCCTGCCAGGCGGGGCCTGGCGGGATGGTCATAGCGGGTAGAAAAGGCGGTGGGGGTGAGGAGAGACCCCCGGTCAGAGTGGTGACGTGGAACGAGCGAGGGTTGGGGGGACCGATGAAAACAGCGTGCACTTTCTCACACTTAGAAGGGCCTGAAATCAGATGTGGCGCTGTTACAGGAGACCCATCTAAGGGTAAAGGCCAGATTTGGCTGAGGAAGGCCTGGGAGAGCTAGGTGTTCCATTCGGGCTTTGATAGCAGGGCCTGGAGGGTGGCGATACTGGTGGATAGATGGGTGAGGTTTCAGATGAAGACAGTGGTGACGAACCGAGGGGGCAGGTACGTGATACTAACGGGTGGGTTGGAAGGGAAGCTAGTGGTGGTTAGCGTGTATGCCCTAAACTGGGACGCTGCTGCGTTTGTGAGAAAAATGCTAGCAGCCATACTGGATATTGGGGTGACTGGAATATGGTGTTGGACCCGAAGGTGGACAGGTCCTGGCCACACTAACTAGCTCTTTCTGGGAGGGGAGCGAAGGTATTGGCCGGGGTCATGAAGGAGCTTAGAGGGGCTGATTTATGGTGGTATTTAGATCTACAGGATAAGGAGTATTCATTATTTTTGCCAGTGCATAAGATGTACTCAAGGACCGACTTTTTTGTGGTGGGAAGGCGCTGCTCGCTGGAGTAAAGAAGGCAGAAAATTAGGCGATGGTGATATCGGACCCTGCTCCACACTGGGTGGATGTGATCTTGGAGATGGGTTCAGCCCAGAGGCCGGCGTGCATGTTAGATGTGGGTTTGATGGCAGACCCAAAACTTTTGCACTAAAATGGGGAAGGTGATTGAGGAGTTTGTGGTGTTTAACCGGAATGGGGAGGTCTTGCCATCAGTGCTCTGGGAGGCGTTGAAGGCAGTAGTGAGGGGCAAGGTCATTTCATTCAAGGCGAATGTGGATAGGGAGGCGCGGGCGGAACGGCAGCGATTTTGGAGGTAAACGGGAGGTATGCGGGGGACCCAGAGACAGGACGTGTGGTGAGGAGGGAGTTGCAGCCAAAGTTTGACCTTTTATCCACAGGGAGGGTGGTTCGCTCATCTATGAGTATGGTGAGAAGGCCAGTCGATTGCTGGTGGGTCAGCTCCATCGGCAGGCAGCCACGAGGGAGATCGTGTGCATTAACAATAGCTCGGGTGGGTTGTTAGTGGCATGGAACAATTGAATAAGGTGTTTGAAGACTTTTATAGGGACTTGTATAGGTCGGAGCCGCCGGAGGATGAGTCGGAAATGGGAATTTCTGGAGCGACTGGTGATTCCGGAGTGGAGGAGGAGGAGGGCGGGATGGGAGGAACCAATGGGGTTGGAAGAAGTGCAGGAGCGATAGGGAAGATACAGTGGGGAAGGGGCCGGATGGGTTGCCGGTGGAATTTTATTTAAAAAAGAGAACAGTTATCATTCAATTATCAAGTGATCTAAACACCTTGTTTACCATACAGAGAGATAGACCAATATAGATCTGCTTGGTTTGAATGCAGCTCTCCAACTGAAAGTGAAACTAAAACACAGAGCCAAAACGAGCTTCCAGCTCAAAATGAAAGTAAAAAGCAGAATCACATTCTAGCTCCACCCACACAATGATAGCACTGCAGCCATTTGATAAAACACACTTTTAAAGGGACATTCACATGACAGTATGTTCCACTATTTCAGGGTACGGAGCAGGAATGTCCAATGTCCCCCCTTCCGTTCATGCTGGCAATTGAGCCCTTGGCCATTGCACTGAGGGGTTCAGATGTATGGAAGGAGATAATGTGCGGGGGGTGGGATGGAGCACAGGATGTCTCTGTATGCAGATAATCTGCTGCTATATCTCAGACCCACGCTGACCAGTGAGGGGTATACTATTATTGGGTGGTGAACGTGGAGAAGGTTCAAGGCTGGATTGGAGAGACAGAGGCTTTCTGGGTGCAGATAAAGGGTCGCCCCAGGGAGGTACTCGGGTAGTCCTGTGGTGCTAGCCACGCTAAAGAACTGGAGGCAATTCTGACAGTTGAGGGCAGTCTCCAGGGTGTTGCCGATAAGAGGGAAACATGGGTTTGAGACTTTATAAGGAGGATGGATGAGAGGTTCCGGGGATGGGAGAGAGGGGTGAAAGAGATGAAGGATCTCATGTTGGAGGGGTGGTTCGCAAGCTCGGAGGAGTTGGGGGTGAAGTTTAGACTCCAGCATGAGATGGGCTTCAGGTATATGCAGGTGTGGAATTTTACAAGGTCTTCCCGAAACTTCCGGTGGCACCGTCCTCCTCGCTGCTGGAGGAAGTGCTGTCGGTGAGGGGGCTGGAGGGTGGGGTCATTTCGGCGATTTATAGTAGGATCATGGAAGAGGATAAGGTGTCCATGGAAGGGATTAAGGCCAAATGGGAGGAAGAGTTGGGGATGGTGTTGAGAAGGGATTATGGTGCGAAGTGCTGTGAAAGGTCAATGCCTCAACCTCGTGCGCAAGGCTGGGGTTGATTCAGTTAAAAGTAGTGTACAGAGCGCATTTAACAAAGGCAAAGATGAGCTGGTTGTTTGAGGGGGTGGAGGATAGCTGTGAGCGGTGTGGGATGGGCCCAACCAATCATGTCCATATGTTCTGGTCCTGCCCGAAGTTGAAGAAATGTAGGTAGTAATTTTTCAGCGCTATTTTCGAGGTTCTACACGTGGATTTGTAGCCAGGTCTCCTGGAGGTTATATTTGGGGTGTCAGACTTGCCGGAATTGCAGATGGGTGCGGGGAAGATATCTTAGCTTTTGCCTCTTTGATCGCTTGAAGGTGGGTCCTGTTGTGGTGGAGGTCAGCTTCTCTCCACTGCTTCGTTGTGGCTGGGGGGTCTAATGGAGGTCCTGTATTTGGAGAAGATGAAATTTGATCTAGCCTCAAAATAAGGGGAAGTTGATTTAGGACTGAGTTTAGGAGGAACTTCTTCACCCAAAGGGTTGTGAATCTATGGAATTCCTTGCCTAGTGAAACAGTTGAGGCTCCTTCATTAAATGTTTTTAAGGTAAAGATAGATAGTTTTTTGAAGAATAAAGGGATTAAGAGTTATGGTGTTCAGGCCGGAAAGTGGAGCTGAGTCCACAAAAGATCAGCCATGATCTCATTGAATGGTGGAGCAGGCTCGAGGGGCCAGATGGCCTACTCCTGCTCCTTGTTCTTATGTTCAACTCTGATTTGTGAGCAAAGAATTTATGCTGCAAATTCCATTGGAATCTTTCCCAGAAACGTAGGGTACCGATAAATTAACCCAAGTCATTACTTTTTCATGATTTAGTGAGCTTGAAGAAACGTTATGAACAGAGCTATTATACATACTTTAATTCAGGGAGAGCCACACTTGCTTGGGCATTTGTTTCTTTAACTGAGGGTATTTCCTTTGTGCATCCAGTGGTCACTTAAAATTCACAAGCACAGTTGGAATCCTGTCATAAGGCAGCAAATTCAGAACACACACTGGAGAGGATGAGAAAGAAACAAGCTCCAAGCTCTTTTAATTAAACAAAAATGTATGTATTCATCACACACCCTGGGTAGAGTTCAGACATAGCCTCTCAGTCAGTTAAAACTTTCAGTCCAAGATGACATTGTAATATTCTAATGAAACTTTATTTTTTTAATTATTTGAAGGGCGGTGGATGTCACTGGCAAGGCCAGCATTTATTGTCTATCCCTAATTGCTTTTGAACCAAGTTCCTCATCAGGCCATTCCAGAGAACCACATGTAGTTACATGTAGGTCAGACCAAGTAAGGATGGCAGATTTCCTTCCCTAGTGAACAAGCTGGGTTTTTATAACAGTTTTATGGTCAGCATTACTGATACTTTCCAATTCCCGATATTATTAACTGGGTTTAAATTCTACCGACTGCCCTGGTGACATTTGAACCCATGTCCCCAGCTGTGTGTCGAGACAACCAATCTGTGACATTACCATTAAGCTAACTATCTCCCCTTTTGCAATGTACAATATTACAATACATCTAAACTTTCCGACCTGCACCAAGATGGTGGCCTGCTCCATTTAGTATTTTAAGCTTCATTGTACTGCCATAGGCACTTGGGGAAGAACTTTCCATAGTTTTTCCTGGCATTGGCCACAGGATTTTTACCACAGAATTTATTATTGCGAGCTTAGAGAAGGTGCTGAAAAGATTGCTTCATTTAATGGTTAAGGATATCATTTATTATTTTTTCTCTCCACTCCTAAGTTCACATTTTTAGAAAATGCATACTTATTTTCTTGTCCACTGCAAAGGACATTATCCCATTAACTAGTTTTCAATACTTGACAGGAGAAAGACAATTCTGTGAAAAAAATAAGATCAGATTGGCACAGATGAATTCTTGGATATCCTAAGACAACCTGAAATAACCTGAGCCATTAGCTGTTTCTCTCTCTGCAGAGGTTGCATGACGTGCTCAGTATTTCCAACTTCTATGTTTCTTTTTCAGATTTCCAGCATCTGAGGTATTTGGCTTTTGTATCCTAAGCCAATACAGGGTGATCAGAACAATGGATGCCTCGGTCAATTTCAGTTTCCAGAAGATTGAAAACATCATTTATTTTAAATGATAAACTTTTCCTCATCAAAAGCAGCCCCTTCCACTGTCAATGCTGAATTTGACAGAGTTTTTGAAGGTCATCTATCGTCAAACTGTTTTCCAGAGTGCAATCTGGAACAACCTTTTCAAGTGTCCAATGAATTGTCTAACACTTAAAGCTGCATGAAGACTTCTGCTTTTAAATGTATTATGTCCAGAAGTTACATGCATGCATACTTGCAAAGAGGCCACACTTTGCACTGAGAAAGTGTCCTGTTAGCAGAATACTCTCAGTTGTCTGAAAATTGATACTCCTTGACATGCTGTTTAAACTGAGACTTTTCCTAATTAGTGAGAGCAAAAGAGACCCAAGAAAAGAAATACCTGCTAGAACCATTTCTCAGCAAAGAAACAATCCAAGACAGATGTCTACCAGTATCGTCACCGTACACTGCAATCACTCAGAAAGCTCCTGAAAACTTAGGACTTGAAAATGGGTAAACTGTCCTGTAATTCTTCCTGAACATACATTTACAACCTCTAATAACTGGGCCAAACTATGACCTGGAAACCAATGTCCTTGCCTTACAGAACTTCTGAAAGTGTTGTAATCTAGAAAAACACAGCAGCCAATTGATGCACAGCAAAATCCTGAAACTAGCACTAAGATAACAATCAGATCATCTGTTTCAATGTTGGTGATTGAGAGTTAAATATAATCCACGGCGCCAGGGTGAATATTGCCATGGAACTTTCTAGTCCTCCTGCGAGGAAAGACAGAGTCTGGCTGGAGTTAAAACAGCACCTCTAAAAGTGCAGCTCTTGCTCAGTATTCCACTGGACTTTTGTACACAAATCCTGGACTGCAGCTTGAAATCCACACTCTCCTGAGGAGAGTGGTAGCATTGAGCCAGTTCTGACATCCCAGTGACATAACATGCTTCTGCACGTCAGCCACCTGTTGACTGACGCATCTGATGTACAAACATTTTGAACCTTTGCAATTTTACCTGTATACAGTGCAAGAATGAAAACTCATGAGGCTGACGCATCCAATGTCCAAACATTTTGAACCCTTGCAATTTTACCGGTATAAGGGTAGTAGAGAGAAGAAATAACTAGCTGGAAGGCAATAACAAACTGTCAATGAAATGGCATCTAATAAACAAAAATAAAAACTGCTACGTTCACAAGATGCCCAAATGTACAAAACATAGAACTTGCTCTTAAATCAACAGAAACATTCTCTTCCTTTAAATAGATAGAACAATTCATTGGATTTCCTCACGAGCAGTTATCAAAAGACCATGAGCGGGATTCTCCATTGTCTGACACCGATATCGTAATCGGCGATCGGGCGGAGAATCTCTTTCGATGCCCAAATCGGGGGTGGAACCGGTTAGACACTAGTTTTCGAGTCTCCTGGCCCCTCCGAAATGGTATCATCGCGTTGCGTGCCACATGCCATTGAAAAGGCCTTTGGGCTTCATCGGAAGTCCCTCCCTTGATGCTCCATCCCCGATGGGCTGAGTTCCCGACGGCGTGGAACACTTATGCTATTTTTTTTGCCGACCCCACGTGGCTGCTGCAGACCGTGTCCAACGCCACCACAGTCGGGGGGGGGGGGGGGGGGGGGGGGGGGAGGGGTCTTCGGCGAGGGCTGGGGGTTTGGTCGGGGGGTAGTCCAGCAGTGATGAGGGGAGTTACTGGGGGTCATTATTTGGCTGGCCGGGTCCGCGCTGGGCGGCCACCATGTTGCATGTCGCTGCCGCTGCAGGCCGTCACCCTGTGCATGTGCAGCCATGGACCTGGCCATTCTGCAGCCGTTTTTGGCATGGGATCCGGGAGCTTTACCCGGCGCGGCTACTTAGCCCCCCCAACGGTCCCAGAATCATTGCAGCTGTTGCGCCGTTTTTTCTGGCGTAAAACGCCACTATTCCCACACTGACGTCAGCACGTCTGGAAATCAGAGAATCCAGCCCCATAGGTATTATTCATATTATAATTGAGGTTGTTCTTTTCATGCAGAGCATATAAGGTACAATATACATGCTAAGTGCAACATGAAGTTTAAATGAGTGGCTGGATATCAGCAGTGATAACACTGTGCACAGCAGTGCTTGGTTATTTGGATTTTTGGTTGTGTCACCAGGGTTGAGGCACTTCTTTGTTCAGATGATGATGACATCATACTTCAGGTACTTGCAAAGCAACAAAGCTACTGTTGTGTGTTGGTCCTCTGCTGGCTGTGAACAAGGACTGGAAGATTTGGAAGAATTCCTCTTGGTTTAATCTCAGGGAGTATCTGATTTGCTCAAGTCTGGACTGTCTTCCAGAGTGCCTTAATCCCTGATAGGATAAGAGCTTCTCCCATCATCATCTCAGTAAGTGCAACACCAGGCTACAACTAGGAAGAAATCCAAGAAGTTACCTATGTTAATAGTTGGGGAGCAATTGTGGTTTTGCAAAATATCCCAGAAAAAGATCACGTGGGAATCGATGGCTTTAATTTCAAAATAATCCAACTTTGCAGCACTTTTAGCAGAACATGTGACTATAAGTCATTATTACCTCAGATGCTATACAGTGTTGGTTGCAAATTCAGAAATATATGCTGTTAATTTTTGAACACTATAACCAACAAATTAAAAAGCCTTGCCAAGCTCATTTATTACAGATGACACAGCAGAACTAAAACACATTTTGTAAATATTATTCTCAATACTCTGCTAGCATCAGCTCTTGGACTTAATTGTTCAAAACTTTTCTCAGGGGCCCCATTCTAACTGCTGCAGTGAAAACACTGCAGAGGAATGACTGAACGCCACTCAGTTAGCAGGCAATGTGGTTATACCACAGGACAAGCAGGTTTTGCCTTAGTTCAGTAAGAGAGCGAGGGGGGAAAGAGGAGATGGGAGAGGTGGGGGCAGAAAGAGGAAAAAGAGATGTTGGGGAGGGGAGATGTGGGGGTTGGGGAGGGGAAAGAGAGCAACGGGGGAAGAGAGCGACGTTGTGGGAGAGGGCAAGAGAGTGACCGGGGGAGGAGGGGCAGAGAGAGACAGCACGGGGGGGGGGGGGGGGGGGGGGAGAGAGAGAGAGAGAGAAAGAGAGAGAGAGAGAGTGAACGAGTTGTCAAGGGATGGAGGAAGAGCACACAAGAGAGGAAAGAGACAATGCAGGTGAGACAAAGGTGTGTGTATGTGAAATGGCTAAAGACACAGCAAAAGAGAGTGAGTGAGAGAGAGACAGACAGACAGACAAGGCTAGAGAGAGGCACTGGCGTTTCAGTCTAGATTGTGGGTTTGAGTCTGGAATTCCACGAGGTGCTTAAAAGTGCCATATAAACACAACCAATGAACCTCTTTGAATGAAATTTATCTAAACATCCCATGTTTTTAAGGAAGTCAATAGGAGGTGAATTCCTATATTAATTTATAATTTCTGCCTCCAGAAATATGGACTGGGCAACCAACGACAGAGGGCAAGAACGTGGCATGCAAGACTTTGACAGCGGCAGGGCATGGGGTGGGGGAGGGGTAGAAGGGAGAGAGAGAGAGAGAGAGAGAGAGAGAGAGAGAAATAGATAGATGGGGATTAAATAGGAGAATCCGACTGCTAGGGGAGCCACTTCACTAGCGAGCAGGCTGATGTACAGGAATACAGTGAAAGAGGAGGCCGCGGCGCACCTTCCAGGAGGGAAAGAGCACCTGGCTGAGGGGAAGGGCAAAATAAGGGCGAAAGGAGGAGGTGGCAGGTCGGGGGAGGTAGAAAAGGGGGTAAAGCCAAGGGGGATTACAAGGGTAGGGGGAGGGGAGACGATAGAGTACGGTTTGCAGCAGACAACGTGTGGAGATGGTGAAAGTGAGGAAGTAGTCAGCGGGCATCTTGAATGGCCCGTGAGCAAAGGCAGGCCCAGATGAACAGGGCCAGGACCACACAGTAAGTATGGTTGAACCCAAAAGAGAGGTGAAAGGAGGGAGAGGCAGCCCCCCATCACCCCACCAGATAGTAACATTGAAGAGCCTCAATGGGGCGGTCAAGAAGTCCAGAGAAATTGGCTATCTCAAGAGCATGCGGGCAGACCTAGCCTTCCTACAGAAGATACACTTAAGAGAGATGGACTGACTGTGGGTAAGGAGGGGATGGGTAGGACAAGCATTTCATTCATGTTTTCACACCAGGAGAAGGGGGGAGTGGCTAAACTAATCAACGGGACAATTTCATTCGCGGTGACGAGCACAGCGACAGACCGGTGGGGGGGAGGGGAATATGTGTGGTCACCTTGGAAGGGGCCCCGGTAGTCTTGGTAAATATACACACCCGGGGAGGGGTTAACTGCGTACAGGACCGGAAATTCGACAGATCGAACCCCAGACAGGAACCGTGTCAGGTATGGCACGAGAACTGAATGGAGCAGATGCGGCGGGGGGCAGGGGAAGTGGGGGGGTGTAAGACAACCCGTGGATGTTCAATCTCCAGAGAGAAAAATACATCTCTTTTTACATCGACGTGCACGTGTATAGATGATTGTAATCTCCGACCGTGCGCCACATTAAATGGACATGAGGTAAGCATACGACAAACACCACCAGATCAGAATACTTTTGACTGCACAGGGGAACAAGGCCTGGGAATTATCCCTGCTCCTGTTCGCATTGGCAATTGAACTACTGGCCATTGCCCACAGAATGGCGGAGTGGTGGACGGACATTTGGAGAGGAGGCTTAGAGCATTGAGTCTCACTCTATGTGGATGATCTGCTCCTCTACGTTTCAAACCCCGAGCAGCATGGGATAGATGACAAGACACTTTAGGGAGTTTGGTGCCTTCTCAGGGTACAAACTCAACCTGGGGAGGGCAACATTTTCCCGGTGAACCCCTGAGAGAGAGGAGCAAAGCTGGAAGAACTACCAAGTTCAGGTACCTGAGGATACAAGTTGCCCACACCTGGACGAGGCTCCACAAATGGAACTTGTCAGCCTGGTGGAGGAGGTGAAGAGGGACTTGCCAAGATGGAACTCACTCTTTTTCACTGGCGGGAAGGGTACAGATGGTCAAATGAACGTGCTGCCTAGGTTCCTCTTCAAATCACTCCCGATCTTCATCTCCAAATCCTTCTTCATCGGGGTCGACAAGTTAATCATGGCCTTCATCTGGGGGGGTGGGGAAGAGAGAGAGAGAGAGAGAGAGAGAGGAGGAGAGTCCCTAAGATATGCAAGACCATCAACAGCGAGGGCAACATGTGGGAGGCCTGGCCCTACCGAACCTCCTGTCCTGGGTGGCAAATGCGGAGAGGGTGAGGGGGTGGCTGAGGGAACCTGAGAGGGACTGGGTCTGATTGGAGAAGGCCTCCTGCACGGAGACATCTCTCTTAGTGCTGGCCATCGCTCCACTCCCAGCCCCTCCAGGGGCCTGGTGGTAGTGGCCACACACTAATGACATGGAACCAGTTCAGGCGCCATTTCAAGCTTGGCCAGATGTCCATCGAGACCCTCATCGGCAATAACCATAGGTTCACACCAGCGAGGATAGGCACCAGATTTGGGACGTAGAGGGAGGACAGAGGGACACTGAGAGTGAAGGACATGTACGTGGACAATAGACTGGCGATCCTGGGAGAACTCTCAGAAAGGGAACATGCTCAGGTACCTGCAGCTGCGTGGCTTTCTCCGCAAGGAGACAAAAAGGTTCCCTCAGAGACCCAGACACAAATTTCTGGACACAATAGGAACATAAGAAATAAGAGCAGCAGGCAATTCAGCCTTTTGAGCCTGCTCTACCATTCAATGAGATCATGGCTAATGTTTTCCTGGTCTCAAATCCAGCTCCCCACCTGTTGCCCATATCCCTTTAACATATTTTTTTATCAAAAATATATCTATCTCTACAATGGTAGGGCTGGACCAGTTAGGGGTTGACAAGTGTGGCGATATCTACAGACAACTCATTCAAAAGGTCAGGACACTACTGGACGAGACCAGGCGGAAATGGGAGGAGGAGCTGGGCATGGAGATAGGGGGGGGGGGAAGGACTCTGATCGAGGCACTGCCCAGGATTAACTCCACTTCCTCTTGCACCAGGCTAAGTCTGATGCAGCTCAAGGTAATGCACAGAGCGCACCTTACGCATGAGCAGGTTCTTCCCGGAGGTGGAATATAAGTGCGAGCTGTGTCAGGGGGCCCGGCCAACCACACCTACACGTTCTGGTCCTGCCCCAGACACAAAGTTCTGGATGGACTTTTTCAAGGCCATGTCCAGGGTTGTGGGGGTCAAGATGGAGCCGCGCCCACCAGTGGTGGTCTTCGGGTGACAGAACATCCAGAACTCTGTACAGGAAAGTAGGCGGACGCACTGGCCTTTGCCTCACTTATCTCCAGGTGAACACTTCTGATTGGCTGGAAGTCGGCAGCACCGCCCAGCGCCTCGGACTGGCTCTCAAACCTGGCCGAGTTCTTGAAACTAGAAAAAATTCTCGATAAGAGAATCCAAGGAGAGATTCCACTGCACGTAGAAGAAGTTTGCAAACCTCTTTGCAGACCTATTCGCAACCACCAACTAATTAGGGGGAGCAGACAGGAGAGGGGGGGAGGGAGAACTGCTGGGATGAAAGGGAGCTTGCAAGTAGCAGAGGAGAAATGGGGAGGAAGGCCATTCACAGGAGGGTACATGAATCCCTCCCTCAAACTTGGAAGATAGACCATTCTAACCTCTCTCAAGAACTCAAGGGGGGAACAGGACTCTCTCTCTTCCCCTCCCCTCACAAAACAAATGTAATTGTAAACAATGTAAATAGTTCTAGAGATAATTGTAAATACGAATGTAAAGTTGTGTATAATTCTCAGTACTGAACATTCAAAAGCCTAATAAGAATACCTGAAAAAGTACAATACACACTAATGTAAATAACGTCGCGAAATAGAACATAGAACATTACAGCGCAGTACAGGCCCTTCGGCCCTCGATGCTGCGCTGACCTGTGAAACCACCCTAAAGCCCATCTACAATTCCCTTATCGTCCATATGCCTATCCAATGACCATTTGAATGCGTTTAGTGTTGGCGAGTCCACTACTGTTGCAGGCAGGGCATTCCACGCACTTACTACTCTCTGAGTAACAAACCTACCTCTGTCCTATATCTATCTCCCCTCAATTTAAATCTATGTCCCCTCGTGCTAGCCATCACCGTCCGAGGAAAAAGGCTCTCACTGTCCACCCTATATAATCCTCTGATCATCTTGTATGCCTGTACGGATGTACAGTGAAAAGTATTTTTCTGCGGCCGAGAGAACGCACACAGTATGTACATAGTAGACAAAAGAATAATCAACAGAGTACATCGACAAACAGTGATTGGTTACAGCGCAGAACAAGGGGCCAAACAAAGCAAATACATTCTCAGCATTTCCATACTTACAGCACATCCCTCTTCCCTGGCCGTACTTCCTCCTCCCTCTATCTCTCACCAACAACTCACCCTCTGTCTTCCTAATCCGTTGCTGCTCACAGTCTCCCCCTTCCATGCCATCTCTCACCAGTAGCTGACCACCCCCATCATTCCCACTCTGACACGCCACAGACACTTTACAAGTATTCTACTTCATGAAATATTCATGTATCTGAACTGAAATTGATCAATAATTTCCCAATAACAGGCACCACTGGGACACAGGAGGATCAAGGTCACAGAAGAACTTGCTCAGAAATAAATACAACACATTTCTTCAGTTTTTTAATTACAGTACATTCTTAAATGATAGCACTGGGGCTACTGTCACAGATGCGGTGGCAACTTGTGTTGGTGTTAAGAATCCATAGAATCTTTACAATGCAGAAGGAGGCCATTCGGCCCATCCAGTCTGCACCGGCACTTGGAAAGAGTACTCTATTTAAGCCCACGCCTCCACCCTATCCCCATAACCCAGTAACCCCACCTAACCTTTTGGACACAAAGGGACAAATTAGCATGGCCAAACCACCTAACCTGCACATCTTTGGACTGTGGGAGGAAATCGGAGCACCCGGAGGAAACCCATGCACACACGGAGAGAAAGTGCAAACTCCACACAGTCACCCGAGGCCGGAATTGAACACGGGTCCCTGGAGCTGTGAGGCAGCAGTGCTAGCCACTGTGCTACCATGCGTGTTGCTATTGTTTTGGCTACTATTATTGTTTTTACATTGTTCTGCAAAGTTTTGATATTAAGTGCAAAAATTCCAATAAAAATAGTTTTTAAAAAAATCAGGGTACAGGTGAGCACATTTTCACTTTATTATGGGAAATACTGAGTGACTGTTTAATGGGTTTAATTGCTGCAAACAGGAAGAATAATCAAAGGAGCCCCATCCCAAGCAAAACCCCCGACCTGAACCTCACCTGCCCAACACAAGCCTCCTTCACCCCCACCTATCAGGAAGAACCCTCTCAGCACCCTGGCGGCAATTGTTGGGAGGGTACTTACCACCTTACCACCCCTCGGACTGCATCGCCAGGTCCACATTCCTCAATACTTGCAGCAATTCAGCGGGACTTTTGCCCAAGGGAACCAGAGCATCCCATCTGGCTTGTTATGGTGTGCCCTGCCCGCCAATGACATGCAAAATACCTCTAATGAGCTATTTCCATATTCCTGCTAGGCTGGGGCAGGAAGCCCATCTGGGTACGCAGGAAACCGCTATGTCTGGCAGGCGGCATGGAGACTTGGTATGGTTTGCCGCCTTGCACAAATCTCGATTTTGCCCTGTCAAGCGTTTCTCTGCCCAATCGGAATTCCGATTTTTGCGACGGGGAACAGAGAATCCCAGCCATTGAATCTGTTTATAGAAATAGTCCATTTGTCTGGAAGAGAAGATGGCAAGAGATGGTGGTCTGGAAGAGTGTGGTCGGTAATATAAATGAAATAAAATAAATGTACACAGGAACAGGAGTATGCACTTAGCTCTTCAAGTCTGCTCTGCCAGTCAAAATGGGCATGGCAAGTCTGCAGCCTAACTCTATATACTTTTCTTTGTTTAACAAAAATCTTGCCAATATCAGATTTATAGGTAAGGTAAAGCCCCATAGTCCCAGATAACCATAGGCTGTTTTCCTCTTTGTGGAGGAGAGCTGACTGGTAGTGGTTTAATCTGAGGATCACCACACCTCAGGCAAGAGCAAAGGTTGAGAAGGCAGGTCTTCATGAATAACTTCAATTTACAAGCGATCTAGCATCAATTGTCATCTGCAAAGGTAAGTTCCAAACTTCTACCAGCCTTTGTTTACACATGCTTTCTAGTTTCACTCCCGAAAGATCTGGCCTTAATTTGTAATCTCTGCCCCCCTCGGCCGAAAATCCCCAAGCAGTATAATTTTTTTTTTTTAAATTGCTTCCCATTAATATCTTGAAGGTACCTTACTACAGTGGTTTTCAAACTTTTTTTCCCAGTACCGACTTTTACCAACTTGCCGACCTTCGGGACCCACGCCGTCCGACCTTCGCTACATACCATTTTTGCATAACTTTAACACGACAGGTGAGCGAGCCTGCTTGATCCTCACAATCTCACTTGCATTATTATTCAATGTTACATTTTTGTTAAGGACTTCAGCTGATGATTTATGTTCTTGCTGCATCCTTTGAAAAATATCAAGACGGTTTGTACTCAAACTCGCTATGCTTAGTGTTCAAATACCTTTGAAGTTTTGAAGGTTTTAAACTTTCATTTGCCAGTACTTCCCTGTATATAACACACATGGGCTTTGCATCTTGATTTGCATTGGCACAATTAATAAAGCCTGACCTCAAGAAATCATCTTTTTACTGCTTTGCTCCTAATTTCAACTTCATCTTAATGGGTTGTTCACCAGTAACCCTGGATCTCACACCATCACTGCGTTGTCATCTGTGGATTCTCCTGTGCAGCTCTCTCCAGCAGATTTAGTTTGAGAGATCCTGGCCTGATGGTGTCTCTGGCCCTCTCTTCCCTATTACAAAATTATTCATTTTAAATTCTTCAGTCTTGTTGCTTGCTTTCTGCTAATAAAATGGGGGAATTTGTGCCCAAAGCATGTGACGGAGCACGTGCCCAGCTCTCTGCCGCCGCCTCTGCAGGGAAAACTCCATTGCTTTTTTAAAAATTGGTCCTGGGACAGCGCGCTGACATCAGGAGGAGTGGTCTGCCCCCTGAGTACCGGATCTGCGTACTGCTGAGGGGACATGCATGCTCGGGACAGTTGACTCTTACCAATGTTTAAAATGCGCCATAGAAAGCATCCTATCTGGCTGCATCACAGCCAGTATGGCAACTGCTCGACCCAAGACTGTAAGAAACTACAGAGAGTCGCAAGCACAGCCCAGTCCATCATGCAAACCCGTCTCTCATTCATTGACTCTGTCTACACCTTACGCTGCCTGGGGAAAGCGAGCAGAATAATCAAAGACCCCTCCCACTGGGTTATTCTCTCTTCCAACTTCTTCTACCAGACAGGAGATACAAAAGTCTAACAATACCCACTAACAGCACAAAAACAGCTTCTTCCCTGCTGTTACCAGACTCCTGAATGACCCTCTTAAGGACTGAACTTATCTCTTCACAAATCTTCTCTGCTGAGTAGTACTATACTCTGTATGCTCACTAGATGCCACTGCCTATGTATTTACATTGTGTATTTATGCATGTCCTATCTTTTTTCATGTTAGAAACGATCTGTACCTCAATATACGCAACAATAAATCAAATTCAATTTTCAATTTAATGCTCTGAGTTGACCAAACCTATAGACTTTTCCACTTGTCTGAATTCAAGGAATGACAGAACACAAATATAGGCTTTTGTCATCTCAGCCTACAGGAAGGCTGTTAGAAAACTAAAATGCAAAGCATCAAAAGGTTATATTTCATTTTACATCATTGCCAGCTAGCTGCACCAAAATACTAATAGAAAACAAGACTGTGGTTGAAAGATTTATAAGACAACTTGGACTGTGCCATTTCCACATAATCACATACCTGATTCAATGATAACTGTACTGTAGTTTCCACATAATCACAGACCTTATTCAATGATAACTACTGTAGTTGCCACATAATCACATACCTTATTCAATGATAACTGTACTGTAGTTTCCACATAATCACATACCTGAATCAATGATAATCAGTCTAACATATCATTCCCAGTGTATATGAGATTGGATCTAAATTATGCCATGATTTGGACCAAAATTAACTGCCACATTTCCCTGGCTATTAAAACACAATGTATAATGTTGTGTCTGCTGATTTCAAGGCATAATCAGCAGCCGCAATGTCAGACATGTATATTAATAATTGTTGCATCCCTCAGACTATTCATATTTCTACAATTTGCACAATCATAGTTCACAAAATGTGTGGCTATGGGCTAAGCCCTGTAAATTGTAGGATCGGGCTCTTGAAAATCTGGATATTTGGTAGTCTTAGAATATTTATTATCAAGGTAGAAGTGCAGATTTATTACAAAGACCAATGCAGCTCGATAGCCATACTGAAACTGCAAACCTGTGACAAATATAATGTTATTTATAGTCACACAAAAAGTTTGCTCAACCGAAGAACTTGCTTCTTTCTATTGCACACAGCACTTCAGTAATGTTGTCAGTGCAACCAGACAGGCACAGGTAGTAGAGGAAACTCCTGTGTTTTTTTTTGATGTACAAGTCACGCATATTACATTGTGTGATCTCTGCAGCCAAGATGAAGTGAGAGTACAACTGAAATTTCAGTGATGTTCAAAATAAAAGCGCAACTGTGAATAATTGGACAGGAACAGCTGCTGAGTTTACCGTAGTACTCTAATGGTTCATGGGCAACCCTGGTTTAATGTTTCTTCTGGGGTGGTATGTAGACACTGCAAGTGTTCACAGCACAGACTACATAAAGAGAAGGGAATAAAATATTTAAATAATTTTTTTCCCATATAACTTACGTTAAAAAAATTTGTTTTGTTTCTTTCGTAGAAGAGTCCTTGTGCTGGCATATGCTTCAACTGTTGCCATGGAATACTGACGCCTAGCAACACATCCCGAGCCCAGTTCAGGTTCTGCAGAAAGACACAAATGATAAAAGTTACAACGCAAGAGAAACTCTATTGAATTATTTAAGAAGTTGCACCCAATCAAATAAAAAAATTGGCATTTTGCTATAATGAGAAAAATCCTAGTTATTGCAGTTCAAAGAATACCAAATCGTCTTTGTCAATTACTTCACATAATGAGATGGCAAACCTCATGTGTACACATAGATGAAATGAAATGAAATGAAAATCGCTTATTGTCACGAGTAGGCTTCAATGAAGTTACTGTGAAAAGCCCCTAGTCGCCACGTTCAGGCGCCTGTCCGGGGAGGCTGGTACGGGAATCAAACCGTGCTGCTGGCCTGCTTGGTCTGCTGTAAAAGGCAGCGATTTAGCCGAGTGAGCTAAACCAAATCCATAGATAAGGTGAAATGCTGCATATTACAGCTGGAGATAGAGTGGAACAGTGCAGCCAACCCACGACCTACAGTCACTCAGCAATGAATTCATTATGGAAAAGAACTGTGCGAGAGAAATTGGTTGATAATCTATGAATGGAGACAATTGTGGCCACTAAAGAACCAGAATGGGCCATCTGCATTGTACGGCTGATCTTTTCACTATCAATTACTGCACAGTTCTGCAAGGCCAGTTTTGTGTCCTGGATTTGTTACGTGAGATACAAGCTGACCCCAGTCAATTCAGATTGTACTGCATTCCGACTGAAATGTAAAATAGGCTGACTCAAGTTCAAGTAGTCATTTAGCTGAAAGTGAAAAATAGTCATCTCATGTTGCAATCCAGCCACCAAGATGACTTGAGAAAAAGGCACCTCTAGTTGCCCTATCATAGGTGCACAACTATCCAATTTAGTTAAAAGAACATATCACAATTACAAAATCCATTTTTGAAAGCATATTTATTGATGTTTTACATTTTAATAAATAACGCAACAAAACAACAGGAATGGTACAGTTCAGCAAGAAAACAAAAGTCTCCACCTACATGGACACAGAGAGGGACAGAAGAGCAGCGATATAGATGGCTCAATACAATCATCATACTCAACTTGAACCCTCCATACGTACCACCAGAGAAGAAGGAAGAAACAGGATAAGGCTATGAAAACATGGCTAAATGGTGCACACCTTCACACGCGGTAACTGCTCACAACGAACACGAGAGTTCAGGGTACATTTCTTGCGCCATGTTCAGGCTCACACCAAACATAACTCCCTTAACTCCAGAAACACCAGAGGCATCAATCACGCACTGCAACCTTCTCCACTCAGATAACAAGCCCATCTGTACACCTGCAGGAACCAACCTTTATCTCAACAAAAACGGAAAATACTGGACAATCTCAGCAGGTCTGACAGCATCTGTGGAGAGAGAAGGGAGCTGACGTTTCGATTCAGGATGGCTCTTTGTCAAAATTGGAGGTAGGGTCAGATTTATACTGTGGTGAAGGAGGCGTGGAGCAATGGGGCTGGATAGAGGGCCAGCGATAGGTGAAGATTGATAATGGTGTCATGGACAGAATGACAAAAGGAATGTAAATGGCGGTGATTAAGGCTAAGAAGGGTACTGATAGTTGCACATGAAGAGATCAGAATGTGTTAATGGCAGAACAAAGGTAAGCAGTGTGTCAAAGGGCAATGAGAAACAGCGAACAGATGGCCCAAGTGGAGTGGGGGGGGGGGGAATGGTGTGGGAAAAACAAATCGACGGAAGGAATGAAAATAAACTGATAGAAATAAAAAATGGGTAAAGGTGGAGGAGAGAGTTCACCGTCTGAAGTTGTTGAACTCAATGTTAAGTATGGAAGGCTGTCATGTGCCCAATTGGAAGATGAGGCGCTGTTCCTCCAGTTTGCAGTGGGCTTCATTGTAACATTGCAGCAGGCCAAGGACAGACACCTGGCCATGAGAACAGAACTGTGAGTTGAAATGGCAAGCGAAAAAAAGGTCTGTGTCCTGCTTGTGGATGGACCAAAGGTTTCCTGCAAAGTGGTCATGCAGTCTGCATTTAGTTTCTCCAATGTAGAGTAGACCGCATTGGGAGCAGAAAATGCAATAGCCAGATTGAAGGAGGTGCATGTGAAATGCTGTCTCACTTGAAAAGAGTGTTTAGGCTCTTGGATGGTGAGCAGGGAGGAGGTAAAGGGGCAGAATGTTACACCTTCTGTGATTGCATGGGAAGGTGCGGTGGGGAGAGGGCAACGGGTTGGGGGTGATGGAGGAGTGGATCAGGGTCTCCCGGAGGGAACAGTGCATGTGAAATGCTGACAGAAAGGTGAGGGGAAGATATGTTTGTTTGTGGCATTATGCTGGAGTTGGCAGAACTGAAGGAGAATAATTCTTTGAATGCAGAGGCCGGTGGGGCGAAACATGAGGACAAGGGGGGCTCTATCCTGGTTCTGGGACAGAGGGGAAGGGGTGCGAGCAGAGGTGTGGGAGATGGGTCGGACATGGTTGAGAGTCCTGTAGACTACAGTGGGTGGGAGACCACAATTAAGAAAGGATGAAGACATGTCAGCAGTGTTTTGGCAAGTGGCATCATTTAATCTGATGCGACAGAGGTGAAGAAACTGGGAGAATGGGATGGAGTCTTTACAGGATGCGGGGTGTGAAGTAGTCGAGGTAGCTGTGAGAGTCAGTTTGTAATGGATACTAGTGGACAATCTATCCCCAGAAATTGAAATAGCAAAGTCAAGGAAGTGTCGGAGATAGACCACGTTATGGTGATAGAAGGGTGGAAACTGGATGCAAAACTAATACATTTTTCCAGGTCAGATGGGAACATGAAGTAGCACCAAAACAGTCGTCAATGTACCAATAAAAGAGTTGGGGGATGGGGCCAGAGTAGGACTGGAACAAGGAATGCTCCACATATCCCAGCCCATAAAGAGACAGGCAGAACTGGGACCCATGCGGATACCCGCAGCCACACCTTTGGTTTGGAGGACGTGAAACATGTTAAAGGAGAAATTATTCAGTGAGAATTCAGCCAGATGTAGGAGAGAGGTGGTGGACGGGGATTGTTCATGCCTCTGTTCGAGGAAGAAGTGGAGAGCTCTCAGACAGTCCTGATGGCGAATGGCGGTATAAAGCGATTGGACATTCATGGTAAAGAGGAGGCAATTATGACCAGGGAACTGAAAGTGGTTGATATGATGTAGGGCATCGGAGGAATTGTGAATGTAGCTGGGAAGGGACTGGACAAGAGAAGAGAGTATGGAGTCAAGATAAGATGAGTTTTGTGAAGCAGGAACAGGTTGACACGATGGACCTACCGGGACAGTCCAGTTTGTGGATTTTGGGGAGGAGGTAGAAGCGGGCTGTCCGGGTTTGGGAGATTATGAGGTTGGAAGCTGTGGAGGGAAGATCTCTGGAGGAGGTGAGGTCAGTGATAATCCTGGAGACAATGGATTGATGCTCGGTGGCGGGGTCATGGTCCAACGGGATAAGAGGAAGAGTCTTGAGAGTTGGCATGCATCCTCTGTGAGGTAGAGGTCAGTACCCCAAACAACAACAGCCCCACCCTTGTCAGCAGGTTTGATGACAAAGTCAGGGTTGGACCTGAGAGAGCGGAGTGCAGCAAGCTCAGAAGGAGACAGGTTAGAGTGGGTGAGAGGGGCAGAGAAATTGAGACAGATTCTTCATAGCCACCATAATTAAAAAGGAAAAATACAAATATAATACCTGAGATCCCAGTTCTTAAAGGATGTTATACATATACCACACAACGCCAACCTCAGGCACAGAACATAACGATCATCATTTCAAATATTTATACAGCAAGGACCAGCAACCATAGATTCGGATTATGGTCAGTGCCGTCAGTGCCTCCACCATCCCAATTGAAGCAGGGTCAACAAAATACCAGGAGCAGAAAGTCACTAGATAAAAGGACCAGGACCCAGCCAAAGGTCCATATTCCTCCAGTGTACGCCCACCACCAATTAATGAAGAGGAGAAAAACCTACTCATTCTGACAAAGAAACGGGGGGGGGGGGGGGCAGAATATCAACCAGAGTACAGGAATTGGCTCAACCCCAGACCCTTGTACGCAAAGGAGTCTGTTGAATAAGGATATTTAAACACATTGAAAGAAAAGCCCAATCTCTCAGGATGTCTCTAATAAGTGCCTTTGAGAAGGGACGTCCTAAGCACAAGGGGGCAACAAGATACCAACCACAGCACCAGACCTGGCCCTGTCCAGCACACAAGAGTCAGAACCCCCAGCACACACCAAGACCTACCACCCGGCCGGCCCTGCACCAACACCACGAACACTAAAAAAAACACACCAGCCTCAAATGGAGAGACCCAGTACGGAAGAGAAGAAGAATCATCAAGACACCCAGTAATTGGGCTGATTCTCTCCCCGAACAATAAGGGAACTCCCCCCAAATCTCATTGAACAAAACCAGGCTTTATAACAGTACTCTGTTCGCCCAAGTGAAGAGAAAAAGAACCACCACTAAGAGAGGAAAGCTTGAGCTAGCCCAGGAATGTTAGGCACCGACCCGCACTATATGTCATTGTAAAGAGGATACTAGAATCATAGAATCCCTGCAGTGCAGGACGCCATTCGGCCCATTGAGTCCGCACCCACTCTTGGAAAAAGCATCCCAACATAGCCTACGCCCCCACCCTCTCCCTGTAGCCTACTACCCCCACCTAACCTTTTGGACACCAAGGGGAGATTTAGAATGGCCAATCCATTTAACCTGCACATCTTTGGACTGTGGGAGGAACTGAAGCAGCCGAAGGAAACTCACGCAGACACGGGGAAAGTGCAAACTCCACACAGTCACCCGAGGCTGGAATTGAACCTGGGACCCTGGTGCTGTGAGGCAGCAGTGCTAATCACTGTGCCACCATGCCACCAAATACCTGGGGGCAAGACAGTACTGCCTCAACACAGGCAAAGACACTGCCTCCCCTTGGAAGACCCAACCACGAGGATGACGATCAGGAAACCAGTATATAAGATCAGACAAACGAGGGTGCCTACCTCCCCCATCAAGCCTACCCCCAAACCGAAGAAGTTCTCCAACAATGTAGAGGCACAGAACACATACTCTCAATTCGAACAAGGATCAACAAACCTGGACTGCACCCCTACTCATTTCCCCCTACTCTATTAGCTCTAAAAAAACACGAACCCCAAAGAAAAATGAGAAGGAATCCAATCCTCTCCAGATACACGACCTGCCCAGGCCTTCAAAGGAGATACTCAAGGATTCTCAAAATTCGAAGTAATAAAAAAAAGTAAAATAAAAACCCGATACAATTAGCTCTAACTGGGGGTTATTCTCAACCCTAGTGAGGACTTATCTAACCCTAGCACCCACCTCCACAACAACCATCTACCCATCAATTCGTCATGGTTCTACTCATCTTCATTATAAATGATAAGGGGTGTCAAAAATGTTCTCCCTTCTCATAACTGCAAGGATTACAGTACATACAGTGGGCAGCGCGGTAGCACAGTTGTTAGCACTGTTGCTTCACACCACCAGGGTCTCAGATTTGTTTCCCGGCTTGAGTCACTGTCTGTGCGGAGCCTGCATGTTCACCCCGTGTCTGCGTGGGTTTCCTCCAGGTGCCCCAGTTTCCTCCCACAAGTCCCGAAAGACATGCTGTTAGGTAATTCGGACATTCTGAATTCTCCCTCTGTGTACCCGAACAGGTGCCGGAATGTGGCGACTAGGGGATTGTCACAGTAACTTCATTGCAGTGTTAATGTAAGCCTACTTGTGACAATAGAGATTATTATAATAAAGATTATTATCTTTTTAAAAAACAGGATCAAGACTGCACAAGCCACACATCTGACTCAATATGACTTTTGCTAAAACAGGATAACATTGTCAGGGAAACTGGCTGCGAAAAGCTACACAGTCCAACAATGCGAACCGGTTAATCGGTGGAGACAGTTGTTAACCGGAGGCAGCTTCTGCTTCACCCATAGTCCCAAATGCGTTCTTCTAAACCAGTGCCCTTAGTGATAGCATCAGTGAACATCATTCAAAGTGGAAAAAAACTGAACAAAAAATTTCAGAAACACCAAGAGACACACAGATTTGAAGGATATTAAATGATTGCAAAATCAGCAATAACACAAACATTATACAACATGCCAATGACACAGCATGTTGAGCTATCTCTCTATAGTATCAGGTGTGTGTAATGCAGGTATTGTTCTCCCAGTCTAGCCAATTTTTTTATATTCATCATCAGTGTGGATGAGTCCATCAAAGCAATGATTCAATTCCCAGCCCCAGTTGCCCCATGACTGTGGTGGTCGGCTTCTTCATGAACCTTTTGCAGTCTTTATTGCAATTCTTTTTATTCTTTGATACACAGTATCACAGATGCCAGTCTCAGCCAAATTGATTCATTCCATGTGATATCAAGAATTGGCTGAAGGTACTAGATACTGCAACGGTTATGGGCCTGACAACATTCTGGCAATAGTATTGAAGGCTTATGCTTCAAAACTTGCTGCGTCCATAGACAAGTTGTTACAGTACAGCTACAACAGTGGCATCTATCTGGCAAAGTGGACAATTGCCCAAGTATGGCGTGCACACAAAAAACAGGACAAATCCAACCCAGCCAATTAGCACCCTATCAGTCTGCTATCAATCATCAGTAAAATGATGGAAGGGGTCATTGGCAGTGCTATCGAGCAGCACTTACTCAGCAATAAACTGCTCAGTGATCCTCAGTTTGGGTTCCGCCAGGGTCACTAGCTCCTGGCATCATTACAGCCTTGTTTCAAACTTGGACAAAAGAGCTGAAGTCCAGAGGTGAGGTATGAGTGACTGCCCATGACATCAAGGCAGCATTTGACCAAATATGGCATCAGGGAGCCCTAGCTAAACTGGAGTCAATGGGAATCAGGGGGGAAACTCACTGCTGGTTGGAAGTCATACCCGGCACAAAGGAAGATGGTTGAGGTTGTTAGAGGTAAATCATCTCAGTTCCAGGACACCACTGCAAGGAGTTCCTCAGTGTAGTAGTCTAGGCCCAGCCATCTTCAGCTGCTGACCTTCCAGCCATCATATGGTCATAAGTGGAGATGATGCACATTCTCCCCATGTCTGTGTGGGTCTCATCCCCACAACCCAAAAGGATGTGCAGGGTAGGTGAATTGTCCATGTTAAATTGCCCCTTAATTGGAAAAAAAGAATTGGGTACTCTAATTTTTTTTTAAAAAAGAAGTGGAGATGTTCACTGATGATTGCACAATGTTCAGCTTCATTCGCAACTCCTCAAATACTGAAGCATCCATAACCAAATGCAGCAAGACCTGAACAATATCCAGGTTTGGGCTAAAGGTGGCAATTAGCATTCAGGCCACGCAATTGCCAGGCAATTACCATCTCCAACAAGAGAGAGTCTAACCATCGCCCCTTGACAATCAATGTCACTGACTCCCTCCACCTCCACACCCCCCCCCCCCCCCCCCCCCCCCCCCCAACCTGGCAGTTACCATTGACCAGAACCTGAACAAAACTTGACATATAAATACTGTGGCTACAAAAGCAGGTCAGAGGCGAGGAATCATGCGGTGACTAACTCACTTCCTGACTCCCTAAAGCATGTCCACTGTCTATGAGATACAAATGAAGAGAGTGTGATAGAATACTCGCCTTGCCTGGATGAGTGCAGCTGCAACACGTTGGACATCATCCAGGACATAACAGCCCACATGTTTGGCACCATTTCCACAAGAATTCACTATCTCCACCTCCGACGAACAGTGGCAACACTGTGTCCTGAGGTACTGCAGGAATTCACCATGCCTTCTTAGACAGCATCTTCCAAACACATGACCATTACCATCTAGGAAGATAAGGGCAGTAGATTCCTGGGAACACCACCTGAAGTTCCCCTCCAAGCCACTCGCCATCCTGACTTGGAAATATATCGCTGTTCCTTCTCTGTAACTGGGTAAAATTCTGGTACTCCCTCTCTATCAGCACTGTGGGTATAACTACACCTCATAGACTCCAGCTATTCAAGAAGACAGTTCACCACCACCTTCTCAAGGGCAACGAATGCTGGCCTAGCCAGCGACGCCCACATCCCATGAATGAATAAAACAAAAGTCGCTCAATAAGCCACTACACAGGACAATTAAGAGTCAACCATTTCAGTTGCAACTGGAGTCCAATAAAGGCCAGAATAGGTAAGAACAGCAGGTATAAAAACAGAAAATGCTGGATAAACTCAGCAGGTTTGGAGCATCTCTGAAGAGAAAGAGAGTTAACGTTTCGGATCTAAATAATTCTTCTACAGAACAGCTGGTAGACTTCCATAAAAAACACTGGTCAACTAGTTTAATTTTTACTTTGCAATTATTTTTACTGATGCTAGCTTTTGCCATCTCCGTGCTCAGCAAGAGCCAAAGGGAGAAGATGACCCATCAGTTCCTACAGAGGCTGTGTACCTGGAGCCTGCTGCTGGCCTGCCTCAACTCAGAGATACCTGTATTTACGGCTGGATTAGGAATCCTCTTACTTCAGTGTAGGATCACAATGTGCAGATTGCCATTAAAATCTGAACTAAGATTTATATTTTCATTTTATTTTTTGCCCTCAGCAACAGCAAATTAAATAATTATAATTGGAAAATACCTGAATTTGTTTTCTTAAGAATTGATTCCCCAGCAATTACTCATTGACATTAGTTCACGAGAGAGTAAAGAATAGCAAAACTGGAATTAAAATATATTACTTTCTACCAGCCTGTACTGATGTATTCCTGACTAGAAATTAGGAATGGAATTGAGGGGCAGCACGGTGGTGCAGTGGTTAGCACTGCTGCCTCACGCCACCGAGGTCCCAGGTTCGATCCTGGCACTGGGTCATTGTCCATGTGGAGTTTGCACATTCTCCCCGTGTCTGCGTGGGTTTCATCCCCACAACCCAAAGTCGTGCAGGGTAGGCGGATTGGCCACGCTAAATTGCCCCTTAATTGGAAAAAATGAATTGGGAGAAAAAGAAAGGAATGGAATTGAGGATTTAAGTTCTCTGGGTTTTAAAAGTCATTTCCTCCCATTGGCTGCCTGATGGCTTGCATGAAGAAAATATATAGGCCTCAAGACACGGGCTACCAAAGGCCAGAGTGCTGAGTCTCCCTTCCCTGTAACAAATGCCACTATCATCAAAAGGACAACACCAGATATTATCGTATGGATACACATCCCACACATGCAAGCATCATTAACAAACAACATAATGTTAAACCTTCCTCTGTCAGATGAGATGAGTAAATGGAGCAAAATAAAATCTAGTGCTCTACCTAAGTACACAAAAGACTCTGGTATTATAATTATAGATAACAATCCATTCATTAATCAGGAAATCTGGCATTTGGAAATCTTATTTGCTGAAAGTGGTATCTTCCAGTCATGGCTGCACCTCAGTCACTTTTAGTTGCCATGGGAGGAATACATTTAGATGAATTTAGCAGATAAATGTCTCAAGAATATGTGCAGGTGCAGCAGGGATTTGTTTATGGGGAGATATAACTTTAAGACGAACTGTGCACCAGAGGAATTAGTTTGCTGTTATATTAGTCGTAAAGAGGTATGAACTAATGGTTATGAGAATGCACGTACGGGGTGCCAAATTTACTGTTGCAGTCAAGTGGAAAGCAGTCCACCAGCCACATGGAGAGACGTAAGAAACACACTCGAAGCTCAAAAATTTTGAATTGGCCCTCTAGAAGACATAACAACAGAGTGGCAGCAGGGGTCAGTGAGAAAGACTCGAACATTTAAATGGATTTAATGTTGCATTCGATTGAGGAAAATCAACCCAAATAAGTCCCAGAAATAGAAATAGAGTGAATCATGCAAAAATAAATTGGCCACTGCCCCCACAGCAATGAACAGACAGTTCCAGCCAATAATGAATTGGGAAGGACGAGGGCGGCACGGTGGCACAGTAGTTAGCACTGCTGCCTCATGGCGCTGAAGACCCGGGTTCGATCCCAGCCCCGGGTCGCTGTTCGTGTGGAGTTTGCACATTCTTCCTGTAATGATATGAATATCGGCATGCCAGTGAAGGGCTACTTATTACATTTCAGTGTAATTCAAAAGCTAGAGGGCACCACCAGTTCCTAGTATAAATATCATACCTCAGGGGATGCTGGATAGTGAGCAAAGGAGTAAGACTTATCACAACACGAGGAATAGTTTAGATTAGAGAGTGTTAACACTAGGATATCATCAGTGACTACTAGATTATAGATTACTGCTAGACAGATTCAATATAACTTTATTACTAGTTATAGTTCAGTAGCGTGTGCGAACTTCATTTAATTAATCATTATCCAATAAATTAGTTTTGTTTCAATCTATAGTTTGGTGGTTTCTTTGTCATCAACTCAACGGACCATTCTGGATCAAAAGGCAAAGAACAAGGACATATTACTACCAACGGTAATATAAGACTCCCCATGTTTGCGCGGGCCACCCCCGCAACCCAAAAGATGTGCAGGGTAGGTGGATTGGCCATGCAAAAGTGCCCTTTAAATGGAAACAAGAAGAATTGGGTACTTTAAATTTATTTTTAAAAATGAATTGGGAAGGATGATGTCGTAGAGGCATTTGAGAATTTTATACAAAAGAACAGACTCTCATTCAACAACTTTCTTAAACGCACAATTGAAGAGGAAAGGGCCTACATCCTTCCGTGGCCAGCACAGAAAGGGATTTTTTTTTAATAACCCAGTAAAACCCAAACAAATTTTTTGACAAGGGCCAGGCACATCTCCAACTAAAGGCAAATCACCAGCTCTACCAATTTGAGTTTCAAAGCCTGAGGCAGAAAGCAGGTGTCTCAATTGGTAATTTCTTAACAAGCTGGAAAAATGCAGCCAGAAAATATAAATTCAAGGAAACAAATCAAAGGCTGCTAGATCAGCTCATTTGGGGTTCTGCTCACCTTGGAAGTACGCAAAGATTTTACTTCCAGTGGTGGCATGTAGGAGGAAGTTGCACGTTGGAGGGCTCATGCTCGAGGCTTCATTGTTTTAGAATTTAATTCCTGGTCCAGGGGCAATTTTTCGTTAAAAAGTGCAGGAAGACATAAGGAAGAGAGATGTCCAAAACCCAAAGGAAACCTGTCGTGAAGAAGGGGCGAATGAAGATTCGCCGTTGAGTGGAAGGGTCGGCTTGGCAACTGGAAGGAAGGCGGAGGCTGGGCCGCTGGGTGGGGCCATACTGTTCAAGGCAGAAAAGATGACCGAGGTGATGGTTGTGGAACTTGAAAAACAGTTCGCAAAGCACATGGAGGTGAAGAGGAAGGAGATGATGGCAGCATTGAAGGTGCTGGTGGAGGAGGCGATTGCCCCAGTGAAGGCAGCGGTGTCGAGGACATCGGCCAAGGTATAACAGAAGGATGCAGTTCGGCAATAGTGTACCCAACTAAGTTGAGGGTGACCTACAACTTCAAAGACTTTCATTTCCAGACGATGGAAGAGGCGGAGGCGTTTGTGAAGGCAGAAGGACTGGGGAAGAAGTGAGAATTGGGACTCAGGATTGGGCCTTGGACTGAGGGTGGGGGGGTGGAGGAGTTTATGTAGCTCTATTTTTCACTGCATGTTGTTGTATGTGCTAAATGAGGAGCAGCAAGGTGGTGCAGTGGTTAGCATTGATGCTTCACGGCACCGAGGTCCTAGGTTCGATCCTGGCTCTGGGTCACTGTCCGTGTGGAGTTTGCACATTCTCCCCATATTTGCATGGGTTTTGCCCCCACAACCCAAATATGTGGATTGGCCACGCTAAATTGCCCCTTAATTGGAAAAAATTAATTGGGTATTCTAAATTGGGGAAAAAAATGTGCTAATTGAGTTGAAGTTGCCTATTTGGACAAGGTAAGAGTTGGGATTTTCTTTTGCAATGACGGTTCTTTGAGGTTTGTGTGTTTACACTGGGGTTGTGGGTTGAAGGGGAATTTTTGGTTTTCCTGGGAGTGTGTGTGTGTGGGGGGGGGGGGGGGGGGGGGGGGGGAGAGAGCGGCCTGGGCAGAGGCCTCTACACTGGCTACCTCAAGTTGGCCAGTGAACAGGGAATGTGGTGGAGGAAGGGGCTGTCGCCATCGGAGCCTGGTAGAGTAGGTTTCGATGGGCCTAGGAGGTGTGAAAAGATGGGGGAGGGGACCGATACTGGGTGATGTGTTTTTGGGAGGAGGTAGATGGGAGGATTCTGGGAAGGAGGAGGGAAGGGCTTGATGGTACAGTGAGTCGGGGCGGGCCAAGCCCAATGGGCAGGGCCTTGAGTTATGATGATGATGGAGGGAAAGGGGGATGGGGTGTGAGACCCCCACCTACCGGTTAGGATAGTTACGTGGAATGCGAGGGGTTTGTTCGAGGGAGGTTTTCAGTGTCACCTCAGGGGTAGCACTCGTGAACCTGGAACTAGGGCCCCTAGAGGCTTTTTCCGGGGGGGCGGGACTGGCTCAGGTGGCAAGCGGGTGCTAGGGCAGATGTTAGCCTTTGACTCGCTGATTGCCCAGAGGAGGGTCCTGTTGGATGAAGGGGCAGCATGGAAGCAAGTGGCTAGCACTGTGACTTCACAGCACCAGGGTCCCAGGTTTGATTCCCCGCTGGGTCACTGTCAGTGCAGAGTCTGCAAGTTCTCCCCGTGTCTGCGCGGGTTTCCTCTGGGTGCTCCGATTTCCTCCCACAGTCAGAAGACGTGCAGGTTAGGTGGATTGGCCATGATAAACTGCCCTTAGTGGCCGAAAAGGTTAGGAGGGGTTATTGGGTTACCGGGATAGGGTGGAAGTGAGGGCTTAAGGGGTGCAGACTCGATGGGCCGAATGGTCTCCTTCTGCACTAAATGTATGTTCTAAGGTCAGCTTCTCCATCCTGTGACACAGACTTCAGTGAACAGCATCATCACATTACCCAAGAGGCACAAGTTTGTAGAAAGAATGGTTAAGAGAACCCATACAAAAGGCCGAGAGACAAAGGAAGACCCAAACTTTGCCATATTGTTACTCTCAGCTACATCTCTCAAGACTGATATGGAATCACCTCCAGAAGGGGAAGGGGAGCAAGCAACTCTGTCAAACAAGATACTCCCTTCAAATGACCAGTTGGAAGTAAGACGGCGATTCACTGATATCCAGGTAAAAGGAGGTCAACACTTCAACAAACATGCTAAATCTCTGCCAGAGTTGTTGAAAGGACAAATTGTACATGTACAGGATCCAATTATGAAAACCCGGAACCTAGCAAAAACCTGCTGGTGAACCCAAAACTGAAACCGGCAAATGACAAGGAACAGAGTCCATATTAGATCGACACCCAGGCTGGAACAGCAGAAAGGTTAATCAAAGACACCAACAGAATCACTAACCAGCGAGACATCATCAACATCACTGACATCACTAACCAACGAGACAACATCATTGACATCACTAACCAGCGAGTCAACATCAAAATCACCGACATCACTAACCAGCGAGACAACATCAACATCACTGACATCACTAACCAGTGAGACAATATCAACATCATAACCAGCGAGACAACATCAACATCACTGACGTCACTAATCAGCGAGACAACATCACTGACATCACTAACCAGCGAGACAATATCAACATCACTAAACAGCAAGACAACATCAACATCACTGACATCACTAACCAGGGAGACAATATCAACATCACTGACATCACTAACCAGCGAGACTATGTCAACATCACAACCAGCAAGACAACATCACCATCATTGACCAGTGAGACAACATCACCATCACTGACATCACTAACCAGCGAGACAATATCAACATCACTGACATCACTAACCACAAGGCAATATCAACATCACTGACATCACTAACCAGCGAGACAATATCAACATCTCTAACCAGCAAGACAATATCAACATCACTAACCAGTGAGACAACATCAACATCACTGACATCACTAACCAGCGAAGCAACATCAACATCACTGACATCACTAACCAGCAAGACAATATCAGCAAACTAACCAGCAGGACAATATAAACATCACTAACCAGCGAGACAATATCAACATCGCTGACATCACTACCCAGCGAGACATCAACATCACTGACATGACTAACCAGCGAGACAATATCAACATCTCTAACCAGCAAGACAACATCACCATCACTGACCAGCGAGACAACATCACCATCACTGACATCACTAACCAGCGAGACAACATCAACATCATTGATATCACTAACCAGCGAGACATCAACATCACTGACATCACTAACCACAAGGCAATATCAACATCACTGACATCACTAACCAGCGAGACTATGTCAACAATACAGGTCCTCAAGGGTCATAATCTCCGGATTACTGCCCGAGCCACGTGCCAATTGGCATAGGGACAAGAAAATTAGGGAAGTAAACACGTGGCTAAGGGATTGGTGTGGGAAAGAGGGATTCCACTTCATGGGACATTGGCATCAGTTTTGGAACCGGGGGGATCTGTACCGTTGGGACGGTCTCCACCTGAACCGATCTGGAACCAGTGTTCTAGCAAAGAGGATAAATAGGGTGGGCAGTAGGACTTTAAACTTCTGAGTTGGGGGGAAGGGAAAGTGAAAGCGACAGGGAGCATGGAGTTAAATGGCAAGATACGCAGGAGGATAACATGTAGGCAGGTGGATTTAAGCTTGAGGCAGACTAGGAATTCAACAAAAAGGAAGGATAACTTTGGACATCTTAGGACTTCCAATATCTGTAATGATAAGAAAGTTAGCATTAAGGCACTTTACCTGAATGCTCGTAGCATTTGTAACAAAGTAGACGAACTAATGGCACAGATCATCGTGAATGATTATGATGTGGTAGGCATCACAGAGACATGGCTGCAGGGGGTTCAGGACTGGCAGTTAAACATCCAAGGATATACAACCTATCGAAAAGACAGGGAGGTGGGCCGAGGGGGTGGGGTTGCCTTGTTAGTTAAGAACAAAATTAAATCTATGGCACTAAACGACATAGGGTCGGATGATGCGGAGTCTGTGTGGGTAGAATTGAGGAACCACAAAGGCAAAAAAACCATAATGGGAGTTATGTACAGACCTAACAGTGGTCAGGACCAGGGGCGCAACATGTACCGGGAAATAGAAAAGGCATGTCAGAAAGGCAAGGTCACGGTGATCATGGGGGACTTCAATATGCAGGTGGATTGGGTAAATAACGTAGCCAGTGGATCCAAAGAAAAGGAATTCATGGAATACTTACAAGATGGCTTTTTGGAACAGCTTGTCATGGAGCCCACAAGGGAGCAGGCTATTCTGGACCTAGTGCTATGTAATGAACCAGACTTTATAAAAGATCTTAAAGTAAGGGAACACTTAGGAAGCAGCGATCATAATATGGTTGAGTTCAGTCTGCAGTTTGAAAGAGAGAAGGCAAAATCGGATGTAATGGTGTTACAGTTAAATAAAGGTAATTACGAGGGCATGAGAGAGGAACTGGCGAAAATCGACTGGAAGCAGACCCTAGTGGGGAAGACAGTAGAGCAAAAATGGCAGGAGTTTGTATGCATAATTGAGGACACTGTACAGAGGTTCATCCCCAAGAAAAGAAAGATTATCCGGGGAGGGATTAGACAGCCATGGCTGACAAAGGAGGTCAGGAAATGTATCAAAGAAAAAGAGAGATCCTATAAAGTGGCCAAAAGCACTGGGAAATCAGAAGATTGGGAAGGCTACAAAAACAAACAGAGGTTAACAAAGAGACAAATAAGGAAGGAGAGGATCAAATATGAAGGCAGGCTAGCCAGTAATATAAGAAATGATAGTAAAAGTTTCTTTCAATACATAAGAAACAAACGACAGGCCAAAGTAGACATTGGGCCAATTCAAACTGATTCCGGAAGGCTAGTGATGGGAGACGAGGAAATGGCTGGAGAACTTAATAAGTACTTTGCGTCTGTCTTCACAGTGGAAGACATGAGTAATATCCCAAAAATTATAGAGGGTCAGGGGGCTGAGTTGAGTATGGTTGCCATTACAAAAGAGATGGTGCTAAAAAAGCTAAAAGGTCTTAAAATTGACAAATCTCCTGGCCCCGATGGGCTACACCCTAGAGTTCTGAGAGAGGTGGCTGAAGAAATAGCGGAAGCGTTGGTTGAGATCTTTCAAAAATCACTGGAGTCAGGGAAAGTCCCGGACGATTGGAAGATCGCTGTTGTAACCCCCTTGTTCAAGAAAGGATCAAGACAAAAGATGGAAAATTATAGGCCAATTAGCCTAACCTCGGTTGTTGGTAAAATTCTAGAATCGATCGTTAAGGATGAGATTTCGAAATTCTTGGACGAGCAGAGTCGGATTAGAACAAGTCAACATGGATTTAGTAAGGGGAGATCGTGCCTGACGAACCTGTTAGAATTCTTTGAGGAGGTGACAAGTAGGTTAGACCAGGGAAACCCAGTGGATGTGGTCTATCTGGATTTCCAAAAGGCCTTTGATAAGGTGCCACACAGGAGGCTGCTGAGTAAGGTGAGGGCCCATGGGTTTCGAGGTAAGCTACTGGCATGGGTTGAGGATTGGCTGTCTGACAGAAGGCAGAGAGTTGGGATAAAAGGTTCTTTTTCGGAATGGCAGCCGGTGACCAGCGGTGTCCCACAGGGTTCAGTGTTGGGGCCGCAGCTGTTCACCATATATATTAATGATCTGGATGAAGGGACTGGGGGCATTCTAGCGAAGTTTGCCGATGATACAAAGTTAGGTGGTCAGGCAGGTAGTGCTGAGGAAGTGGGGAGGCTGCAGAAGGATCTAGACAGTTTGGGAGAGTGGTGCAGGAAATGGCTGATGCAATTCAACGTGAGAAAATGTGAGGTCTTGCACTTTGGAAAAAAGAATCCAAGCATAGACTACTTTCTAAACGGTGAGAAAATTCATAATGCCAAAGTACAAAGGGATCTGGGAGTGCTAGTCGAGGATTACCTAAAGGTAAACATGCAGGTTGAATCTGTGATTAAGAAAGCGAATGCAATGTTGTCATTTATCTCAAGAGGATTGGAATATAAAAGCAGCGATGTGCTACTGAGCCTTTATAAGGCTCTGGTTAGGCCCCATTTGGAGTACTGTGTCCAGTTTTGGGCCCCACATCTCAGGAAGGACATACTGGCACTGGAGCGTGTCCAGCGGAGATTCACACGGATGATCCCTGGAATGGCGGGTCTAACATATGATGAACGGCTGAGGATCCTGGGATTGTATTCATTGGAGTTTAGAAGGTTAAGGGGAGATCTAATAGAAACTTACAAGATAATACATGGCTTAGAAAGGGTGGACGCAAAGAAACTGTTTCCGTTAGGCGAGGAGACGAGGACCCGTGGGCACAGCCTTAGAATTAGAGGGGGTAAATTCAGAACAGAAATGCGGAGACATTTCTTCAGCCAGAGAGTGGTGGGCCTGTGGAATTCATTGCCGCGGAGTGCAGTGGAGGCCGGGACGCTAAATGGCTTCAAGGCAGAGATAGATAAATTCTTGATGTCGCGAGGAATTAAGGGCTACGGGGAGAATGCTGGTAGGTGGAGTTGAAATGCCCATCAGCCATGATTGAATGGCGGAGTGGACTCGATGGGCCGAATGGCCTTACTTCCACTCCTATGTCTTATGGTCTTATGGTCTTAACATCACAACCAGCAAGACAACATCACCATCACTGACCAGCGAGACAACATCACCATCACTGACATCACGAACCAGCGAAGCAACATCAACATCACTGACATCACTAACCAGCAAGACAATATCAACAAACTAACCAGCAAGACAATATAAACATCACTAATCAGCAAGACAATATCAACATCTCTAACCAGCAAGACAATATCAACATCACCAATCAGCGAGACAATATCAACATCACTAACCAGCGAGACAACATCAACATCACTGATATCACTAACCAGCGAGACAATATCAACATCATAACCAGCGAGACAACATCACTGACGTCACTAATCAGCGAGACAACATCGCTAACATCACTAACCAGCGAGACAATATCAACATCACTAAACAGCAAGACAACATCAACATCACTGACATCACTAACCAGTGAGACTATGTCAACATCACAACCAGCAAGACAACATCACCATCACTGACCAGCGAGACATCACCATCACTGACATCACTAACCAGCGAGACAACATCAACATCATTGATATCACTAACCAGCGAGACAACATCAACATCAATGACATCACTAACCAGCGAGACAATATCAACATCACTGACATCACTAACCAATGAGACAATATCAACATCTCTAACCAGCAAGACAATATCAACATCACTAACCAGTGAGACAACATCAACATCATTGACATCACTAACCAGTGAGACAACATTAATATCACTAACCAGCGAGACAATATCAACATTACCAACCAGCAAGACAACATCAACATCACTAACCAGCGAGACAACATCAACATCACTGACATCATTAACCAGCGAGACAACATCAACATCACTGACATAACTAACTAGCGAGACAACATCAAAATCACTGACATCACTAACCAGCAAGACAATATCAACATCACTAACCAGCGAGACAATATCAACATCTCTAACCAGCAAGACAATATCAACATCACTAACCAGCGAGACAATATCAACATCACTAAGCAGCGAGACAATATCAACATCACTAACCAGCGAGACAATAAACATCACTAACCAAGACATCAACATCACTGACATCACTAACCAGCGAAGCAACATCAACATCACTGACATCACTAACCAGCAAGACAATATCAGCAAACTAACCAGCAAGACAATATAAACATCACTAACCAGCGAGACAATATCAACATCGCTGACATCACTACCCAGCGAGACATCACTGACATGACTAACCAGCGAGACAATATCAACATCTCTAACCAGCAAGACAATATCAACATCATTAACCAGCGAGACAATATCAACAAACTAACCAGCAAGACAATATAAACATCACTGACTAGTGAGACAATATCAACAGCACTAACCAGCGAGCCAATATCAACATCACTGACATCACTAACCAATGAGACAATATCAACATCTCTAACCAGCAAGACAATATCAACATCACTAACCAGTGAGACAACATCAACATCATTGACATCACTAACCAGTGAGACAACATTAATATCACTAACCAGCGAGACAATATCAACATTACCAACCAGCAAGACAACATCAACATCACTAACCAGCGAGACAACATCAACATCACTGACATCATTAACCAGCGAGACAACATCAACATCACTGACATAACTAACTAGCGAGACAACATCAAAATCACTGACATCACTAACCAGCAAGACAATATCAACATCACTAACCAGCGAGACAATATCAACATCTCTAACCAGCAAGACAATATCAACATCACTAACCAGCGAGACAATATCAACATCACTAAGCAGCGAGACAATATCAACATCACTAACCAGCGAGACAATAAACATCACTAACCAAGACATCAACATCACTGACATCACTAACCAGCGAAGCAACATCAACATCACTGACATCACTAACCAGCAAGACAATATCAGCAAACTAACCAGCAAGACAATATAAACATCACTAACCAGCGAGACAATATCAACATCGCTGACATCACTACCCAGCGAGACATCACTGACATGACTAACCAGCGAGACAATATCAACATCTCTAACCAGCAAGACAATATCAACATCATTAACCAGCGAGACAATATCAACAAACTAACCAGCAAGACAATATAAACATCACTGACTAGTGAGACAATATCAACAGCACTAACCAGCGAGCCAATATCAACATCACTGACATCACTAACCAGCGAGACAACATCAACATCACTGACATCATTAACCAGCGAGACAATCTCAACATCTCTGATATCACTAACCAGCGAAACAATATCAACATCACTGACATCACTAACCAGCAAGACAATATCAACATCACTGACATCACTAACCAACGAGACAATATCAACATCACTAACCAGCAAGACAATATCAACATCACTAACCAGCGAGACATTAACAGCGCATCATCGTCACTAATCAGAGATGTCAACATCATTGCCAACATCACCACTAACCAGCGGGACACCACCAACATCACTAACCAATGAGACAATATCACTAACCATGATGCAGCATTAACAATACTAACATCACCAGCAGCTAAGTAGCCAGGAGCTAGGCAAGGTAGCCAAGACACAAGGGGGTGAGGAAAGTCGCGGGGAAACAAGGGTAGCCAAACCCAGCGAGAGAAAAAAGGGGGTAGCAGGGAAGATGCGGAGGAAGGGGGCAGGGTAAACAACAATAGAGGAGAACCAGAAGGGAAAAAAGAGAGGGGAGTACAAATGGGGTAGAAAACACAGGAGAAGACAACGACCACAAAGAATACAGCAAGACAAGAGGAGGACCAAAGAATGGGAACAAGGAACGGTGTAATGCTGATGCCCATGCAAATTAACAATACTAAAAAACTGTCAAAATGTAAATAAGCATTAGGGGTACCACCCAGGTACTTAAAAAACCCTTTTTCAATTTGTGTATATTTGTACTTATATCATGTATAACAATACCCAATAAGAACATTTTTTTTAAAAACAAGCCAACATCACTAACCAATGACACAACACTAACCAGCGAGACATCAACAACGCCAACAGCATCACTAATCAGCAAGGAAACATCAATGACATCATCACTAACCAATGAGACAAAAATCAACAACACCAAATTCACTAACCAACGGGACATCAACATTATCACTAGCCAGTGAGAGAACATCAAGATCACCAACCAGTGAGACATCAACACCGGCACTAGCAAATGACAAAGCATTAGTGACATCAAGCACGAACCCCAAAACACCAGGAAGGAACACGTACAACATCGTCTGTGCAGCATTCCAACTCACCACTGAGAATGATGAATGCAAAATCTACAAGGTGGAGACACAACATACTCCCACCTCAACAATACTATGAACGATGTTTGAGAAAGCAACGTATAATAAACTTAGGGTGTTTCGTTGATTTATTAAAGCCAATTCTTCAATTTGGAAAAAAATATTGAATGGAATAATATACTGATATTGTGGCATTATTTTTTTTTTAAAAGAGGGACTTTTTTGTTTTTATTATTTGTGAAGAACTAGGAACTAATTATTATGGGAATGCCCAGTTTGGTGTTTCTTCTCCCAGTTTCCTGAATTTAAAGACAAAATGATTGATGGATGCAAGTACTCATAGCAACAGGTAGCTTCCAAAAGACATTTTCTCAGGGTGACCCCACCAGGTTTTCCTGCTCGTTGTGATGGCTACTGAAGGTGGCTGGTGAATTGAAGAAACAATCCATGCTTCCGCACAAACAGGCAAGATATAAAAAACAGGCAGCACGCCACTGAAATATGCATGTAAAAGAAAGCATTGCAATTCAAAAATCTCACCTCCATGCACACCAGCATTCATTCAAAAGCACAACCTCGCTATGTGGTTTTAAACTCTCACCTTCCCTCCACAAAACTATAACACTAAATTGATCTTTGCCTACAGTGCCCTCTCAATGCAACCCCCCCCCCCCCCCCCCCCCGCCCCCACACTCTCAGCATCACAGTTTTGGCTGTTAAACTGACCCTACCTACCAGCCCTGTGTAACCTTGAATTTGACCAATCTGCTTGACATTTCAATTTTTTAAAAATGCACACTGATTTATGATCCATTAATACTCAACACTAATGGAAGTTCATCATCATATGTTTACCTCATATTTCAGTTAGAATAAAAAAAACTGATTTTAAATAATTTCCAGTTGCTGCATCTCCAACAGCAGGAATTTGAATTTAACGAGCAGACACATTCCACCATCATGGGCAGCAGTCCTGTCGCTGGCCCCTTGCAAACTCAAGTTGGAGTGAATCATTTCATCCCTTCACACTTCTAAATACAACACTGAAACAACTTTCACATTCATTCTAATCGTCTGAAGTACACCAGTTTTTCATTTACTTTCATTTCTTCCTAACAAAAACAAAGAACTTAAAATCAAGGATTCCTTTCGATTAATAATGGTTTACATAATTGCTGCAAAATGATTGGGGAATCACTTTTAAGAGAAAGCTACAAGGCTCACACTTCTTAAAGCTACTTTCTGATAGTTAAAGTTGCACACCCCTGGGGGCGCCATTTGGGCAGTGGATATCACTGGGACTGCGGTGCTGAGGACCTGGGTTCAAATCCCGGCCCTGGGTCACTGTCCCTGTGGAGTTTGCACATTCTCCCCATGTCTGCGTGGGTTTCACCCCCACAACCCAAAGATGTGCAGGTTTGGTGGATTGACCATGCTAAATTGCCCCTTAATTGGGAAAAAAAAAGAATTGAGTACTCTAAATTTATTTTTTTAAAGTTGCACAACCCGCTGATCGAAGTTATGCTGCTATTGGAATCAGAATGTTGAATTGAGTAAGAGGCACAGTAACAAACATAGTATCCACGGGCAGTCGTCCACATTCTCTGAATGGAAACTTTTATATAGAAGCCAGCTGAGGTCACCAAAATAGAGAAATTTAGCTCATAAAATCTAATGATTCAGAGGTAACAAAGTAAGCTTGTGAGAGTAATAGTTTAAACTAAAACAAAGCCCAGCTCTGTACCTCCTTCACAAGGAAAAGTCTGTCTACTTTGAGTAACAACTTGTTCCAGAAAATAGTTGATTATTGAATCACTGACATTTAGATATTACATTAATCCATGTGAATGTAACTATTAGTTTGCTTTCACAATGGGTAAAGCAACTATATTTGCAACAAGCACTTATCCAAAGATCTGCCTGAAATCCCGCCAACCTCAAATTTATTTGGAAATAGTGCAGTAAACTGTCTAAAACTTTGCAACAAAATGAATCCAAAAGACATTTTTTCAAAAAATGGAATAAACTACTCTTTACCATTACAAATTACAGGCACATCATTTTGGGATTCCCGAGAAGGTTACATCCATTTTCATTGCTATCTTACACTGTGGCTGCGTTTTGGTTATCTATTCATCACACATCGAGAAAAAAAGTCAGAGTTTCACCAAGTGGCTAACTGAGGGAACTGCAAAGCATTAAGCTATAAACCAGCATAACAGTTCCTTTTGCACCCCTCCCCCACTGCCCCACCAACCTGACAACACAACAGTGTTATTACGGACTACCACCACAGATACCGTACATGGGCTGCTAAGTCTAACCAGTCAACTTGGGAACAGAACAAACAAATTTTAAAATGTGTGTCACATCACAAAGGCTTTGAAGCTTCTACTGCAATTGTCTCACCCATCTTAGTATTTCTCACCTATTTTAGTATTTCTCACCCATCTTAGTATTTCTCACCTATTTTAGTATTTCTCACCCATCTTAGTATTTCTCCCTTGCTGATGCCTGGTGGATACCCATCATGTTGGGACTGAAAACTTGAAAAAAGATACTCATTTCCCACAGCCAGCCAATCTGGATGAAAGACCATAGTAGCAGTAAAATGGGTTAGCATATTTCTCAAATGCTCAACTTGGAGCACCAGTAATGAAAGAAAACGGTAGCGCCATAGAGGATGCAGCACTATTCCTTTACTGGTGGAGAACAATTACATTAGACATCTGCAGGCTGGGAGCTAGCACTGCGGAGGATTCCAACCCACATTGCCATTATAGAGAGCAATGACTCAACACAACCCAGCAGTTCATTTTCAGCATTTAAAGTTACGATAGCCAAGCTACAGCTGGCAAAGAGACTATTTCTCTCATAACATGTTAGTCAAATATTTGTTGATCTCTTTTATCCTGTTTTAGGCTGGATATCTAGCAGTATAATCAGACAATGCTTTTGGGTACAGTAATCAATGAGTTTCCACATGAAGTAAGGTGGTTAAATTAAAAGTCATACACCCACAGGACAGTCATCTAGTCATGACACAGGCAACTGTCTGAAACCTGCTTTAAAGTAATTTAACTTTCTAGAAACGGCCAGTCTCTGAAAGCAAATCCCTTCCTTCATTAAAAAATGGATTATTAATTACACAGTTACAAACTGCCCATGTCTACTATCTACAGGGCACTGCAAACATACAGCAAACAGTCTCTCTGTTTTGAAGAAAATAACCAAATAGTGTAAGAGCAGATGGCTATTGGCAGACTGTGATTCACTTCCCACAGGTTCCTGCCGTCCACCATGCTGCCGATGTGAGCCACTGCTCTGCTAGCAATGGGGAAGGAACTGCCTCACCACAAGGTGCCCTCAGACGATGTCCAGAATGCACTCATCTACTGAGGAACAGCACAATCAGTTGGTCACAATCCTGGTGAACAGCACAGATAATCCAAGATGAGACAACTATGACTATCTTGGAATAGACTACACAAGTGTCACTACGATGCAGGAGGAGGAACCTTGCTTACACATAGAACTATATGGCCTCTGCTCATCTCCCCAAACCCCAGGCAAGTTCACAACGTCAAACTGAAATGATAAAACCATTGATTCATATAGATTCAAGATTATAAGGAATGGAGGAGTCTGACTGTTGGGACAATAGCAGTGATGAGTCATCTGATAATGCTCTTGACCTTTAACACTGGTTGTAAATATTACATAAAACAAATTATTTTAAAAAAATATTTTTTAAGGGTTTTTCATATTTTCATATTTTACAGAACAAAGGTAAGAATGAATATACATTGAAATCAAAAGAAAAAAAAGAAAAATATATATACATCGGTTGTTTTTCGTTATTTACAACGGTTACAGCTTCTTGTTTTACGCTCTCCAGAAGATGTTTATTTCTAGCTGGTTGCCCTGCTTTGCTCTTTCCCTTTTCTTCCTGACTTCCCCTCCCCTTTTAGTCATCTAACGTGTCTTCTTTCCTCATCAGCTCTTTTATCCTGTTCCCGTTGGGTTGGCGTGGTGCCGTGAATTTTGTTATTTGTTGGGCATGGTTGACTCCATGCATCTTTATTCCACCCTCTCCCCCCTCCTTTTCATTGTTATGCCATGACTACCCTCTTCCTTCTTTTGGCTTATTGGCTGTTGGCTACAAACAGGTCTTGGAACAACTGGGCGACTGGCTCCCATGTTTCCTGGAAGCTGACTTCCGACCCCCTGATGAATTTAATTTTCTTCATTTGGAAGAATTCCAACAGGTTGGACAGCCAGTCTGCAGCTTTGGATGGTGCTGCTGACTGCCAGCGGAGCAGATTCTCCAGCGGATGATTAGGGAGGCAAAGGCAAGGGCCTTCCCCATGAAGATATCTGGCTGTTCTGATACTCTGAAAACTTCCACTTTTGGGCTCCACCCTCGGACCCACCACCTTGGATATTGCCTGAAAGAAGACTGTCCAACTCCCAAACAAGTCTGGGGGAAGGCCAGAATGTGTGAACGTGGTTGGCCGGACCTCCTTGGCACTGTTCGCATTCATCCACCACCTCTGGGAAGAACCTACTCATTCGGGTTCTAGTCAAGTGGGCTCTGTGTACCACTTTCAGCTGCATTCGGCTTAGCTTTGCACAAGTGGAGTTGACGCTGTGCAGTGCTTCACTCCAGAGTCCCCACCTTATTTCAAACCCCAAGTTCTCCTACCACTTTTTTCTTGTCTCTTCCGGTTGTGTGTTAGCCCTCCCCACTAGTCGCCCATACATATCGCTGCAGTTCCCTTTCCTAGAATGTCCACGTCTAGTAGGTCCTCGAACAACGATCATTTTGGTGGTCATGGGTATTTCCTAATTTACCTACCTAAGAAGTTTTTAACCTGCATGTATCTTAGTTTATTCCCTCCTGTCAGCTGAAACTTCTCTCTTAGTTCCTCGATTGTTGTCAATCTGTTGTCAGTGTAGAAGTCCCTAACTGTCAGAGTCCCCCCCCCCCGTCGTGTCTCTACCTTTTAACGGTACCGTCCATTGTCACGGGCATGAACCTGTGGTTGGTGCATATAGGGTAACGGACATTTCAGTTAGTCCGAAGTGCTTTCGCAGCTGTTTCCACAACCGAGGTGTTGCTATCACCACTGGGCTTGTTGAGTATTTATTCGGTGTAGATGGAAGTGCTGCCATGGCCAGGGTCTGGAAGGAGATCTCCCTGCAGGAGTCCTCCTCCATAAGCACCCTCATGGCCTCTGGCCACCCCTTTACCCTCTCCGTGGTTTCTGCCCAGTGATAATATTGCAGGCTTTGTAGGGTTAGGCCCCCATGGTTCTAGCTCTCTGCAGCACTCTTTTTGGGATCCTTGCGTTCTACCTTCCTCCCAACACAAACGCTCATGATCAGTTTTTCTAATGAGTTGAAGAATGCCTTGGGAATGTCGATCAGAATGGGTCTGAACATGAAGAGGAACCGGGGCAATACATTCATCTTGATCGTCTGCACTCTCCCTGTCAGGGAGAGTGGGAGTGAGATCCATCTCTGCAGGTCCTTTTTTACTTCCTCCATCGGCTGGTCAGGTTCCATTTGTGAATCCCTGTCCAGTCACGAGTGATTTGGATACCCAGGTAGTGGAATTTGTATTGGGCCTGTTTAAATGGCATTCCCTCAAGCTCTGCCCCTCCCCCTTGCAGGTTGACTGGGAAGACCTCACTTTTGCTCAGGTTGTTTGTAGCCCAAGAAGGCTCCAAACTCTTTCAAGAGCGCCAGGATTCCTTCCATGCTGCTTTGCGGGTCCGAGATGTAGTGGAGCAGGTCATCCGCATAGAGCGGGACTCTGTGCTCTCTGTCACCTCTCGGATCCCCTTCTAGTTCTTTGCTGCCCTAAGAGCGATCGCCAGTGGTTCGATTGCTGGGGCGACCAGCCGCAGGAACAGCGGGTATCCCTACCTTGTGCTTCTGGAAGTAGTTAGAGCTGGTGGTATTTGTCCATTTGCCTGCTGTGGGAGCATTTACACCCAGGCAGTGAACCTTGCTCCAAGCCAGAACCGCTCCAGCACCTTTATGAGGTACTTCCGTTGGACTCTGTTGTAGGCCTTTTCTGCGTCCAGGGAGACGATCACCTCTGGTTTTCTCGCCCCAGGTGGGGTCATGATCACATTTAGCAGCGCCTTATGCTCGATGTTAGCTGTCTCCCCTGAACAAAGCGCAGTTGGTCTTCTGCTACCACCTCTGGTGCGCAGTCATCCAGCTTTTTGGCTGGGATCTTGGGCAGTATTTTCATGTCTATGTTTAGCAGCGAAATGGGTCTGTAAGACCTGCATTCTGTTCTCTCTGTTTCTTTCCTGGGTATCAGCGAAATTGAAACTTGTGCTAGCGTCGGCAGCAGGGTGACCCTCGCCAGTGATCTGTGAACATCTCCCTCCGGTACGGTGCAGTGGCGTTGCAAATTTTTGTAGAAGTCTGCCGGGAATCTGTCTGGTCCCGGTGCCTTGCCCTCCTGCATGGCGTTGATGCTCTCCATGACTTCTCCCAGTTCTAGCAGTGCTTCCAGCCCCCGTTTCCTATCCTCCGCCACAATTGGCATGTCCAGTCCATCGAGGAACTGCTTCATCCTCCAGTCCCCTTCTTGGGGCTCGGAGGTGTACAGCCCCAGATAGAAGGTCTGGAATGCTTCATTGACCTTTTCCGGCTCCGCCTCTAGGTTGCCTTTGCCATCCCTAATCTGGGCTATTTCCCTCGTGACTGCCTGCTTTCTCAGCTGGTGAGCCAGTAGACGGTGGCTATTGTCTTCCTGCTTGTACAGGATCCCATGTGCCTGGCCGAGTTGGTGCACTGCTTTCCTTGTGGAGAGCAGATCAAAGCCCATTTGTCGCTTTTTCCACTCTGCCAGGAGCTCTACAGTCAGGGCCTCGGCGTATTGCTGGTTTACTTCCAGTATGGACACAGCTAGCTGTTGCCTAGCCACCCTCTCTTCCCTGTCTCTTTGTGCTTTGTAGGCAATAACTTCACTCCTGATCACAGCCTCCCAAAGCATGGAGGGTGAGACCTCCCCATTCTGGTTATTAGTAATATACTCGTCTGTGACCTGTGATATTTTCTCGCAGAAAGCCTTATCGGCCAGGATTGCGGTGTCCAACCTCCATGGGGGGCACGGCCTGTCTCCAACCTCACATCCATATAATGTGGAGGGTGTTCGGAGATTACGATCACGGAATATTCCACTCTTACTAGCCCTGGAAGCACCAATTTCCCCACTACAAAGAAGTCGATCCGTGAACATACATTGTGTACCTGGGAGAAGGAGGAGTACTCCTTCTCCACTGGGGGAGGTGAACCACCATGGGTGCACAGCCCCCACCTGCCCCATGAATATGCAGAGTTCTTTCGCCATGTTGGAGGTCTTTCCTGTTTTTGGATTCGACCTGTCTGTCCATGAATCCTGTACACAGTTGAAGACCCTTCCATGATTAGTCGGTGCATGTCTATGTCAGGAATTTGCGCCATGGTCTTTTTTAAAAACTCTGTGTCATCCCAGTTGGGATGTTGACCGGGACTATTGGTGCCCATTCTAGAACACCACTGACCATGACAGCCGTCCCCCTAGGTCCGTAACTGTCCTTGTCGCCGTAAACACCGTCCTCTTATTTAGCAGTATGACTATTCCCGACTGGGGAATTACATTTTTTTAATGAGCAGCACGGTAGCACAGTGGTTAGCACTCCTGCTTCACAGTGTCAGGGTCCCAGGTCTCTGTCTGTGCGGATGCTGCATGTTCCCCTGTGTCTGTGTGGGTTTCCTCCCGGTGCTCCGGTTTCCTCCCACAAGTCCCAGAACTCGTGCTTATTAGGTAATTTGGACATTCTGAATTCTCCCTCTGAAATGAAATGAAATAAAATGAAATGAAAATCGCTTATTGTCACAAGCAGGCTTCAAATGAAGTTACTGTGAAAAGCCCCTAGTCGTCACATTCTGGCGCCTGTTCGGAGAGGCTGGTACTGGAAAAAACCAAGCTGCTGGCCTGCCTTGGTCTGCTTTAAAAGCCAGCTATTTAGCCCTGTGCTAAACCAGCCTCTGTGTACCCAAACAGGTGCCGGTGTGTGGCGACGAGGGGATTTTCACAGTAACTTCATTGCAGTGCCTACTTGCGACAATAATAAAGACTCTTATTACCCCCTGGCTCTCGTCCCCTAACAGGAATGGTAGGTCTGACTCACCCAGCCTATCTTTACCCGTAGTCGGCCCTTCTCTCTCAGGTGCATCACTTGGGGGAAGACTATGTCGGTTTTCAAACTTTTCAGGTGGACGAAGACTCTGGACCTTTTCACTGGGTAGGTAAGTCCCCTGACGTTCCACATGACAATCCTTGGGTTTTTTTGTCCCCCCACTCCTGCAGGATCAATCATACTTACCTGGTGGACTTGCCGCTGCAATCCAGGGTTTCCCTCTGTTAGGGTATCGGCCAAAATGGCCGTGGTCACCGTTCTCTCCAGGTCGGGTCCCTGCGCTCCAGAGTTTCCCTTTGTCCAGGGGCCACCCAACATGGCCACCAGCTGTTTGTACGTCATGTGGCTGAACCTCTGCACTCCGGGATTTCCCTTTGTTCAGGGACACTCAAAGTGGTTGCTTGTGGTGCCATCTTGTTCCAAGTCACCACGTATGGCCTGTTGCAGCCAGCCTAATGCCCTTGCTCTCTTTGTTCCTATGTTCCACTCATTGTATTTTCTCCGCCCTACACTTCATTTTCCTCCCCTCCTACTTATAGCTGTCCCCCCCCCCTCTCTGTTTCTTCCCCTCGTCGTCCACTGTTTTTTTTTTAAATAATTTTTATTGAAGAAATTTTTCAAAATACAAACATTTTAACCCCCCCTACATTTACATTTAAATTATAACAAAACAAAGTCAAACCCCCCTACTTAACAAGAAAAAGAAAAAAAGTCCCCCCCCCACTACTCGCGCGTCGTCCTCCCCCCCCCCCCCCCCCCCCCCCCCCACCGGCGAACCGACAGTCAGACCAACTTATCATTTCTAGCAGCGTCCTCGGGCAGGCCTTGCCCGTGCCACCGCCGCTACCGTACTTCCTTCGTCTTTGTCCCCCCTCCCCCCCCCCCTCCTCCCCCCCTCCCTCCCGCCCTCCCCTCCCCTCCCGGGTTGCTGCTGTCACGGCCTCAGTTTCTATCTCTGATCCAAGAGGTCTAGGAAGGGTTGCCATCGCCTGAAAAACCCCTGCACCGACCCTCTCAGGGCGAATTTGATCCTTTCCAATTGGATGAAGTTTGCCATGTCGTTTAACCAGGTGTTAACACTCGGAGGCCTTTCGTCCCTCCACTGAATCAGGATCCTCCTCCGAGCCACCAAGGACGCAAAGGCTAATATTCCAACCTCCCTCGCCTCCTGTACCCCCGGTTCCACCCCAACCCCGAAGATCGCAAGTCCCCATCCTGGCTTGACCCTGGACCCCACCACTCTCGACACCGTCCCTGCCACCCCCTTCCAGAACTCCTCCAGTGCCGGACATGCCCAAAACATATGTGCATGATTCGCAGGGCTTCCCGAACATCTAATACACCTGTCTTCACCCCCGAAAAAACCGACTCATCCTTGTCCCCGTCATGTGGGCTCTATGCAGTACCTTAAATTGAATGAGACTTAGTCTCGCACATGACGACGACGAGTTGACCCTCTCCAGGGCGTCTGCCCATGTTCCGTCCTCTATCTGTTCCCCCAGCTCTAACTCCCACTTATCTTTCAGCTCCTCTACTGGTACCTCCTCCACCTCCTGCATAATCTTATAGATGTCCGAGATCTTCCCCTCCCCGACCCAGACCCCTGATAGCACCCTATCACTCACCCCCCTGTCGGGGAGCGCGGGGAACCCCGCTACCTGTCGTCTGGCAAATGCCTTCACTTGGAGGTACCTGAACGTGTTCCCCGGGGGGAGCCCAAATTTCTCCTCCAGCTCTCCCAGGCTCGCAAACCTCCCCTCTATAAACAAGTCCCTCAGTTGTCTAATACCCGCCCTCTGCCAGCTCTGGAATCCCCCTCCTGTGTTTCCCGGCGCAAATCTGTGGTTCCCTCTTAGTGGTGCCCCTATCAGACCTCCCACTTCCCCCCTGTGTCGCCTCCACTGCCCCCAGATCTTGAGGGTGGCCGCCACCACCGGGCTCGTGGTATACCTCGTGGGAGGGAGCGGCCATGGTGCCGTTACCAGTGCCCCTAAGCTTATGTTGCCGCAGGACGCCCTCTCCATGCGCTTCCAGGCTGCCCCCTCCCCTTCCATCATCCACTTTCGTACCATCGATGTATTTGCCGCCCAGTAATATCCTGAAAGGTTGGGTAACGCCAGCCCTCCACTATCCCTACTCCGCTCCAAAAAGACCCTTCTAACTCTCGGGGTGCCATGTGCCCACACATACCCCATGATACTACTCATTACCTTCTTGAAAAAGGCCCTGGGGAGGAAGATGGGCAGACACTGGAACAAAAACAAGAACCTCGGGAGGACCGTCATTTTAACTGACTGCACCCTCCCTGCCAGCGACAGCGGCACCATGTCCCACCTCTTAAACTCCTCCTCCATCTGTTCCACCAGTCTGGAAAAGTTCAACTTGTGGAGGGTCCCCCAGTTCTTTGCCACCTGCACCCCCAAATACCTAAAACTTTTGACTGCTCTTTTGAAGGGGAGCCTCCCAATTCCCTCCCCTTGGTCTCCCGGGTGTATTACAAAGACCTCACTTTTCCCCAGATTTAATTTATATCCCGAAAAGTCCCCGAACTCCGCTAGTATCCCCATTACCTCCGGCATTCCCCCCTCCGGGTCTGCCACATACAACAACAAATCATCCGCATAGAGCGAGACCCGATGTTCCTCCCCTCCCCTTGTCAGTCCTCTCCACCCCCCTGAACCCCTCAGTGCCATCGCCAACGGCTCAATCGCTAATGCAAAGAGTAAGGGAGATAGGGGACATCCCTGCCTAGTACCTCGATGGAGCCCAAAATATTCTGACCTCCTCCCGTTTGTTACCACACTTGCCATCGGAGCTGAATAGAGCAGTTTTACCCACTTGATAAATCCCTCCCCAAACCCAAACCTTTCCAACGTCTCCCACAAGTATTCCCACTCCACCCTGTCAAATGCCTTCTCCGCGTCCAGCGCTACCACTATCTCCGCCTCCCCTTCCACTGCTGGCATCATAATCACATTTAACAATCTCCGGACATTTGTGTTAAGTTGGCGTCCCTTCACGAACCCCGTCTGGTCTTCATGGACTACCCCTGGCACACAGTCCTCTATCCTGGTTGCCAGGACCTTTGCTAACAGCTTGTCGTCAACATTCAGGAGGGAGATGGGCCTGTAGGACCCGCACTGGACCGGGTCCTTGTCCCGCTTCAAAATCAAGGAGATCAGGGCCTGCGACATTGTTGGGGGCAGAACCCCCCCCTCGCGCGCCTCATTAAAGGCTCGCACCAGCACTGGACCCACCAAGTCCACAAATTTCCTGTAAAACTCCACCGGGAACCCATCCGGCCCCGGCGCCTTCCCCGCCTGCATCTGGCCTATCCCTTTAATTAGCTCCTGCAGCTCTATCGGCGCCCCCAACCCTTCCACCAGCACCTCCTGTACCTTTGGGAACCCCAATTTGTCAAGAAATTTCTTCATTCCCCCTCTCCTCTTCGGCGGTTCAGACCTATACAATTCCCTATAGAAGTCCCTAAAGACCCTATTCACCTCTTGCCCCTTCTGCACTACATCCCCACCCCTCTCTCTCACTCCCCCAATCTCTCTGGCTGCATCTCGCTTACGAAGCTGGTGTGCCAGCATCCTGCTCGCCTTTTCCCCGTACTCATACGCCGCACCCTGCGCCCTTCTCCACTGCATTTCCGCCTTCCTAGTGGTCAGTAGGTCGAACCTGGCCTGCAAGCTACGCCGCTCCCTTAATAGCCCCTCCTCTGGTGCCGCCGCATATTTCCTATCTACTTCTAGGAGCTCCCCCACCAGCCTCTCCCTTTCCTGCCTCTCCTTCCTCTCTCTGTGTGCCCTTATGGAGATCAGCTCTCCTCTAATCACTGCTTTCAAGGCCTCCCAGACCGTCCCCACCTGCACCTCACCTGTGTCATTCGTACCCAGATAGTTCTCAATGCCCGTTCTCACCCTTCTGCACACCTCTTCGTCCGCCAACAGCCCTACATCCAGGCGCCACAACGGGCGTTGGTCCCGCGCCTCCCCCATGTCCACGTCCACCCAATGTGGTGCATGGTCCGATATCGCAATGGCCGAGTACTCCGTGTCCTGCACTCTCGGTATCAGCCCCCTGTTCAATACGAAAAAAATCGATCCTAGAGTACACTCTGTGGACGTGGGAGAAAAAAGAATACTCCCTCGCCCTAGGCCTACCAAATCTCCATGGGTCTACCCCTCCCATCTGCTCCATGAACCCCCTTAACACCTCTGCCGCTGCCGGCCTCCTATTCGTCCTGGAACTCGATCTATCCAGCCCAGGGTCTAACACCGTATTAAAGTCCCCTCCCATGATCAGGCCCCCCTGCCTCCAGTCCCGGGATGAGGCCCAGCAGGCGCCTCATAAAACCCGCGTCGTCCCAGTTCGGGGCATACACATTTACCAATACCACATTCTCTCCCTGCAGCCTACCCCTCACCATCACGTACCTGCCCTCCTTGTCTGCCACCACCTCTGCCGCCACAAACGACACCCTCTTTCCCACCAAAATCGCCACCCCCCCGGTTCTTGATATCCAAGCCTGAGTGGAACACCTGTCCCACCCACCCCCTTCTCAGGCGGACCTGATCTGCTACCCTCAAATGAGTCTCCTGCAGCATTGCTACATCAGCCTTCAGTCCCTTCAGGTGTGAGAAGACCCTTGATCTTTTGACCGGCCCATTCAGCCCCCTTACGTTCCACGTGATCAATCGGGTCGCAGAGCGACCCGTCCCTACTCCCTGTCGATTAGCCATGTCTTGTCCCTTGCTCGCCCCGGGTCATCCCTTCTTTTCTGACCCGCTTCCCATAGCGATGGCCCCCCCCCCCCCCCACCCCCCCCGGCTCTCCCCTTCTCGTCCCTGGTCTTTCCAGCAGCAACCCGGTGTCCCCCCCCCAGCCCCCCCCCCCCTCCCCCCCCCCACCTGGCTAGGACCCCTCCTAGCCGCGATGTACCCCACATCGTACTCCCGAGAGTCAGCTGGTCTCCGCTGACCCGGCTGCTCCTGCCACATTCCGACTCCTCCCGGTTCACCCCATCTGCGCCCGTGAAAGATCCCCTTAAAACCCCCGAGAAAGACCCGCATAATCAACCCGCTCCCCCCCGTCCCGTCTCCCCAACTTAACGATATAAATACCCAATGGCAACTAAATACATAAATACTTAACTACATACTTAAATAACAAATAATTAACTAGCTATCAACTAACAGTGTGCCCAACCATCACCCTCCATCAAACAGTATAAATAACCGCAGATAACCATAACCCGAAAAGAAAAAAAGAACAAAAAACCCCCCCAAGCACCCAAAGAAAAAGGGTAAGAGGGGTAAATAACTAAGGGAAATTGGAAACGGGAAGAAACACCCCATAAGAAGCCAACGACCCACAGTAGAGATTTCAACAGTACAAATATACAGAAACACCCAACAACTCGAAACCTTCAAAATATTCAGAAAAGTCAACCGTTCGAGAAAAAACACCCCAAACAATCCACGAAACTGTTACCCAGTTCCGACCTGGCCTGAAAAAGAAAAGGGCCACTTGCTCAATCAAGAGTCCCCCGGCGGCTATGACCGCCGGTGCTCCCAGGTTTTAGTTCGTGTCCAACTTTTCCTCTTGTACAAAGGTCCAGGCCTCCTCTGGGGACTCAAAATAATGATGTTGGTCCTTGTAGGTGACCCACAAGCGCGCCGGTTGCAGCATTCCAAATTTGATCTTTTTCGCGTGTAGCACCGCCTTTGTCCGGTTGTACCGGGCCCGCCGCTTTGCCACCTCCGCACTCCAGTCCTGGTACACCCTCACCGTCGAGTTCTGCCACTTGCTGCTTTTCTCCCTTTTTGCCCACCTCAGGACTTTCTCTCGATCACTTAGCCGCTGGAACCGCACCAGCACCGCCCTCGGGGGCTCGTTTGCCCTAGGCCTCCTGGCCATGACCCGGTATGCCTCTTCCAATTCCAGGGGCGCCGGACCGGCCCCTTCCCCCATCAGGGAGCTCAACATCTCCGCCACATATCCCGGGAGATCCGACCCCTCCAGGCCTTCTTCCAGGCCCAGGATCCTCAAATTTTTCCTCCTCATCCGAGTGTCCAGCTCCTCGAAGCGGCTCTGCCACTTCATGTGGAGTGCCTCGTGCACCTCCACCTTTGCCCCGATGACTGTGGCCTCCTCCTCCCTCGCGGTCATCTCCTGCTGCAGATCTTTAATCGACGCCTCTTGGATCGCCTGGGCTCCCACCAACCTGGTGGCCGTCGCGTTCATGGACTCTAAGAGCTCCACTTTCATCTCTGTGAAAAAACGGAGGAGAGCGGCCTGCTGCTCCTCCGCCCATTTCTTCCACTCCTCCGATGCACCGCCGGCCGCCATTTTGATTTTCTTCCCCCGCTTTTTTTGGGGAGCTGCTGCCGTTTTTCTTGCCGCTCCACTCCGGGTACCGACCATAAAATCGGTCTAGTTCTCCTCAGGGGACCTTCCCCCACCGGGATTCGTTTTTTCAGCGCCGTTGGGGCCCTCCAATTGGCCCAAAAACACCTTTGTTGCAGGAGCTTCCAAATGTGCGGCTTAGCTAGTCATAGCCGCAACCGGAAGTCCCTCGTCGTCCACTGTTGCTGACGTCAGCACCTCACCCCCCGCCAGGCGCTCTCTCACTTGCGGGAGATGCACCGTGGCCTCTCTTTCCTGAACACTTCCCGGTGCTAGCTTCCCCACCAGTGTGGTGGCCTTCCTCCTGGGGTTAGTTGTGAGTGCTCCCGTCGCCCGTTCAGTGCTCCCTACCTGCTGTTCCCCTCTTTCCTGCGCTCTGCTGCCCTTGCTCTTTCCTTCTTCTCTTTGATCCCTCATCCCCAGAACGAGGCAGTGCAGACTCGTGCAAAATGTTCATCATGTTGGTTCACAGTTAGCGAATAAACAAATAAAGTCTCTTCAGATAATCTCTTCATCACTGTCCCTTGCTCCTGTTTCTTGAGCCCATTCTCCAGGACAAACTTGTCCGTGACCGCAGGGGCTGTGAGAAAGTGCTCCCTGCCTTGCAATGTGACCCAGAGTTTGGCTGGGTACAGCATCCCATACTTTACGCCGCTTTTGTACAGGGCAACCTTCACCCTGTTAAATTCTGCTCGGGGCTTGGCCAGGTCAGCCCGAATATTCTGGTAAATTCTGATCTGGTGACCTTCCCGGTCACAGTTCTTTGTCTACCCCGCCCAGCGCAGGATTCTTTCCTAGTCTTGGTATCTTAGCAATTATCGCCCGCGGCTATTCCCCAGCTCTGGACTTTGGGTGAAGCGACCGGTGGGCTTTATTTCTGGTGGGTTCGGGGAGCTATCCCTACCCACCAGATTGCCCAGCATTTGGGCCACATAGTCCGTGGGGTTCCTACCTTCGATCCCCTCCGGTAGGCCCACAATCCGCAGGTTTTGGCGCCTCAATTTTCTCCTTCAGACTCCCCTATGTCGCAAACAGCCTTGCTACTTCTTTTTCTAGGGTGCCGATCTCGTCACCCTGGTCTGTTGTGGCCTTCTCCACCTCTTTGATGGTGTTTTCCACCAGCTTCCAGTCGCCTCTCTGCCTTATCTAGGGCCGCCTGCATGGTCGCCAGAGCATCCGCGACCACACCCCTGACTGCAGCCTGGCTGTCGGTTTTCGTCTATTCCCTGTGTTCACTCAGTTCCCTTGAGAGAAACATCCTCCACCCATCCCATGCAGTGGAGGGCTCATTGTGTGGCAGGTCGGTCGTTCCCATTCTGGCGAGGCCCGAGTTTCGCTGCCTTGTCCGTCAGTCGGCTCAGCCATTTGTTTTTCCTGGCTTTTTACACTCCTAGTTTCCACGTGGCCTCTGGAGTGGCTGTTGTTCGGTAGTTCCCCTCCTTCTTATTGCTGATGTTTTATCCTTCGTATTAGCAGGCTATTTTGGGTGAAAGAGCCTATTTTCAGGATCGCGGGAGGAGAGCCACCTGATGTGCGACTTCCCAGCACATCCCAGTCACCGGGAGTCACCTAAATCAATCATGAGCCTGAAAGACAAAAAGGATCCTTGTGCCCAAAGACATGCACTTAATGCCACATTTATAATATGGTGACCTGGCTATATGCTTAATGAAAAAAAAACTTGCAGTTATATACCACTTATATATTTGCATTTATATACCACTCATTTGTATACTTTCAGGACTTCAGGATGTCCCAAAACACTATGCAGCCAATGAAGAATTTTTGAAATCTCATCAATGTTATAGTGTGGAAAAGGTGGCAGCCAATTTACACACAGCAAGCTCCCAAAGACAACAAAAATGATAACGATGACATTATGTGCTTTTTGAAAAGTGGAAGGGACAGCCCAGTGTAAAATTCATCAGTAAAGTTTGATCAGACAAGACCTCAGGAATCTATGAACAGGACAAGCGATTGGTGGCCCAGTCAGGATGATTTGACATGGCCAAGTTGTAGGCATGTCGTGTAGTTAAAAGCCTGCAGCACAGTACAATGTGAGGTTTTTCACTGAATCACTGCAGTATGCTGAATAATCCAGTTAGTCTCACCAGTGATTTCCTCAGAATCTTATCTATAAACCAACAACAATAATCCTAGCTAATGACTCTGATTATCATTAAATTGAATATCTCTTATCTATTGCTCTTTAGCTTCAGCAGTAGAACATACACACTATGTTACGGCTCCCAAGTCCATTACATGCTTAATACAGTAGAGAAAAGGTGCCTTCTAATCATTTCAACTCCTCCACAGTGTCATTCAAAACAAAGTCAACAGACTTGCAAAAAAACATATTCAGCTAAGATTTATAAAACATAAAATTACACAGATCTATATCCTAAAGGTACTGCACAGTTGCCATGCTTTCAATTAAAATTTTCCACTGTCGACTGGGAAGCACAATGGCAGAACAGTTCGGCTTTAGGTGCTGGAAATCATTTTGGCCTTTGATTCAAGTGCCACCACAGGTAGGTATGCAGAATATTTTATCATCTATTTGTATATGCTATATCATACAACATTTACCACCACCACAGTAGTCTACTGTTTGAATCTATTTGAATCTACCTCACCATTCAAAACAGTGACAGATTTACTACCTCAATCCCAACTTCCCACACTTATCTCAATATCCTTATCCACTTAGTATTTAAAAATCAAACTATCTCTGCCTTGAATATACTCAACAACTGAACATGCACAACCTTCTGGGGTGGAGAATACCAGGATTCACAATAATTTGAGTGGAGGAATTTCTCACCTCAGTCCTAAATGATCAAACTCTTGTTTTGACTCTGTTACCCCATGTTCTCTGCTCCCCAGCTAGCAGAAAAATTATTCCAGCACACACCCTTTAAGAATTTAAATGTTTCAACAATTTCGCCTCTCACTTTTCGAAGTTCCAGGAAATAAAGAGTCAATCTAGTTAACTCCCCCTTGTATTCAATCCCCTCATCCCAGGAATCAGACTAGTCAACTTTGGTCGCATTCCTTCCAAGGATATTATATCCTTCCTTTGGAAGGAGACCAAAACACTACAGTACTCCAGGTGTGGTCTCACCAAAGCTCTACACATTAGTCGTATGACCTCTTCACTCTTTCACCCTAATGTCTTTGTAATAAATAAAGGCTAACATACCATTTTCTTTCCCATTGCTTGCTGGACCTGCATAGATTGTAAATATCTGAGGTCCAAACACTGATCCTTGTAGTGCCCCACTAGTTACAGCCTGCTAACCCAAAACTTATCAATTTTTCCCCACCTAGAAACTAATCCTCAATTCATACTAATATATATGCACAATCCCAGGAGCCATTGTTAATATCGAACATTAGTGGGTTAGGAATAGGAATACTCTGACCAAAGTCAATAAGAAACTTGTATTTAAGCAGTCCCTTAACATTGAAAGAAGCACCAAGCTGCTTCATAGAGATGCAAGGAAAAATGGACACAGTCAGAATGAGGAATTGAACAAACGAATGTGATATAAAATGAGATAATTAGTTAGAATAATGTAGAGGATAGAGCCAGTCTGATGGTAATGAACAAAGGAATTCAGCAAAGCATGGCCAGGAAGGTGGGAGGGGAGCCTCGTGCAGAGGATGGTGAAAATAATGCTGGGTAACAAGAGGCCCAGGGTTGGGGAATGCGAAGTGAGCCAATCAGGATATATGGCCAGGTCAGGAGGTGTATAGGATGACCTCTGGGAATCTTGTATGTGAAACTTGATGCCATTTGAATGATATGTATAGAAGATCTCTTTGTCCTCTGTCTCACTCGGCTTTGGGAGTTTCAGGAGACTGTATGTGTTCTGAATCTCTATAGAGCGGGTCAGCCTTGCAAGTTGTTTAAAGATAAATAATACCATACCTACAGATCCCTCTCAAGTTTTATTGAGACCAGACTGACGGGTAAAGAACTTAATTTGTCAAAAAGAGGAAAGATTGGATTGAAACATATATAATTCTGATAGGCCTTAACAGGGTAGATACTGTTTTCCCTGGCAGCTGGAGAATCCAGAACTAGGGGCCATATTCTCAGAATAAGGGATCAAGAATTTAGAACTGAGTTGAAGATAATTATTTTTACTCAGAGGGTTGTGAATCTTTGGAATTCTCTAGCCCAAAGAGTTGGGGATGTTCCGCCATTGAGTACATCTAAGACTGAGTCTGATAGATTTTTGGGTGTTAAGGGAATCAAGGGGTATGGATAAGGCAACGTATGGATAAGGGAACAACGTGAAGTTGATGTAGACGTTCAGTCATTTTGTTATTGAATGACTGAAAAGGCTCAATGGGCCCGATGGCCTACTCTTGGTCCTATTTTATATGCGCTTACTAGAAGAGGTGATCAAGAGATTGCGTTTTAAGAAGGGTCTTCAGAAAAACATAAGAAATGGGAATAGGCCGTTGGGCCCCTCGAGCCTGCTCCATCATCCTAAAGGATTGCGGCCTTAACTCCACTTCGCCACCTGTCCCCCATAACCCTTGACTCTATTTGTTCAAAAATCTGACCTTCAAAAAAACAAGTAGCTTCATGATCATCATTGCTCTTTATTCCAGATTTATTAATTGATTGAATTTAAATTTAAGTTAATGTTCCAATGGACGTTAGCAAAATGGAGAGGCAAAAGGGGTTAAGAGTAAATTTCAAAGTGTGGGGCTGAAGTGACTGAAAGCATGACTGCTGATGGCATGGCATGGGAGGGGCAGCACACAAGTACCCCAAGTCAAAAGAAGCTAGAATTCACTGGAGCTGCAGGAGCTCACCCCACCATGCCCCCCCCCCCACGCCTCTCCCCCCCACCCCACGCCTCTCCCCCCCCCCACCCCACCCCTCTCCCCCCCACCCCACGCCTCCCCCCCCCCCCCCCCACCCCACCCCCCTGCTCGCCACCCCGCCCCAAAATACAAAACTACCCTAACAGGTCTTGAAATTACATTGGTCATAATTAAAAAGGCGGAGCATCTATTAGTCTAGCAAGTGCAGACTCTTTGTTAAGACATCCACACCTGCTTTATATAAAAGCAGGTCTGCAGGTCTACACAAATACAAAGTGTAGTAAAGACTATTAAAGGTTTCTTGCTTTCCACTATTACCAAAGATACTATTCAGTAGGGCATGTCACTACCATACCCTATTAAATTGATCCTTTCGAAAGGTAATTACTGGTTCAGTGTCAGTGCAGCTAGAATGCTTACTGTTGAGAGGGATAAGGCAGACAATTTCTGATTTCAGCAGACAGCAACCACAGAAGGTGCTAATCTTTGTTCCTTATCACATAAATATGTAGTTCAGCACAGGACTATATATATATATAAATTTAGCTTGGCTATTACAACTATCAACTATACTGAGAAGAAATGTGGGGAGCCTCAGAACCTGTATCTTGGTTGAACTGTTTTTCTGATCAAGATTATGGAAACAGTAGCTATGCAGCTTTGTAACCAACAAGTAATAATATTAGACTCGGGCTGCATTTTAAGAAGGGGGTTGTACATCCTGAGGACATGACCATCGGAGTGCGGCAGGTCAGGCTTTGGATGGGGAGAGATGAGGGATCCAAGAGGGGGGGGGGGGAAGATGAGGGATCCAAGTAGGAGTGGAGAGTTGGTTTTGAAGATCATTCCTGGGAGGCACTAAGCAGGGAGGGGGAAGTACTATCTTACTGGGGGCATCCCCAAGAGGTAAACTGCTTCCTTCCCACCTTTTCGTCAAGTTTGGTAAAACAGCAGCTTGCCAACTCTGTTCCACCTTCCACTGGCCAGCATATTATAGCACCCCGCCCTCCTTTACAGCTCTTGCTGGGGTGTCCAGTTTTCCTGGGCAGCATCACAGACTGGATGTTGGGCATGCAGGCCTTGGGCTATGGTGTCTCCTCCCAGCGGCTTGCCGCGGATGATGAGCTGCAGCTAGCGGGAACGATGCAGGTCTTCTTGTTGACCGAGACCGTGCTGCAGCCAGCTTGAGGATCTTGACAGTCAGCTATCTGGCAGCTGCCAGGTAGACAGGGGCTCTGGCCCTGATACTCAACATAGTGCCCCTTGCACATCAGCCGGTGGATATGGTCGACAGGGAACTGGAGACTGATTCTGGAGGAGTGGGTCCTGATCTTGCCGTGGCCTTTGCCTATGGTTTTACTGCCATTAATTGGTGCATTCCCCATGGTACGCCTCTACCAATCAGACTCCACTTACCAACCAATCAGCACTCTCTTCCTATTCAGTATAAAGTTGTTGTTTCCCCTGACATTGGTATTCTTACGATGTCCTGGTGAGTGCAAGACAAGAAGCTTCGACAAAGTGTCTTTTTTCAGCAATACTCAAGTTCTGTACTCCCAAAGTACTATTTAGTTAAATTATCCTAATATCGAGTGCAAAAGAAAGAGAGAAGAGGATTCTTCAAATCTGTACAAAACAACTTCCTTGACCGGTGTGTGCAGCCCGACAAAGCAAGCACATCTAGGTCCAGGAGATGAAGTGCAGCAACTGGAGCATGTTTCATTCGAACAGCATTTGGGTGACAGTGATCACAACATCGTCAGCTTTAGAAAAATGAATGAAAAAGGCAAGGTACGACAGGGGAGGGACTGGTGCTTGGAGACAGACTGGGGGTGGATGACGGTGGGCGCCCAAGGGTGGGCCTCAGGAGACGTGGGACGCGGGCTGGAGGCTGGCCTAAGACAAGTTATGATTGATCGGTAGGGGGGGGGGGGCCTGGTGCCCCCCGAGCAGGTTGATCACATGGGAGGGCTGATCACAACTTGAGAGGGCTGAATGGGCTGATCACACGGAATGTGAGAGGGCTGAACTAGGCTGAGGAAGGGGTGGGTTGGGCAGGAATGCTATTCAGGGATAGACTCTGAAAGTAGGGGGGGTCACGATCTTGGTCAATAAGCGGCTGTCATTTGAGGTAGGGAACATAGTGGCAGACTGGGGGGGCGGGGTGGAGGGGGTTAGGTACGTTATGGTGAGTGGGAAACTGGAGGGGATGTCGGTAATATCAGTGAATGTTTATGCACCAAACTGGGACACCGCAGAGTTTATGAGGTGGGTGTTGGGAAGGATCCCGGACTTGGACTCACATAGGCTGATCATAGGGGAAGGACTTTGATACGGTTATAGATCCACGGTTGTATCGGTCGAGTTCCAGGACAGGGAGGATGCCAGCCAGAAGGAACTAAAGGGGTTTATGAAACAGATGGGAGGGGTGGATCCATGGAGGTTTGGACGACCAAGAACAAAGGAGTTTTCTTTTTCCTTGAACACAAGGATTATACCCCGGATTGATTTTTTCGTTTTGAACAGGGCTTTGCTGGCGGGGATGGTGGATGCCGAGTATTTGGCTATTGTTGTGTCGGACCATGCCCCACATTGGGTGGATTTACGGATGATCGGGGGGGGGGGGGGGGGGGGGGGGGGGGGGGGGGGGGGGGGGGGTCAGCGCCCACAATGGAGATTGGATGTAGGACTGTTAGCGGATGAGGAGGTGTGCGGGCAGGTTAGTGAGGCCATCCAGAATTATTTGGAGATAAATGACACACAGGAAGTTTCAGTAGCAACGGTATGGGAGGCACTGAAGGCAGTAGTTAGGGGGGGAGCTGATTTCGGTTTCGGTACGGGCTCATGGGGAGAAGGTGGAGCAGATGGAGCAATAGGGCAGAGATGGATAGGCTTTTTAGCGAGATCCTCCATGTGGATAGAAGGTACTCGGAAGCCCCGGAGACGGGATTGTTGAAGGAGCAGCAGAAGCTGCAGATGGAGATATCCACAGGGAAGGCGGTGGGGCAGTTGAGGAAGGCGAGAGGAGCGGTATGTGAGTATGGGAAAAGGTTGGTGGGATGCTAGCACACCAGCTCAGGAATAGGGAAGCGGCCAGGGAGATAGGAAGAGTGAAGGATAGAGGGGGAAATCGATTTTGGACGCAGCGGGGGTTAACGGGGTGTTCAAGGAATTTTAGAGTTGACTTTATGAGTCTGAGTCCCCAGCTGGAGTGGAGGGGATGAGATAATTCTTGGAGGGTTTGGAGTTTCCGAAGGTAGAGCAAGGGTTGGTGGAGCTGCTGGGAACCCCAATAAAGATTGTGGAAGTAGTGGATGGAGTGGAGGCCATGCAGTCGGGTAAGGCTCCAGGACCGGACGGATACCCACAAATTTCATAAGACGTTTTCTGGGGTGCTGGGTCACCGCTGGTGAGGGCATTTAATGAGGCTAGGGAATGGGATGTTCTTCCCCCAACAATGTCACAGGCTTCGATCTCATTGATCCTGAAGCGGGAGAAGGACCCAGAACAATGCGGATCATAAAGACCAATCTCCCTACTAAATGTTTTTTTTTATATCTTCATTCTCCTCCTTTTTCAATTTTCTCCCAAATTTGCACCCAACAATAAACAATAAGCAGTAACGAATATAATGTCAATCCCCATATCAACAACAACAATCCCATCCTCCCACCAACCCCCAAACAACTGCCCTCATGTTCACATAAACAAATAACAAAAAGGAATCAGGAACCACCCAGCCACCGTTAACACATTCAGTCACCCTCCCCCCAACCCTCCCAATCCAAACCCTCAACTAATGTTCGATGTTATCCAATTCTCGAAAGTGCATAATGAATAACGCCCATGAATTGTAGAACCCCTCCATCCTTCCCCTCAGTTCAAACTTAACCTTCTCAAAGTCAAGAATTCCAACAAGTCCCCCCGCCATGCCAGGGCACAAGGTGGAGAGGCTGCTCTCCATCCCAGCAGGATCTGCCTTTGGGTGATCAACGAGGCGAAGGCTACGATGTCTGCCTCCGCACCAGTTTCCAACCCCGGCTGGTCCGACACCCCGAATATGGCCTCCCGAGGGCCCGGGTCCAGTTTCACGTGCACCACTTTAGAGATTACCCGAAAAACCTCCTTCCAGTAATCCTCCAGCTTTGGACAGGAGCAAAACATATGAACGTGATTTGCCCCCCCGCAACGTTCACACACATCTTCTACCCCCTCAAAGAGCCGGCTCATCCCCGCTCTTGTGAGATGTGCTCTATACACCACCTTCAACTGTATCAGCCCCACACACGAGGTGGAGGCATTCACTCTCAGGACCACCTCACACCAGAATCCCACCTCCATACCCTCTCCCAATTCTTCCTCCCACTTTGCTTTGATCCCTTTCAGTGGTAACCCTCTCCTCTTCCAAAATATGAAAAATGAAATGAAATGAAATGAAATGAAGTGAAAATCGCTTATTGTCACGAGTAGGCTTCAATGAAGATACTGTGAAAAGCCCCTACTGTGAAATATCCCTGTAAACCGCCGACACTACCCCTTCTCCAGTCCCTCTGTCGTGAGCACCTCCTCCAGCAATGTGGAGGCCGGCTCCACCGGGAAGCTCTGTATCTCCTTCCCGGCAAAATCCCAAACCTGCATCTATCTAAACATTTCCCCCTGCTCCAGCCCATACTTCGCTTCCAGCTCCTTCAATCCTGCAAACCGACCCCCAAGAAACAAATCTTTTAGTATCTTAATCCCCTTCTCTTCCCATTTCCGAAAATTTCCATCCCACTTCCCTGGCTCAAATCGGTGGTTCCCCCGAATCAGAATTTACCCTACTAAATGTCGATGCCAAATCACAGGCCTCGAGAATAGAGGATTGTGTTCCGGGGGGTGATTGGGGAGGACCAGCCGCGAGTCCTCAAAAGTAGGCAGTTAACGGCCAATGTTCGAATGCTCTTGAATGTCATGATGCCCTCCGAGGGGAGGGAGGTGGTGGTCGCTATAGACCCGGAGAAGGCCTTTGACTGGTGTAGTGGAATGTTTGTGGGAGGTCCTGGGGCGGTTTGGGTTTGGGCAGGGTTTTGCAGACAGGGTCCGGTTGCTGTACCAGGTACATGTGGCGAGTGTGCGGATGAACCGGGTGAGCTCGGAATATTTCAGACTGAGCCGGGGGATGAGGCAGGGATTTCCACTCTCTCCACTGTTGTTTGCCTTGGCTATAGAGTCGTTGGCGCTGAGAGCATCAAAGGACTGGAAGGGGCTAGTTCGGGGGAAGGGGCCACAGGGTCTCGTTTTACGGATGACCTACTCCTGTATATTTCTGAACTGCTAGGGCGGATGGGAGAGATTATGCAGATCCTAGGGGACTTTGGCCGGTTCTCAGGGTATAAATTGAATATGGGAAAAAGTGAGGTTTTTGTGATCCAGGCGAGGGGGCAGGAGAAGATACCGGGGGTGTTGCCATTTAAAGTGGTGGGAGGGAGTTTTCAATACTTGGAAATTCAGGTGGCATGGGGATGGGAGCAGTTGCATAACTTAAATCTGGTCTGGTTAGTTGAGTAAATGAAGGAGGACTTTTGGAGGTGGGGCATGCTCCCGCTGTCTCTGGCGGGGAGGGTACAGACCGTAAAGATGACGGTTCTCCCGAGATTCTTGTTTATTTTCCAGTGTCTCCCTATTTTTATACCAAAGGCCTTTTTTAAGCGGGTTAATGCGGTGATCTCTGGGTTTGTGTGGGCGGGTAAAACCCTTTGCGTAATGTAAGTGCTGCTGGAGCGGAGCCTGGGGGGGGTTTGGCCCTGCCGTCTTTAGGAATTACTACTGGGCTGCAAATATAGCCATGATCAGGAAGTGGGAAGTGTGGAAGGGGTCGGTATGGGAGCGTGTAGAGGCAGCATCATGCAGGGTCACAAGTTTAGAAGCACTGGTAACGGCACCTCTGCTGTTCTCGCCGGCTCGGTACTGTACAAGCCTGGTGGTGGTGGCAGCTCTGAGTTTGGGGACTGTGGCGGAAGCATATGGGACTGGAGGGAGCGTCGGTGTGGCCTCCAATTTGTGGCAATCACTGGTTTGTCCCGGGGAGGTTGGATGGGGCGTTTCGGAGGTGGCAGAGAGCAGGTATTGAGAGGCTGGTGTACTTAATCTCACCTCATAGGACAATCCACTCGTCCCAGGAACCAAACTAGTCAACCTTTGCTAATACGAAAGGGAAAATGCTGGAAAATCTCAGCAAGTCTGGCAGCATCTGTAGGGAGAGAAAAGAGCTAACGTTTCGAGTCCGATGACTCTTTCGTTTCAGATTCCAGCATCCGCAGTAATTTGCTTTTAACCTTTGCTAATATATCCTTCCTTACAGAAGGTGACCAAACCAGTTCAGAAGACCTCAAGTGCGATTTCAACAAGGCCCATATAATTGTCGTAATGTTTGTTTATTCTTATACTCTAATCCCTTTGTAATGCAGATACATTATCCAAATCTAGTTGTCTGAAGCTGGACATTTTTCTCTCAGGTGATCTGGGCGCCACTCCCAGAACAGAGCAAGCATGAGAGAGAAGAGGCCATTCCCGGGCTAATCCCGGAGGATGGAATCACTTTTCTTTTAAACGTATTTTATTACAAACTTGTATCAAAGCAGGTTACAGCAAGTAAACACCCCGGGAAACATTCTTCCCAACAATCAACTGTACCATCTGTACAGATTTTTCCCCTTTTTCACCCCCCCTCTCGCCACCATTCACACCCCCCCCCCCCCCCCCCCCCCCCCACTGTGACGAACAGCTCCTCAAACACACTCACAGACATCCTTCACCTTTTCTCAAACTCCCCTGCTGAGCCCCTTAACTCATACTTTATCTTCCCCAACCGCAGGAAGTCGTACAGGTTACCCAACCATGCTGCTACCCCCGGTGGCGATGCTGACCGCTACTCCAACAAAATTTGTTGCCGTCCAATCAGAGAGGCGAAGGCATCGACCTTCCTCCTCTCCATGGGCTTTACTGAAACCCCAAATATGGCCACCGAAGGGTCCAGGTCCACCTCCTCCTCCACTGTCCTAGTTAAGACAGAGAACACTCTGCCCAGAAGCTTCCCAATTTCTCGCAACCCCAAAACATGTGCGCATGATTCGTTGGCCCCCGCCCACGCCTCTCACACTCATCTGCTACCCCCTGAAAGAACCCACTAATTCTCGCCCGAGTCATATGCGCCCTGTGCATCACCTTAAACTGTATCAGGCTCATCCTTGCGCAAGAGGAGATCCCGTTTACCCTTCGCAGTACCTCACTCCATACTCTCCAATTGATCTCCATTCCCAACTCCGTTTCCCATTTCTCCTTGATCTTCACCACCCGCTCACCTCCCTGCTCCCCCAGCCACTTGTATATATTCCCAATTTTTCACTCCCATTCCACATCCGGAAGCAGCAGTCATTCCAGCAGTGTATCCCGGCAACCGAAGGAACCCCCTCCAGGCCTTTCATACAAAATTCCTGACCTGCAGATACCTGAACTCACTACCCCTCGGCAGCTCTACCCTCTCGCTTAGCTTCTCCAGACTGGCGAACCCTTCCTCCAAATACAAATCCCTCACCTTGACCAGCCCCGCTTGCCTCCACCTCCTATATACACCACCCATTCCCCCTCGGCTCAAATCCATGATTCTCGCACAGCGGCGTTAGCACCGACACCCCATCCATTCCCTCGCTACCCAAATCCCCAAATACTTAAACCTATCCATCGCTGCCGTAAATGGCACCCCCCCTAAATTAGCCCGCTGTGCCAGCTCATTCACCAGGAATACCTCGCTTTTCCCTTCATTCAGCTTGTACCCCGAGAACCCTCCAAACCTCCCCAACAGGCCATTAATCCTTCCCATACTCTCCAACGGATCCAAAACATACAGCAAGAGGTCATTGGCATAGAGCGACACCCGATGCTCCCTCTGTCCCCTCATTAGCCCCTGCCACTCTGCCGACCTCCTGAGAACCATCGCCAACGGCTCTATGGCCAGCGCAAACAGCAACGGTGACAGAGGGCATCCCTGTGTGTAAGTCAAAGCTTTGTGTGCTCATATCATTCGTCCTCACCCTCGCTCTTGGAGCCACATTCAGCAACCCCACCATGCTACAAACCTCGGCCCAAACCCAAACCTTCCCAAAACTTTGAACAAGTACCGCCACTCCATCCGATCAAATGCTTTCTCCGGGTCCATGGACACCACCACCTCCGGTACCAGAGCTCTCGACGGATTCATCACCACATTCAACAGCTGTCTTATATTACTTGCGAGTTGCCTTCCATTCACAAAGCCAGTTTCATCTTCTGCAAACACCCCCAGGACACAGTCCTCTATACTCCGAGCCAACAACTTAGCCAATAATTTCACATCATTAGTGATATGGGTCTATACAACCTACATTCCATCGGATCCTTCCCTTTTTTGGGGATTAGTGTGATTTGTGCCTGATACATTGTCCCCGGCAACTCCTCCTTCTCCAGTGCTTCATTAAACGTCCCCAACAGATGTCGTGCCAGGTCCACTGTAAATTCCTTATAAATTTCCACCAGCTACCCATCCGACCCAGGGTCCTTCCCCGACGTCATACCCCTGATACTATCCAGCACCTCCCTCAGCCCCAGGAGCTCCTCCAACACCTGCCTCATTGCTTCCTCCATCTGGGGATATTCCAGCTCCTCCAGAAACCGCCCCATGTCCCCCTCCTCTATCCCCGGATCCGCCACATAAAGTCCCTGGTAATACTCTCCAAATGTCTCATTTATCTTCGCTGGCTCTGACACCACATACCCAGCCCTAGTCCGTATTGTCAATATTTCCCTGGACGCAGCCTGCCTCCACAGCTGGTGTGCCAGCATGCGGCTCGCCTTCCCTCACCCAAACAAGGACTTCTCTTGAACTCCAGGTAGTCTTCTCCAAAAGCAAACAAACAGATGTCAAACACAAACAGGCCCATAAAACAGGAGGGGGGGATGTGAACATCCATCCCCACATAAACGTTTCACCCCACAACTCCTTACAGTCGGAACAATCTGAAACTTTCCCCCCACCCCAAAATGGCGACAATTGTCCAATCCCTGCACCCACTTCAAACCTGCTCCCGACCATTACATAGTGCCAGCACCCCGGTTCTCAAGCAGTGTCCATTCAGTTCTTCCCCCAGTGTCCGCTCAGTTCTCCCCCAGTTTATGCTCCTTAATGAAGTCTTCTGCCGCTTCTGGAGTCTCGAAATAATACTCCCGGCCTCCAAACGTCACCCATAATTTTGGCGGGCAGAGCACCCCAAACCTGATCTGCCGCCGGTACAGCACTGCCTTGGCCTTGTTGAAACCTGCCCGCCGTTTTGCCAACTCGGTTCCCATGTCCTGATAAATCCGGATGTTATTTCCCTCCCAGTCGCAGCTACACTCCTCCCTGACCCACCGTAGAATTTTCTCTTTCTCCACAAATTTATGGAGCCTCACGATCACCGGCCGCGGCGGCTCCCCACCTCTAGGCTTCTGCCTCAGGGACCTATGCACTCGGTCCACTTCAGGTGCCTTATCTAGCACCCCTTCTACCACCAGCCCCGCCAGCATCTTTTTTTAAAAAATAAACATTTTATTGAGGTATTTTTTGGCATAATAACAGCAACAAAATAAACAATGTTCATGAGACTATAAACACAGTGCAAATACCACCTCCCTAACAGGTCCCACCATTAATTAACCCCCTGATCTACACTAACCTAACCACCCCCCCCCCCCCCCCCCCCCCCCGATGATTAATTTCTCGCGAAGAAGTCGATGAATGGTTGCCACCTCCGCACGAACCTCAACAGAGGCCCTCTCAGAGCGAACTTGATTTTCTCCAAACAGAGAAAGCTAGGCATGTCCAATACCCAGATCTCCGATTTCGGGGGCTCTGAGCCCCTCCAAGCTAATAGTATCCGTCTCCGGCTACCAGGGAAGCAAAGACCGGAACGTCTGCCTCTTTCTCCTCCTGGATTTCCGGATCTTGCAACACCCCGAAAATCGCCACCTCTGGACTCAATGCCACCCTCATTTTTAATACCTTGCACATGACATCAGCAAACCCCTGCCAGAATCCCCTAAGCTTTGGACATGCTCAAAACATGAGAACATAGTTCGCTGGTCCTCCCCCATATTTGCACACCTATCTTCCACCCCAAAGAACCTGTTCATCCGGGCCACTGACATGTGGGCCCAGTGAACAACCTTGAATTGAATCAGGCTGAGCCTAGCACATGTTGCGGTCATGTTGACTCTACTCAAAGCAGCCGCCCAAAGGCCCTCCTCTATCTCACCTCCGAGCTCCTCCTCCCACTTGCGCTTCAGCTCCTCGGTCTGCGTCTTCTCTGATCCCATAAGTTCCTTGTAAATGTCAGAGACCCTCCCCTCCCCTACTCATCCTCTGGAGACTACCCTGTCCTGAATCCCCCTTAGCGGCAGCAGTGGGAAGGTTAATACCTGTCTCCGCAGAAAGTTCCGCACCTGTAGATATCTAAATTTGTTTCCCCTCACCAACGCAAACTTCTCCTCCAGCACCCTCATACTCGGAAAGCTCCCCTCTATAAACAAGTCTCCCATCCTCGCAATCCCCGCTCTCTGCCATATTCGGAACCCCCCATCCATACTCCCCGGGGCAAACCGGTGATTATCGCAGATTGGGGACCAGACCAATGCTCCCACTGCTCCCACATATTTCCTTCAAAGCAACCTTTAGCCATCCACACAGCCCATTATTTCACATAGAGCTACTTCAATTTATACAATCCAGCACCACAAATCGCTGCCACAGTATTTCTCCAAGGCTTAAGTGCCTTTTAATTCACTTCCAGCTTAATTTCTTTAATAAAGGTCCATACTTTGTCTGGCGTTTCAAAGTAGAAGTGCCGTTCCTCATGTGTGACCCACAGACTGGCTGGGTACAGCAGCCCGAACTTCATCCCCTTCTTAAAGAGGGTCGATTTTGCCCGATTGAACCCAGCTCACCTCTTGGCCAAATCCGCTCCCAGGTCCCGATAGATACGCAACTCACAGTTCTCCCACTTGCTGCTCCGTTATTTCTTGGCGCACCGCAAAACGTGTTCCTTGCCCATGAAATGATGGAAACATACCACCATGGCCCTCGGCAGCTCGTTCGCTCTGGTCTTCCTCGTGAGGGCTCTGTGTCCTCTGTCCAATGCCAGGACCCGAGGGAATGCCCCAAGCCCCATCAACTTTTCCAACATATCTGTCAAATAGGCCCTCGCATCTGATCCCTCACTGCCTTCAGGGAGACCAACAATTCTGAGATTCTGCCTCCTGGACCTATTCTCCAGGTCCTCCAGCTTCTCCTGCATTCTTTTCTGGCAGTCGTTCATCATCCCCACCTTTTTTTCCAGCACGGTTATATACTCCTCATCCTCGGACAACTTTTGTTCCACCTCCCGGATTGCTCTCCTGTGGGTTTCCTATTCTGAACCACTTGATCAATCGAAGCCTTAATCGGGTCCAGTGTGTCCTTCTTCAGCTTGGCGAAGCAATCCTTGAAAAACCAGCTGCTCCGTCGACCACTGTGCCGTCTCTCCGCGGCCCTGCTGCTCCGCCATGCTGTCCCATTTTACCAGCTCTACTTGCTGGTAAAATCCTTATAGGACTTTGTCGACTCACACGGCCACTTCTGGTCCAATTCTCCATACACCGGAGAGGAATTTCTCCTTACTGTCTCATTCTTCACCAATTTATCCCATAAAATACGAAAAAAATCGGGGGAAAAGGTCCAAAAGTCCGTTACAACCGGAGCTATCAAATGTGTGACCTACTCCTCCATGGCCGCCACCGGAAGAACACACTTCCCCATATTATACTACATCACCCATGTTGTTGCTCACTCACTTGACCAGTCTATATTTATTTTCAGAAGCAAAATACTGTGAGTGTGGAAAGTTGAAATAAAAAACAAGAATGCTGAAAATGCTAAATGCTGAGGAGGTCTGGCAGCATCAGTGGAGATATAGCAGAACTAATGAAAGGGCACTAGATCGGAAATATTTCTTTTTATGTAGAAAAAAAAACAAAAATTTTTTTTTTCCCTTCCTTCAAAAAAAAGGGAGAAAAAGAGCTTTCGCCATATTTCTTTAAAACTTCTTTCTCTTTTTTTTGTATTCCTCCAGAATTCCCCTGGGACCGGATTTCAATCTTCTCACCACATTCTAGGCGGGAGCCATCCGATGTGGGACATCTCACCTACATCGCACCCTGGCTTCGGGCCTGCCGCTTGAGCCTCCGTTTAGCTCCGCCCCCGTTGCTCCGACCTCCGAACGCGCTGGGCCCGACGCCTCAGCACCAGCCGCCCGACACCCGTGCGACTTTCAAACCGGTTTTCAAACCGGCCCCGCTTGCTACCCGGGACAGCCCCAAAGGCCGCCAATAATTGGGGGGAGAGCGAAGAATCGGGGAAACCCCCGAAAGCACCGCAAATAGTGGCCACTGGCGGGAGCTCCTCTCGATGCGGCCAACCCGCTCGTAAACACCACCCGAAGTCCCAGCTCGGAACTATTCCAGAGATGATGTCTGACCTGTTCAGTATTTCTAGGATTTTCTGTTTTATATCTCTTTGCATCTCCCTCACTGTTAAACACTATTTCCCTTCCATAAATCTATGCTTACTTGGCCAAATCATATTATGGTTTTCCAGATGCCCTGTTACCATGCTCCTAAAAACAGATATGAGCATTTGCCCTATTACTGATGTCACGCCAACATAGGCGATTGGTGTAATGGGCAGGCACGTGGCAGATGAAATTTAATGCAAAGAATTGTGAAGTGAGAATTTTTGAGTTTTGAATTAAGAGAGGCAATATAAATGACATGGCACAATGTGACGAGGGTTAATGGACACAAATCTTTGATCATGGCAGGATGGGTTTAGAACACTTTATTTAAAAACAGCAAATGGGATCTTTGTCTTTATCAAAAGGAGGACAGCATAAAAGCAAGGAATTACATTAAATCTTCCAAAACACTGGTTAGGCTTCAGCGGAATGCTGCACTCAATTCTGGGCACCATAGTTAAGATAAGCTGTCAAAGCCATGGCGAAGGTGCAGGTGAGATTTAACCAATTGGTAGCAGCTACACAGAGAGACTGGAGAAGCTAGGGAAACTGGAAGCCAGAGGCAAGGGAATCAAAGGTGATCAGGGGTAGAAGTGAATGTGAAATTAGAAACACAAACAGATCAGCCACGATCTTAATGAATGGCAGAATAGGCTCGAGCGGCCTTCAGCTGCTCCAATTTGATATATTCATAAACTGTGATTGTTTTCCTCAGAACAGAACAGATTGAGGGAAGATTAAACAGGAGTTTAAAATCACGAATGGTCTTGGTAGAGCAAATAAGGATAAACCAGTGACAGAAAGGTTGGTAACCAGAGGAGACAGGTTTAAGAAGATCGGCAAAAAAAAGCAATATGATATTTAATTTTAAAACAGGGTGAGCTGTTGGGGTCTGGATGCCATGACTCAGTTGGGAGCTCTCTGCCCGAGTCAAATGGTTTCAGGTTGAATTTCCACTCCACAGACTCGAGTACAAAAACTTAAGACTGGTAATTAAGTGCCATATTGTGGGAATATGCGTTAAACTGAGGCCTCATCTGTCCCCCCCAGGTGGACATAAAAAATCCCCGGCACTATTTCGAAGAGGAGATGGGAACTTATTCCCAGTGTCCTGGCCAATACTTAACCTTCAATCAACATCTTCAAAACAGGTTATCTGGTCATTGTCACAATGTTTGTGGGAACTTGCTCTGCGCAAGTTCTCTTCTGCGTTTCACAGATTACAACAGTGGCAACATTTTTAAAAACAAGTTTCACTGGCTGTGAAATGTTTTTAAATGTCCAATGGTCGTGAGAGGTCCTTGTGAGGGTCCAGAGATTTACCAGAATGGTTTCAGGGTTGAGGGATTTTATTGACAAGGTTAGATTGGAGAAGCTGCCGTTGATGGTAAAAAGGACTGGTGAGGACACAGAATTGAGGTTCTGGACAAGAGTTGCAGGGGGGATGTAAGGAAGAACTTTGTTACACAGTGAGTGGAAATGATCTGGAACTGGCTGCCTATGAGGGGTGATGAAGCAGAGGATGAATGATTGAAAAGGACTTTGGATGGTTATCTGAGGGAAATAAACTTACAGGATTATGGGGACAGAACAGGGAAATAGAACTGCTGGATTGCTCCATAGAAATCCAGCATAGACTAGATGAATCAGTTTCCTTCTGAGCAGTAATGACTCAGTGCAAGTTTGGTCGAAGCAGATCGAATGGCAGCATTGATATTCAAAATTATTTAAAAGGGAAAAATTGACAGGGCAATGGAGACAGACCCAGGGAATGGGGCTAACTGGATATAATTGGTCAACATGGGTCCTTTGGGCCAAATGGAATTCTTCTGTATTCTATCAATCCGTTCACTAAAATGGAGAAGTACGGAGAAGGATGATAATTTTAAAGAGGACACCAACAAATGGAGTGTGTTATGAAATTAGGAAGAATCCAGAACAATGAGTGCTTTTGTAGAAGAGAATTTTAACTATTGGCAATTTAAAATGAGTTTGCAACTCATGTGGGAGAAGTTGAGTAAGTGATTACAAGGAAATCCAGATTACAGAATTTATTTTGATAGGGAGAAGGAATACACACCAGTGCAGATAAAGTGGAAGTGTCACATATCGGATTGGAAGAGGATTTAAGGCTGTACAGTGTGCTGGCGGAACTTTCTGTAAAGGTAGAAATTGTACAAAGCAAAAAAATCAAAGAATCGTTAATGCAGTTTTCAGACGGCTGCTGAATATTAAAAATTTGCAGAAGTGAAGGAAAATACAGTGGAAAGGTAACGGCAACAGGATAGTGTGGGGGAGTGGACCTAAGTAGGGTGCTCTTTCAGAGGGTTAGTGCAGACATGATGGGTCAAATAGCCTCCTTTTGCATTTAGGATTTCTATGATATTTCACTGGATCCCGGGGAATTTCAAAGTGACATCACGGATTGTGACATTCATGGAAAGGAATACAGAGCTCAGGGATCCTTCAGTGAAGGGGAAAAATGAGACTGGATGGATGGGGATACCATGAAGGATGCCAATAAAGGCAGAACTCAGTTGAATTTTTTTTATCCAATATTGGTCATGTGATTGTGACAAAAAATGGCCTTTAGCTCTATCTGGTTTTAAATCATTTGATACCTCTCGTCAAAATGGCATCAACGCGGGCCGGGAGCGGTGCGGCAGGCCCTCTTTTCTCCCCCCCCCCCCCCCCCCCCCCCCCAGCAGCGGGGACCCCCCCCCCCAAAACCAGCAGAGGGGACCCCCCCAACCAGCAGCGGGGACCCCCCCCCAACCAGCAGCGGGGACCCCCCCCCAACCAGCAGCGGGGACCCCCCCCAACCAGCAGCAGGGACACCCCCCCCAACCAGCAGCGGGGACACCCCCCCCCAACCAGCAGTGGGGACACCCCCCCCCTTACCGGCAGCGACCACCGGCCCACTCGCCCCTCCCCCCCCAACTGCAGTGACCACCACGTGGCAAGGACAAAGAGACTCTCTCTCTCTCTCTCCTGGGTGAGTGGGGAGAGAAAACAAAAGAAAAAAAAGAGACTTATATTTCTGTTCTTTTTTTAAACAAACCCAAAAGAAAACTGGTAAAGAGAAAAGGGGTAAAATAAAGGGGTAAAGGAAAGAAGGGGGGAAATAAATTTTTATTTAAAAAAAACAAAATATATAAATATATAATAATAAATAAAATAAAAATAGGGTGCGGAAAAGGGGGAAAAGAAGAACAAGGAGAGAAGAAAAGATGAAGGGGAAGGGGGGGAAAAAAATGCCAGAAGGGAGCCAAGAGAAAGGGGGCACCGGAAGTAGACGGGGCAAAGGGCAAACCAGCTTGGGCGAACGAGTCAACACGCGAAGCAGCGGGAAGGATGTATCGCCGCATCCAAAAGAGCTGGACGGGCGGGCAACCTCTCCCCTGGGGTTAGAGGGGGGCGTGAATTGGAAGGAAGCCTTTGCCGAGGTGGTGAGGGAGCAGCTGCAGGCAATCAAGGCAGAGTTAAAAGCAGACGCAGAGGCCGCAGCACAGGCAGCAGTGACCAGGGCCATGTCATGGGTGCAGCAGGCTCTGACCAGATTGGAGGAGAAAGTGGATGCCCAAGGGAAGATACTGGAAGCCCAGGGGGCAACCATTAAAGAGCTGGAGAAGGCAGCGACTGACGTGAGCGACCGGGTCATGTCCCTGGAGAGGGAAATGGCGAAACTGAGTGCAACACAGGGGAGCCTGAAGGGCAGGGTAGACGATCAGGAGAACAGCTCGAGAAGGCAAAATATTAGGATAGTGGGCCTGCCAGAGGGGATCGAGGGTAGAAATCCCACAACATTCGTGGCTGCGATGCTGGGCTCCTTAGTGGGGCGGGAAACTTTTCCCACCCCACCGGAAATGGACAGAGCTCATCGGTCACTGCGCCCGAAGCCCAAGGAAGGGGAAAAACCGAGAGCAGTTATAACCAAACTGCACCGGTACCGGGATAGGGAGACAATCCTGCGCTGGGCCAAGGAGAATAGAGCCTGCAAATGGAACGGGCACGCCATCCGAATCTACGAGGATCTTGGAGCGGACATAGCTAAGAGACGGGCGGAGTTCAACAGAGCGTAAGCAGCTCTCTACAAGAACAAAGTACGTTTTGGTATGCTGTACCCAGCAAAACTCTGGGTCACATACCAAAACAAGGAATATTTCTTTACAGCCCCTGCCGAGGCGAATAGATTCGTCGAGGAGCACGGGCTGGAAAAACGCCATGGGAAGTAGGGACGAGGGGCCCATGGCAAGGAGAAACGTCATGCCGATGGGGGGGTGGGGAGGGGTGAGGCAAAGCCAGCCCCCTCCCCCCTGGCAGGAACACCCAGAACGAAAAACAACCCAATGCCCAAGGGCCCGCTCCAGGTGGGAGGCCAGGCCCCGGCACGAGGGAACGGGAGTACTGGAGAGGGGAGAGGAGAAGCGGGACAGCAACCTCCGAGAGGGGAGCCACCGTGCTAGCAGGAAAGCTAGCGACGGGGGCGCGCAACAGAGCAGGGCCGCAGCGCACCCCCAACAGGGGGGAAGGCGCCAGGCAGGGGAGGGGGGGGATCACCCATCAAAGGTGGGAGAGCAAATGGGGACAGGAATGGGGGAGAGAGGGGCAATGGAGGGGTATACAGGGGAGGGGGGAAAAGGGATAGAGCGGGGGGGGGGGGCACTCGGGGGGCGAGAGACCAGGGAGGGGAAATGCAGGGACGAAGGGACAAAAGAGGCCAGAAAGGGAATAGGGCCACAAAGTGCCACGGACAAGGGCTCGAAACAGGGAACCGCTGCAAGCACCCACCCAGTACGGTCTGTGGGTGAAGGGGCCCCCCGGAGTGCAGGGGACTACCCGCGTGGCGGACACACAGTGGACGGCCATGGCGGGTGTCCCCGGGACAAGGGGGAACCCCGGAGCGCAGGGACCCGACCGCATGGGTAGAGCAGTGATAGTGGACATCCTGGACGGCCCCCTAACAAAGGGAAACCCCAGAGGGCAGGGGCGCGTCCACCGGACAAATATGGTTAACCCCATAGGAGCAAGGGGGCAGAAGCCCCCCACCAGAATAGTCACCTGGAACGTAAGGGGACTTAACGGCCCAGTGAAGAGATCTAGAGTCCTCACCCACCTTAGAAACATGAGGGCCGACATAGTCATCCTCCAAGAGACGCACCTGAGGGAGCAGGACCAACTGCGGGTAAGAAAGGGCTGGGTGGGACAAACCTATCATTCCTGTTATGGGGCAAGGGCCAGGGGGGTGGCGATCCTGATTGGCAAGAGGACAATGTTTAGGGCGACAAAGATGGTTATGGACCCAGGGGCACGGTATGTCATGGTCAGCGGGGCCCTGGATGGGGCGCCGGTAGTTCTAGTTAACGTGTACGCGCCCAACTGGGACGACACGAGCTTCATCCAAAAGACCATGGCAGAAATCCCGGACATAGCGACGCACCGACTAATCATGGGGGGGGACTTCAACTGTGTACAGGACCCAAAGACGGACAGATCAAACCCCAGAACGGGGAAAACCTCAAACATGGCAAGGGAACTCAGTCACTATATGGAGCAGATGGGAGCAGTGGACCCCTGGAGATTCGCCCATCCGGGGGAGAAAGAATTCTCTTTCTTCTCCCCAGTACACAATGTGTACACCAGAATTGACTTCTTTGTGGTGGGGAAAACGGTGCTTCCAGGGATAGACAAGGTGGAATATTCCGCAATTGTGATATCAGACCACGCCCCACACTACATGGACGTGCGGCTGGAGACGGGAAGGGCCCAGCGCCCCACATGGAGGCTGGACGGTGCCTTACTAGCTGACAAGGCCTTCAGCGAAAGGATAGCGCGGGCCATAGCGGAATACACGGAGAACAACCAAAACGGGGAGGTCTCATCCTCCACGTTCTGGGAAGCGCTTAAGGCCGTACTAAGAGGGGAAATCATTGCCTACAAAGCGCAAAGAGATAGGGAGGAAAGGGTGGCTAGGCAGAAGCTGGTCGACTCCATACTGGAGGTAGACCGTAAATACTCCGAGGCCCCGACCGTAGAGCTCCTGGCGGAGAGAAAAGAATTACAAAGGAACTTTGACCTGCTCTCCACCAGGAAAGCAGTACACCAACTCCGCCAGGCACGCGGGGCCCTGTACGAACACGGAGACAAAGCCAGCCGCCTGTTGGCACACCAGCTGAGAAAGCAGGCAGCCAGCAGGGAAATTGCGCAAATCAGAGGTACCAGAGGCACATGGGAAACAGAACCAGAGAGGATTAACGAAACCTTCAAGGCCTTCTACCAAGAGCTATACACCTCGGAGCCCCCAACGGGGAAGGCTGGGATGAACCGGTTTCTTGATGGACTGGACATACCAGTCGTGGGAGAGGGCAGAAAACGGGATCTGGAAGCACCACTAGCACTGGGAGAGATCATGGACAGTATCAGCTCCATGCAGACGGGGAAGGCGCCGGGACCGGACGGATTCCCGGCGGACTTCTACAAAAAATTCGCGACAGCGCTGGCCCCGCACCTGCGGGAGATGTTCACAGACTCGCTAGCTAGGGGCACACTGCCACCCACGTTAGCACAGGCCTCAATCTCGCTGATACCCAAGAAAGACAAAGACCCAACGGAATGTGGGTCATACAGACCCATATCTCTGCTGAACGCAGACGCCAAAATACTGGCCAAAATCCTAGCCAAAAGGCTAGAAGACTGTGTACCTGAGGTGGTCACAGAGGACCAGACGGGCTTCGTCAAAAGTAGACAGCTTACTGCGAACATCAGGCGCCTGCTGAACGTGATAATGACCCCCTCCGGGGAGAGAACACAAGAGGTGATCGTCTCCCTGGACGCAGAAAAGGCCTTCGACAGAGTCGAATGGAAATACCTCATAGAGGTACTGGAGCGGTTCGGGCTTGGAACAGGGTTCACCGCTTGGGTAAAGCTCCTATACAACGCTCCCATGGCGAGTGTACGGACCAACAATACCAACTCCCAATACTTCCAGCTGCACAGGGGCACCAGACAAGGATGCCCACTGTCCCCGCTGCTGTTCGCACTAGCAATCGAACCGCTAGCAATCGCGCTCAGGGCAGCAAAAAATTGGAGGGGGATCCGAAGGGGAGGTAGAGAGCACAGAGTCTCACTCTATGCGGATGATCTGCTCCTCTATATCTCGGACCCACAAAGCAGCATGGACGGAATCATAGCGCTCCTGAAAGAGTTTGGAGCCTTCTCGGGCTACAAACTCAACATGAGCAAAAGTGAGATCTTCCCAGTACACCCGCAAGGGGGGGGGGGGCAGCACTAAAGGGCCTGCCGTTCAAACAAGCCCGGAATAAATTCCGCTACCTGGGGATCCAAATAGCCCATGACTGGAAAGGGATCCACAAATGGAACCTCACCAGCCTGACGGAGGAAGTTAAAAAGGACCTGCAAAGATGGAACACACTCCCACTCTCCCTCGCGGGGAGAGTCCAGACGATCAAAATGAACGTACTGCCCAGGTTCCTTTTCCTGTTTAGATCCATTCCGATCTACATCCCCAAGGCCTTTTTCAAAGCGCTGGACAAACATATCATGGCGTTCGTATGGGGGGGTAAAAATGCTAGGATCCCAAAGAAGGCCATACAAAAAACAAAATCCAGGGGGGGGCTAGCCCTCCCGAATCTACAATTCTACCACTGGGCGGCAACAGCCGAGCGAGTAAGGGGATGGATCCAGGAGCCAGAAGCCGAGTGGGTGCGTGCGGAGGAGGCCTCCTGCATGGGAACCTCCCTCCGGGCCCTCACCACGGCAGCACTCCCATCCCCACCCAAAAAACACTCCACCAGCCCAGTGGTGACAGCCACCCTCCAATCCTGGAACCAACTGCGGCAGCAATTTGGCCTGTACAAAATGTCGGCCAAGGCTCCCATCTGCAACAACCATAGGTTCAAACCAGCACTGATCGACGCCACCTTCAAAAGGTGGATGCAGGACGGGGGGACACTGACAGTCAGGGACCTATACACGGACGACAGGATCGCAACACTGGACGAACTGACAGAGAAATTTCAGCTAGCTGGGGGGAACGAGCTACGGTACCTGCAGCTCAAAAACTTCCTACGAAAGGAGACAATGACGTACCCACAACCGCCACGACAGACACTATTGGAAGACCTACTGGACGCAAGTATCCTAGAGAAAGGGAACTGTAGTGACATGTATGACCGACTGGTAGACAGGGACGACACCGTACTGGACGCAACAAGAAGGAAATGGGAGGACGACCTGGGGATGGAGATAGGGTGGGGACTCTGGAGCGAAGCACTGCATAGGGTCAACTCAACCTCCACGTGCGCAAGGCTCAGCCTGACGCAACTAAAAGTGGTACATAGAGCCCACTTAACGAGAAACCGTATGAGTAGGTTCTTCCCGGAGGTGGAGGACAAATGTGAGCGGTGCCAGAGAGGCCTGGCCAACCACGCCCACATGTTCTGGTCTTGCCCCAGACTTGTGGAGTACTGGACAGCCTTCTTCGAGGCTATGTCCAAAGTGGTGGGGGTGAGGGTGGAGCCATGCCCGATAGTGGCGGTCTTCGGGGTTTCAGACCAGCCAGATCTATTCCTGGGGAGGAGGGCGGACGCCCTTGCCTTTGCCTCCCTGATTGCCCGCCGTAGAATCCTGTTTGGCTGGCGGTCAGCAGCACCACCCAGAGCTGCAGACTGGCTGTCCGACCTCTCGGAATCTCTCCAAATGGAGAAAATCAAATTCGCCATCCGAGGGTCGGACGACGGCTTCCACAGAACGTGGGAGCCATTCATGCAACTGTTCCGGGACCTGTTTGTGGCCAACGTACATGAGGAAGAATAGTCGGGTGGCCAAGAACCAGGGGAAAATGGGCGGGAATCGGGGGAAGGTAGCCGGGGGGAGGGGGGGGGGGGGGGGGGGGGCTACGGGCTCGGTATGGGGGTTTGATGGCAAGCCAAGGCCCAAAACCAAACTATAAATAAATGCCTATAAACATGTGCCTCGGCCATATTGGGGAATGTAAAATATGTATGCTGGCTAAAGGGGGCGGCCACAATTATTGTTATGAAGATGCTTACCTGTAAATATTCATGTTAAATTTTTGTGTTTTCCTTTTTTTTTTTCTCTCTCTCTCTAATAACTTGTAATTTGTCATATATAAAATATGAAAACTCAATAAAAAAACATTTAAAAAAAAAAATGGCATCAACCATCTCTGTTACTGGGATGTCCTGAAGTAGTTCATAAACAATAAAATACTTTAAAGTCTGGAAACTGTTCTGTAGGCAAACAATTTGTGCACCAGATTGCACAAACAGCAAATGAGATGAATGATCAGTTTGCTGTTCTTGGTGGTGTCGCTTGTGAGACCTCCGACAATGCAATGGCACACACTCAGCACTGCACCAAAGTGTTAGGATAGGTTATATGCTCAAATCCTGGAGTGGGGCTAGAACCCACAGCCTGTTAACTCAAGAGGTGAGAATACTACCAACTGAGCGAAGTTGACACCAATATCAACTGAGCCAAGCATGAACTGGCAAGGAGGAAGGAAAAGGCACAACACACAAGCATGGGCATGAAAGAAAACCAATAGAGTTAGCACAAAATGTTACAGGAGGAGGAGATAAGTATCTGCAGGGGCATACAAGTCTCAATAGAGATGAGAATTTTTCCTTAAATGCACATGGAAAGCACCATTTTGATACAGGAACCAAGTTCAGGCAAAGCACAGATCGCAACAAAATGGTCCAAGTGAGGAAAACCTTAGTGACAACACCCAAACATTTCCAGGTATTAGAAGAAGAAATTAACTATATCATTTCAGCATCAAAACAATATTATGCCAAACTGCTCATTGTAAGAAGTCTTACAACACCAGGTTAAAGTCCAACTGCTCATTAACACTGGATCCCCCTTTGTCAGCAGAGACATGTCAGGACATCTTTAAAACAAAGTCGTGACCTCGCCTGGGCTGCATATGGACTTGCTTCAATTTCTCAGGAATAGGTGCTACAATGAAATTCAGTGATTCATCACCACACTCGGTCCTGGAGAGGCCAAACTGAGTGTCAGTGAGCAGGTTATTGAGTGAGTGCTGCTTGATAGCACTATTGATGACACCTTCTATCACTTTACTGATGATTGACAGGAGACTGATGGGATGGTAATTGGCAGGATTGGAGTTGTTCTGCTTTTTATGGGCAGGTGAAACCTGGGAAATTTTTCACTTTGTTGGCTAGATGCCAGAGTTGTAACAGTCTTAGAACAGTTTGGTTAGAAGCACAGCTAGCTCTGGAGCTCAGATTTTCATTGTTACTGCCATGATGTTGTCAGGGCCCACAGTCTTTGCAGCCAATACTTTCAGCCATTTTGCTATATCGCATGAAGTGAATCAAATTGGCTGATACTGACACCTGTGACAGCAAGGAACAAGATGGATCATCCTTTTACAAACCTATGGTCAGCAAGTGAAATTAGATACAGCAACGGTCAAGCACCTATAATAGAATAGGTAAAGCGTCAGGATCTTTTAGTCCTAGCTGAAGATGATTGCAAACACTTCATCCTTGTAATTTTGTACTGACCTGCCGTGTTCTCCCATTATTGAGTGAAGTCTCCTCCTGTGTTAATTCTTCACCATTATTCATGGCTGGATGTGACAGGACGGCAGAGCTTACATCTTGTCTATTGGTTCTTAGTTGTGTGTAGTCCTCTGTTAAGTTTCACCAGATTTGTGTGTCAGTTTTAAGTATGCCTGGCAATGCTCTCCTGCACTCTTCATTGAATCAAAGTTGGCCCCTCGGCTTCAATGAGAGATAAGCCAGGCCATGATGTTAACAAAAATATATATTTTTCCTATAAATTTAGAGTGTCCAATTCATTTTTTCCAATTAAGGGCCAGTTTAGCGTGGCCAATCTACCTACCCTGCACATCTTTGGGTTGTGGGGGAAAAACCCACGCAAACACGGGGAGAATGTGCAAACTCCGCACAGACAGTGACCCAGAGCCGGGATTGAACCTGTGATCTCGGCGCCGTGAAGCAGCAGTGTTAAAAATTGTGTTGAATACAATTCTGCTGTTGCTCAATAGTGCCTCCTGGATGCCCAGTTTTGAGTTGCTCCATCTGTTCTGATTATAGCCCATTTAGCACAGTGGTAGTGCCACGCAATATGATGCAGAGTGTCTCTACTGTAAAGACAGGACTTTGTCTGCACCAGGACTGGATGGTGGTCACTGCTAACAACACTGACATGGACAGATGCATCTGTGACAAGTAGATGGTGAGGACAAGGTCAGGTTATAATTCTCACTACTTGATACAGGCCCTGCAGTTATGTCCTTTAGCCAGCTCAGTCAGTAGTGGTATCACAGAGTCATTCTTGGTGATGGACATTGAAATCTCCCACCCAGAGTATGTTCCACATAGATAGTTTTTGAACCATTTATGGTGTGTTTGAGGGGGGACATTTTATGGATATTACAGGTGTTGAAAAGCTTCCACATGGCAAAATCATAGAAACAGAGAAAGTGGGAGCAGAAATAGGCCATTCTGCCCCTCGAGCCTGCTCCACTGTTCAACATGACCGTGAATAATCTTCTATCTCAATGCCATACTCCCCATACCCCTTGATGCCTTTAGTCTAGGGATCTATCTATTTCCTTATTAAATATGCTCGGTGACTTGACGTCCTCAGCCTTATGGTAGAGAATTCACAAATTCAACACTGAGTGAAGAAATTTCTCCTCATCTAATCCTAAATTACCTACCTCATAGCCTGAAACTGTGACCCTTGATCTCACCACCATCCCACTTCCCAGGGGAAACATCATCCCTGCATCCAGTCTGTCCAGCTCTGTTACAATTTTCTCTGTTTCAAAGAGATCCCTCTCATTGTTCTACACTCGTGAATACAGGCTGAGTCAAACAAATCTCTCCTCAAATGACAATTCTGCCATCCCAGGAATCAGTCTGGTGAACCTTAGGTAAGGAGGCCAAAACTGCACCAAAATACTCCAAATGTGATTTCACCAAGGCTCTGTAAAGCTGTACGAAACATCATGCTTCAGTACTCAATCCTTTTACAATAAAAGCCAACATACCATTTGCGTTGCTAACTGCTTGCTGCACCTGCATGCTTGCTTTCAGTACAAGGACACCCAGGTCCATTTGTACATCAGTATTTCCCAATCTATCACCATTCAAATAATACTCTGTCATTCTGTTTTTCCTACCAATGTGGATAACTTCACACTTATCTGCATTATATTGCATCTGCCATGGATTTGCCTACTCAACTTGTCTAAATCGCCTTGAAGTCTCTTTACATACTCCTCACCACTCGCATTGCCATCTCGTTTTTGTTTCATCAGCAAACTTGGAAATATTGTTTTTGGTTTCCTCATCCAAATCATTGATATATATATATATATATTGTGAATCGCCAGGGCCCAAGCACTGACCCTGCTGTATCTCACTAGTCACCATCTGCCACTCCAAAAAAAGATCCATTTATTCCTATGTTTCCTGACGACTGAACACTTCTCAATTCATGCCAAAATATTATCCTCTGTCCCATGTTCTTTAATGTTGCACACCAACCTCTTAAGTGGGACTTCATAAAAAACTTTCTGAAAATCCAAATACATTACATCCACGTTTCTAGCTTATCTATTCTATTACTTGTGTCCTCAAAAAAACTTGAGTACAAAGAAGAAAGAAACGTACAGCACAGGAACAGGCCCTTCGGCCCTCCAAGCCTGCACCGACCATGCTGCCTGCCTAAACTAAAACCTTCTACACTTCCGGGGTCTGAATCCCTCTATTCCCATCCTATTCATGTATTTGTCAAAATGCCCCTTAAACATCACTATCGTCCCTGCTTCCACCACTATTGTCCCTGCTTCTATTCCGCCCCCTCCCACCATTATCTCACCTTCTCCTCGTTCATCGCCCAATAATAATGCAACAATTTCGGGAGCGCCAAACTCCCTTCCCTCTGCAACAAAGCCCTCATTACCCTTAGCACATTCCCTGCACACACAAATTCCAAGATTAGCACATCCACCTTCCGAAAATAGGTCTGGGGAGAAAAATCAGAAGGAACTGAAACACAAACAGGAATCTTGGCAGCATGTTCATTTTCACCACCTGCACCCTCACCACCAATGTCAGGTACAGCGTATCGCACCTTTTAAGGTCCCCCTTGATCTCCTCCACCAACCCCGTCAGGTTCCACCAATGCATTGTGGCCTACTCATGCCTTACCTGGATCCTCAGGTACCAAAACCGTTCCCTTCCACCTTAAATGGGAGAGCCCCCATGTTCACCCCCCCCCCCCCCTCCCCCCACACAACCCCCACAGCTCCGCAGCATTCCCTGGAAACAGCTGACTTTTCCCTATGTTCAATTTATAACCTGAAAAAGCCCCAAGATATTCAGCAAGCCCATGATTCTGCCCATGCTCTCCAAAGGATCCGACACTAACAACACCAGGTCATCGGCGTACAAAACACCCGGTGCTCCTGCCCCCTCTCACAATCCCCTGCCACTCAACCGAGTCCCGAAGTGCCATCGCCAAGGGCCCAATCACCAACGCAAACAATGGCGGCGAAAGCAGGCACCCCTGCCTCAACGATCCAAAATACCCTGCGTTTATTCTATTCATTCGCACACTTGGCATGGGGGACGCATACAACAACCAAACCCACGACACAAACCTCGGACCAAACCCAAATCTCCCCAGGGATTTGAAACAAATACCTCCACTCTACCCAATCAAAGGCTTTGTCCCCGTCCATGGACACCATTACCTCTGGCACTCAACCCCCTGATGGGGTCATAATTACATTCAGCGACCTCCTAATGGTAATAGAGAGCTGCCTCCACTTCACAAATCCATTTGGTTCTCCGAAACCACCTCCAGCACACACCCCTCCAACCTTCTGGCCAATACCTTTGCCCAGACTTTCATGTCATGTAATTAGCAGCGAGATGGGTCTACAGGACCCGCACTCCAATCGATCCTTCCCCTTTTTTGTGATCAGTGAAATTGACGCCTGTGCCAACATAGCTGGCAACTCCTCCGTTTTACTAAACATACCCAAAAGGTAGGGGCCAACTCCGTCATGAACTGCTATCCAGCCCGGTGCCTTCCCTAACTGCATCATGCCAATACACTCTATCATCTCCTTGAGCCCTAACAGTGCCTCCAGTGCCTGTCTCTTCCCATCCGCCAGAAAGTCCAGCCCATCCAAAAACCAACTCATTTCACCCCTCCCCCCCTCCTCTCCGGATCTGACACCATCTGTCCCCCCCCCCGAAGATTTTTCCTCAACACTGCCTGACACTGCAGCTGGTGGGCCAGCATGCAACTCGCTGTTTCCTCATCCGCATACTGCATCACCCCCCTCATCCGCCATAGCTGACCCACCACCCTATCAACCGGTCAAACTACCCCTGCAACTTCTTACTTTCCGCCAACAACTCCTTCATGGGGGCCATAGAATACCTCCTATCCACCTCCACGATCTTGTCTAATAGTCACCGATGCTCCTCCCTCCTCATCCTATCCTTATTGGCCTTGAACAAAACAATTTCCCCCTGGACCACCACTTTAAAGTCCTCCCAAAACGTGGCTGCCGATACCTCCCCATTCTAATTGAGCTCAACATAATTCTTAATTGCCACTCTCACCTTCCCACAGAATTTCTTGCCTGGCAAAAGCTCCAAATCCAACCTCCACTTGGCCTCTGCACATGACCCGAACAAAGTCTCACATCTAGCAAGTACGGAGCACGGTCCGAAATCACTATTGCACCCCTTCCACCACATCAGCACCGCCCGGCTCACCACAAAAAAGACAATCCTGGAATAAACCCCAGACACATGCGAGAAAAAGGAATACTCCCTCTCTCCCAGCTGCCCAAACCTGATGGATGCTGATCCACCATCGCTGTCCTCTCCATAAACCCTACCAGCTCTCGCGCCATTCTCGACCCCCCCATTGACCTAGGGCTCGACCTATCCACTCTCGGCTCCAATACACAATTGAAATGCACCATGCCCGTAATCAGCTGGTGAGAGTCCAAGTCCAGGATTCCCCGCCCCCCCCGATAGCCTCTTCACGAATCTGGCATCATCTCAATTGGTCGCATACCCCACTCACTATCACACACCTCCCTATTGGGTCCCACACTTCCCTGGCCCCCCTAAACCCCGTTTTCTTGCTCAACAATACGGCAAACCCTCTCGATATTGAGTCAAACTCCGACACTTGCCCCACCCACCCCTTCCTCATTTGTCCCACCCACCCGGAGATGCATCTCCAGCAAGAAAGTCACCTCTGCTCTCAAACTCTTCAAGTGCGCGAACACCCGCCACTGTTTAACCAGCCCATTTAGGCCGCGGGAATTCATGCCACGATTCTCACTAGAGCCTTCCGCCTCCTCTCCCCCCTACAGTCTATCATCATTGCCTTTAGGCTCTGCTCCCCCATCCCCACTCTGAATCTGGCCTACCCAAGATGCCCCCCCCCCACCCCATCCATGACCAAACTTATGCACCATAACTGCCATGTCGGGCAGCACGGTGGCCCAGTGGTTAGCACAACCGCCTCACGGCGCTGAGGTCCCAGGTTCAATCCCGGCTCTGGGTCACTGTCCGTGTGGAGTTTGCACATTCTCCCCGTGTCTGCGTGGGTTTCGCCCCCACAACCCAAAAATGTGCAGAGTAGGTGGATTGGCCACGCTAAATTGCCCCTTAATTGGAAAAAATAATTGGGTAATCTAAATTTATTAAAAAAAATTTTTAAAAAATAAAAAAATAACTTCGATGTCACCTTTCGTTCCTCCCCTCCCCTCCCGCTCTCCACACTGGCTAACTACTGCAGCACCCCACCTCACTTCCGTTTACTAGCATCCTTCCCAGCATGGTGACTCCCACCTGAATGCCCCCCCCTTCCTCATAACTCACCAACTACCCCCCCACCTATCTGACCTGCAACCACACCCTCTTCTCTCCAAACCGCATCCCCGCCCCAACTGTGGCAGAGATAATACTTCCACCCAAGGTAATACTTCCCTTCAGCCCTCCCCCAGCTTATGATCCTTAATAAAGCATTCGTCTCCTCCAGCGTCCCAAGTAATATTCCCAGCCCTCAAACATTTTTTAAAATTTTTTATTAATTCTTCGGTGTGGGCATCATTGGCTGGGTCAGCATTTGTTGCCTGTCCCTAATAGTCCTGGAACTGAGTAGCAACTGCATCACTGTGTGGGTCTGAAGTCACATGTAGGCCAGACTGGGCAGATGTCCTTCCCTGAATGAACCAGATGGTTTTTTAATGAAAATCGGCAATGGTTTCATGGTCAAGGTCACCATTAGGCTTTTAATTCCAGATTTTTATTGAATTCAAATTTCACCAGTTGCCATGGTGGAATTCGAACCCAGGACCTCAGAGCATTACTCGGGGTCTCTGGATTACTAGTCTAGCTGCATTACCACTACTCCACCACCTCCCTCAAGTTACCCAAAGTCTGGCTGGGTACAGCATCCCAAACCAAATCTGGCACCGATACAGTACTGCCTTGAACTTTTTGAACCCTGCCCATCTCCTGGCCAGCTCCGCTCCAATGTCCTGATAGAATCGGATTTGATTTCCTTCCCACTCACAATCCCGCCGTACTCTCGCCCACCTCAGACTTTTTTCTTTGTCCTGGAACTTGTGCATACGCACAATCACCACCTGGAGATCTTTTCGACTTGATAGAAGTATTCAAGATCCTGAGGTGTATGGACAGGGCAAATAGTGAGAATCTATTCCCTCTCAAGAGTACTGGAGGTCACAGATTTAAAATAATGGTCAAAAGGAGTAGAAGTGATGTAAGGAAATTTTCTTTCACTCAAGAAGGTGGCTGGAGTCCGGAACAAACTTCTTGAGAGGGTGGTTGGAGGTAGGTTTGATTGAGCTGTTCAAAAGGGAATTGGATTGCTAGCTGAAAGGGAAGAATGTGCAAGGTTACAAGGTGCAAGGCAGGGTAGTGGGACATGGTAAAGTGCTCTTTCAGAGAGCCAGTGCAGACTCAATGGGCCGAATAGCCTACTACTACATTGTAAATATTCTGTGATAATAATCACCAGGAGGAAAGGGAATGCTTGGTAATTGGCATCTTATTAGGGGGTCCACTCCTTAGTAGGGCAAGGCCTGGCAGAGCAGCACCAGCTGCCCGCCAAGAGAGGAGGGAGAGTTGGCATCCTTACCCAATCTTGATAAGGATCGCCCTCCTTCTCTAGACCTCCTCCACCAGGACCTTCAGTGCCCGGTCTGAAAACCTATCTGCCTTCTCCCACACTGCCGGAGCCAACTTGAACCATACCACTGTGAATCAGCCAGTGCATCCCACTCCTTCAGTGAAAGTGGGTGTGTAGAGGCCACATATACTGCTTCATGAAAATTGTGACTAATCAGCACTGGAGTGCTCCACCTGGTGTCTGCTTTAGCACCTCCAGGCAAATTCAGATGATAGCAATTACAATCAAAATAGTGTGCTAAAACTAAACTTTTAAATAGGCATATCTTACAAGCACAGCATCCGTTTAGCAGCTGTATTTGCTCTTCCATTAAAATATCACCCCCCTCCCTAAGAATGTTTTAGTGATTGACAGAAACAGAGGAAAAACAAATCAAGGGAATATGATTAGAGTTAGTCATTCCAGTGACAAAACAATGGGCTAAGTAAGTGGCCACCTCCTTTGGTGCCGTACTTTCTCCTGATTTTATAATGAGCACCGCATCCCTCCATGACCAGTCACTGCCACCGCGCAACCCCCCCACATTGTAATTCTGTTGGGCTGTATCAACACCACAAACCTGGTTGAGGGCAGCATTGCTATTAAACTATTGCAATAGGAGAGCAAAACAGAGCAATAACTGATGATGTTTTAACTCTTCAGAGCCATGTTGCCATTGATTTAAAATCAACCCAAAAGGATCGATAGCTGAATTTAACACCTCATCTCTCACCCAATCGCTTCAAAATGGCCAACAGCAATTGATAAAATATTACACAAGCAAAAAATGGTAATTCTCTTCAAAGTGCTGAGTTTTGAAATGAACACTAGTAGGGCAGTGTAAGAAGCTGCACACACATGAACACAGAATCTCAAATCAGCCACTAATAGTTCTAAAGGTGAAATTCCTATTCCACTTATTCTGACATCAATGTATCAATGGTTCATGATCTTATCCTTTTTCACACTCCTTCATAGTCCTTCTATCATCCACAACCCTTCACTCACACAGTTTATCATCTCAAACAGCTATTTATGAAAACTGAATAAGGTTTGCCGAAAGTAAGGATGACATTCACTTACCTTGTGTGTTTTACTATATATATACAGATAAGCCAATCTGTAGAGACTCTTGTAGTGCTGAGGAAATCGACTGAGACACAGATGCAGGGCTCTAATACACTGTTCAGTCAGGACTCGACGCTGCTCCTCTTCATCTCCGGGCAGGCTCTGAGGGAGATCCTCCAATCTGTAAGTGTCTTTCATCTCTCCTGGCGGATCAGTGACTTTCTTTTTTGAGTCGCACAGAGATGAGGAGGTGGCCCTGGTGGGAGTAACATTAATAGCGCTAATGGTACTAGTTTGACACTGCGACTCTGTGTGCAATTTTGCTCCTGCTTGTTCCGCCAATCTCAAAGCCAAAGCATCGATTCCTTCGGTAATCTCCACACTGCCTCCTCTACAAAGCTCAGAGCAGATACGTCCCACGGAGTCCTCTTCCTCCAGCTTCCTATAATTCTCCCTGGACAGCACAGCTGCCTCCACAGGTACCCTGTGAGTTGTGCGCTCTGCCAATCTCAAAGTTAAAGCATCTATAGCTTCTGTGATCTCCACACTGCCTCCTTTACAATGGTCAGAAGAAACTCGAGCCACTAAATCCTCTTCTTCCAGTTTTCCATGGCTCTCCGTGGACAACACAGTAGCCTCCACAGTTGAAGAAGACGAGGGGCTACCTTTCCCAGAGTGGATCTTCCTACTGCTGTCCTGAGAGCTGGCTGCATCTGTGAAGATGTCCTGCGTTGAGTTAGAATCAGAGAGCACCAAAATCACACTGTCCTGACTTCTCTCTGGGAAAATAAACAAAAACAATTATTTCAGACACATTAATGTATTGCATATTCAGTGTTATAGAAACAGAAGAACTTGCAGAAATCCTTTGATACATAACAAAACTTTGGTTAGATGGTACTCAACTATACCCAGATATGTTGTAGAAAACATCAATCAAATTCTGTGACCCCAACCAGCTGCTTATTATATAGTCTTGGCTACTTCAGGGCCAGTTCTCGTGTTCACACTACTAGTGTTTCTAAACAAGACCAGACAAAGCTCTTTCTGCTGCAGCCCAATGTGCTGTAAATCAGTTTGAAGAATAAATATTAGCCAGGACACGAGGGAGAGCACCCATATTCTTCTTTGAAATAGTATCATGGATCTTTTATGTCGCCTGTGGGAGACAAACAGGGCCTCGATTTAACTTCTCATCTGAAAGACGGCATCTTTGTGCAGTACTGGGTCAGCTCGCCAGCCCCTTGCTAACAAGGGAGCAGCAGTTAAACTGATCCTGCACGGCCAATCCCACTCAGCACGCAGCCATGCCGCCGAGACGACCAGCCCCACGATTGGACGATGCCGGCCTGGGCAAACTACTGGAAGCGGTAGAGGCCAGACTGGATGCCCTGTTCCCCCGAGGGTCACGGAGGGTCAGCCACTGTCGCCTGGGAGGAAGTAGCAGTCGCAGTCAGCTCGGGGAGCCAAACGGGAGTTGTTAATGCCATACAGACTGACCTATTCCTCCCACTGACCACATGTCGATTATCCTTCAGCCTATGGCACCGGCCCATCAGAGTACCCCCCCCACCCCCAGATAGTGGTCAAGCTTCTGGAGCACATTCTGATGAGCACCACACAGTTGCAGATGTACATCAGGTGGAGGCAGGAATGTCCAGGCGAGACAGGAGTCAGAGGTCTACTGGATCCCAGGACCCATGTGGGTCCCAGTCAGATGCTGATCCTCCTGAACAGGTATGCCGGAGAAGATGCAGACAATAGAGTGCGGCTGTGAGATTTAGAGCGGGATGTCAGCCATACTCCAGCAGGTCCACAGCCGATTGGAGGAGTCCAAGAGACTATGGGCGCAGGAGATTGGGGCAGGGGGGTGGGGGGGGGGGGGGGGAAGCAGAGTAATGGGGGAAGGGGGAATCATGGACAAGGCCATGACTTATGTGAAGCGTGCGAGGATGAGGGTCACCCTGGTCCTCCGGCTTTGCCATTGCCGCCCGTCCTCCATCCTCAGGTTGTCCTGCGGGTCCTCCCCGGGCTTGTCCTCCAGCCCTTCTTGGTCCGCCGCCTACTTGTCCTCCTTCTCGGAGGTGGCCACATGTTCTTCCCCCTCCACCTCATTGCCCTGCTGCTGTGCTATGTTGTTGAGGACACAGCAAACCATCACAAAGCGGGCGACCTTCTGCAGGGTGTACTATAATGCATCACCAGAGCAGCTGAGGCATTGGAACCGCATTTTGAGCAGTCAATTCACTGCTCAATGACAGACCGGGTGGCCGCATAGGCCACATTATATCAGGTCTCCGCATCAATCACTGGCCTCCGTACAGGCGTCATTAGCCAGGTCCTAATCGGGTACCCCTTATCCCCCAAGAACCTACTGACTTCACAGTCCCCCAAACCCATACAGCCTGTATCCATATCCATCCAAAATCCACGCCCAAGACCTTTCTTCTAAATCCATCATTTCAGCTTCTGCCTGCCCTGAAATAATTTCTACCTGCCTTGACCCTATTTTTTCTCCCCTAGTCCAGTCTCTTTCCATCTACATTTGTGATTCTTCTGATGTCCTACTTCATTTCAACAATTTCAAGTTTCTTTCCCCAAAGCACCTCCTTTTCACTATGGACACTCAATCCTTCTTCACATCCATCCCACCAGAATAGTCTGAGGGTTCTCTACTTCTGCCCTGAATAGTCCTCATCCACCACCACCTGACTTAACTTGTTTTCTCATTGAACAATTTCTGCTTTACATTGTCTCACATCCTCCAAAAGGTGTGGCTATGGGTATCTGCATTGGCCCATCTTTTTGTGGGGTACGTGGAAAATTTCTTGTTCCAGTCCTGTTTTTTCTGGTACAATGACGACTTTAATGGTGCCATTTTCTGCTCTTGTCCGGTTCTGGAAAGATTAATCACTTTTGCTTCCAATTTCCACTATTCTCTCACCGTAACATGGGGCGGGATTCTCCCGAGGGGGGAGAATCGGCGCGGCTCCAGTCGGGGGCTTCTCTATGCCGCCCGCCCCCCGGCGATTCTCTGCCCAGGATAGGCCAAGAGGCCGTACAAAAAAAACCTGAGTCCCGCCAGCGCCGTTCTAACCTGGTCTTACCCGGCGGGACCTCGGCGTGAATGGATCCGGGGGTGGCTCCGCTGTGGTCTGGCCCGCGATCCGGGCCTACCGATCTGCGGGCTGGCCTCTCGGGCTGGAGGCCTCTGTTGTTCCGCGCCAACCACTGTAGCTCTATGCCATGTTGAGTCGCGACCGGCGCGGAGAAGGGAGCCATTGCGCATGCGCGGCAATCGCACCGGTCGCACTGTGCATGTGCAGACCTGCCACGCCCAACTGATGCCGGGATCGCCAGCTGGAGCGTCGTGGGTCACTCCAGTGCCGAGCTGGCGCCCTGTAGGGGTCAGAATCGCTGCTCCTGAGGGCATGTTGACGCCATTGTGAAACGCGACGGCGTTTACGACGGCATCAACACTTAGCCTCAAGATCACAGAATCCCGCCCCCTGTCTATCTCAATAGAGGGGGGGGGGGAGAGAAGAGAGGGAGCTCGGATCACAAAGAAGGTCCTACAGAAAACAAAATCCAGGTGACGGCTAGCCCTCATTGGGCAGTGACAGCGGAAAGAGTGATGGGATGGATAAAGGAGCCAGAAGCCGAGTGAATGTGTGCGGTGGAGGCCTCCTGCAAGGGGACTTCTCTCTGGGCTCTCGCCATGGCGATATTCCCATCCCCACCCAAGAAACACTCCAGCAACCCAGTGGTGGAAACCATCCTACAGACCTGGAAGCAACTACGGCAGCAATTTGGCCTGACCGAAATGTCCGACAAAGCCCTCATCTGCAATAACCAAAGGTTCACACCAGCACTCACCAACGCCACCTTCAAAAGGTGGAGACAGGACAGCGGGGGGGGGGGGACATTGACACTTAGGGACCTATACACTGACGGCAAGGTCACAACACTAGACAAACTGACACAGAGATTCCAACTAGCTAAAGGCAACAAACTCAGATGCCTCAGCTTGAAACTTCTTAAGGAAGGAGACAAAGACATTCCCGCGACCTCCACGACAGACAATATTAGAAAAGCTACTGAAGGCAGACAACCTAGGCAGAGGGAACTGTAGTGACATGCAAGAACGGCTGCTAGAGACGGCCGACATCGAACTGGACGCGACAAGGAGGAAATGGGAGGAAGACTTGGGGGTCAAAATAGGGTGGAGATTCTGGACTGGCTGTCCGACCTTTTGGAATTTCTCCAAATGGAGAAAATCAAATTCGGCATCAGTGGGTCGGAAGAGAGCTTCCACAACACATGGAAGCCATTCGCCCGATTGTTCCGGGACCTGTTTGTGACTAATAACTGTCTGCCAATATTTATTACAAGCCCACCAACTCCCTCAGCTACCTCAACTACATTTACTCTCACCCTGCTTTCTCAAAAGACACCATTCCATTCTCCCAGTTTGATCTGTTCTAATGCTGCCATTATGGCACTTCCGACATGTCTCCCTTTTTCCTCAGCCAAGCATACTCCCTACTATGGCTGAAAGGGCTCTCAGCCATGTCTGACCCATTTCCCACATTTTTGTCCTCACCCTTACACCTCTCTCCCAGATTTCCCCTTTTCATCCCATTAACTCTCATATTCAAAGGATTATCCTTCACTATGTCTATCATGATGCTACCAAATACATCCTCCCACGTCCTCGTCTGTCAGCATTCCGAAGGGACCATTCTATCTGCGACACCCTGGTCCACTCCTCTACCACGGGGCTAAATGGCTTGTTCCTCTTGAAGTTTATGAGAAAAGACCAAAAAATGGAAGCAGTTAACATGGAGTTGCAGTGGCAGATGCCTGATGGCAGAAATGGCCTCCCAAGATTTGAGTATGTTCTATAGTGTAGGTCAGATAGGCTTCAGATGGTTTCACAGGTCGGCGCAACATCGAGGGCCGAAGGGCCCGTACTGCGCTGTAATGTAATGTTCTATGTAATCTAGACCATAATCATTGGCTTCTGTCCTCCAACACATTGAATTTGGACGGCAGATTACTATTTCAATGGATGTAAATGGAGAGAGGTGGATATATAGCGAGACGTTGGTGTCCTCATACATCAGTCGCTGAAAGTAAGCACGCATGTACAACAGGCAATAAAGAAGGCAAATGGTATGTTGGCCTTCATCGCGAGAGGATTTGAGCATAAGATCAAAGATGTTTTACTGAAATTGTGTCGAGCATTGGTGAGGCCACACCTGGAGTATTGTCCGCAGTTTTGGTGTCCTTATCGGAGGAAAATGTTCTTGCTATGGAGGGAATGCAGAGAAGATTTACCAGGCTGATTCCTGGGATGGCGGGACTGACATATGAGGAGAGACTATATCAGTTAGAACATAAAACATAGAACAGCACAGTACAAGCCCTTCGGCCCATGATGTTGCACTGACCATTTATCCTAATCCAAGGTCAACCTAACCTACACCCCTTCAATTTACTGCTATCCATGTGCCTGTCTAAGAGTTTCTTAAATGTCCCTAATGACTCTGATTCCACTACCTCTGCTGGCAGGGCATTCCACACACCTACCACTCTCTGTGTAAAGAACCTACCTCTGACATCTTCCCTATATCTTCCTCCAATTACCTTAAAATTATGTTACCTCGTGACAGCCATTTCCGCCCTGGGGAAAAGTCTCTGGCTATCCACTCTATCCATACCTCTCATCACCTTGTACACCTCTATCAAGTCACTTCTCTTCCTTCTCTCCAGTGACAAAAGCCCTAGAACATAGAACATTACAGCGCAGTACAGGCCCTTCGGTCTTCGATGTTGCGCCGACCTGTGAAACCACTCTAAAGCCCATCTACACTATTCCCTTATCGTCCATATGTCTATCCAATGACCATTTGAATGCCCTTAGTGTTGGCGAGTCCACTACTGTTGCAGGCAGGACATTCCACGCCCTTACTACTCTGAGTAAAGAACCTACCTCTGACATCTGTCCTATATTTATCTCCCCTCAATTTAAAGCTATGTCCCCTCGTGCTAGACATCACCATCCGAGGAAAAAGGCTCTCACTGTCCACCCTATCTAATCCTCTGATCATCTTGTATGCCTCATTTAAGTCACCTCTTAACCTTCTTCTCTCTAACAAAAACATCCTCAAGTCCCTCAGCCTTCCCTCATAAGATCTTCCCTCCATACCAGGCAACATCCTGGTAAATCCCCTCTGCACCCTTTCCAATGCTTCCACATCCTTCCTATAATGCGGCGACCAGAATTGCACGCAATACTCCAAATGCGGCCGCACCAGAGTTTTGTACAGCTGCAACATGACCTCATGGCTCTGAAACTCAATCACTCTACCAATAAAAGCTAACACACCGTACGCCTTCTTAACAACCCTATCAACCTGGGTGGCAACTTTCAGGGATCTATGTACATGGACACCGAGATCTCTCTGCTCATCCACACTACCAAGAATCTTACCATTGGCCCAGTACTCTGTCTTCCTGTTATTCCTTCCAAAATGAATCACCTCACACTTTTCTGCATTAAACTCCATTTGCCACCTCTCAGCACAGCTCTGCAGCTTATCTATGTCCCTCTGTAACTTGTAACATCCTTCCTCACTGTCCACAACTCCACCGACTTTAGTGTCATCTGCAAATTTACTCACCCATCCTTCTATGCCCTCCTCTAGGTCATTTATAAAAATGGCAAACAGCAGTGGCCCCAAAACAGATCCTTGTGGTACACCACTAGTAACTGGACTCCAGGCTGAACATTTCCCATCAACCACCACCCTTTGTCTTCTTCCAGCTAGCCAATTCCTGATCCAAACTGCTAAATCACCCTGAATCCCATGCCTCCGTATTTTCTGCAATAGCCTATCGTGGGGAATCTTATCAAACGCTTTACTGAAATCCATATACACCACATCAACTGCTTTACCCTCGTCCACCTGTTTGGTCACCTTCTCAAAGAACTCGATAAGGTTTATGAGGCACGACCTACCCTTCACAAAACCGTGTTGACTATCTTGAATCAAATTATTCCTTTCCAGATGATTATACATCCTATCTCTTATAAACCTTTCCAAGACTTTGCCCACAACAGAAGTAAGGCTCACTGGTCTATAGTTACCGGGGTTGTCTCTACTCCCCTTCTTGAACAAGCTCCCTCAACCTTTTTTCATTAGACATGCCCTCCAGTCCAGGCAGGAATCTGGTAAACCTCCTCTGCACCCTCTCCAAAGCATCCACATCCTTCCTATAATGAGGCGACCAGAACTGGACACAATATTCCAAGTGTGGTCTAACCAGGGTTTTATAAAGCTGCAGCAAAACCTCGCGGTTCTTAAACTCAATCCCCCTGTTAATGAAAACCAACACAACATACGCCTTCTTAACAACCCTATCGACCTGGGTGGCAACTTTGAGGAATCTATGTACATGGACCCCAAGATCCCTCTGTTCTTCCACACTTCAAGAATCCTGCCATTCAAATTCAACCTTCCAAAATTCACATTTTGAATTTCACATTCACATCCACTTCACATTTATCTAGGTTGAACTAGTTAGGATGATATTCATTGGAGTTTAGAAGAGTGAGAGAGAATCTCATAGAAACGTACAAAATTTTAACAGGATTCGACAGGGTAGATTCAGAAAGAATGTTCCCGATGGTGAGGGAGTCCAGAACTAGGGGTCATAATTTAAGGATACGGGGTAAACCTTTTAGGACTGAGGTGAGGAGAAATGTTTTCACCCAGAGAGTGGTGAATCTGTGGAATTCGCTAACACAGAAAGTAGATGAGGCTAAAATGTTGTGTGATTTCAAGAGGGAATTAGATATAATAATAATAAAAATAATAATCTTTATTGTCACAAGTAGGCTTACATTTACACTGCAATGAAGTTACTGTGAAAAGCCCCTAGTCGCCACATTCTAGCGCCTGTTCGGGTACGCTGAGGGAAAATTCTGAATATCCAATTCACCTCACAGCATGTCTTTTGGGACTTGTGGGAGGAAATCGGAGCACCCAGAGGAAACCCACTCAGACACGGGGAGAACGTACAGACACCGCACAGACAGTGATCCAAGCCGGGAATCAAACCTGGGACCCTGGAACTGTGCAGCAACAGTGCTAGCCACTGTGCTACCAGGCTCTTGGGGCTAAAGAGATCAAGAGATATGGGGGAAGGTGGGATCAGGGTATTGAACATGATGATCAGCCATGATCATAATGAATGGCAGAGCAGGCTTGAAGGGCCAAATTACCTCCTACTGCTTCGATTTTTCTATCACACTCAACACATCGGGTGCGATTCTCCGCTCCCCACGTCGGGTGGGAGAATCGCGGGAGGGCCCCCCCCAACAAATTTCACGCCCCCCCCCGAACGGCGATTCTCCGACCACGATGGGCTGAGCGGCCTGCCGTTCGCGGCCGTTTCACGATGGCGGCAAACACACCTGGTCGCTGCCGTCATGAAACGGGAGTGAGAAGCCCGATTGGGGCTTGTAGGTGGCCTAGCAAGTAAAGAGCACAACGACTGTGCTCAGGAGGGGACAGGCCCGCAATCAGTGTCCCCCGATCGTCGGGCCGGCGTCCAAATCGACACACTATTTCCCCTCCGCCGCCCCGCAAGATCAAGCCACCACGTCTTGTGGGACGGCTGAGGGGAAAGACGGCCACCGCGCATGCACGGGTTCGTGCCGTCAGCGTCATGACGTCAGCCGCACATGCGCGGTTTGGAGCCGGCCAACCTGCGCATGCGCGGTTGACGTCATTAGGCGCGCCAGCCGCGTCATTCTTGGCTCCTAGCCCCCGCGGCAGAGAGTTACGGAGCACCGCTCCTAGCCCCGCCGGGAGGGGAGAATAGGGGCGAGGAGCGGCCTCCGAGGCCGTCATGAAACTCAGCCGAGTTCTCGACGGCCCTCCCGATTTTTCCCGGGAGCGGAGAATTCCGCCCATCATCTCTTTCCCACCGAGGCAGCCAGGTGGCGCAGTGGTTGGCAATGCTGCCTCACGGCGCTGCGGACCCAGGTTTGATCCCAGGTCACTGTCCATGTGGAGTTTGCACATTCTCCTCGTGTCTGCATGGGTCTCACCCCAGAAACCAAAGATGTGCAGGGTAGATGGATTGACCACGTTAAACTGCCCCTTAATTGAAAAAAATTAATAATTGGGTACTCTAAATTTTTTTTTAAAATCTCTTTCCCACCGCATCCACCCATGTAATCGCAGGATGTGTAACTCCTGTCCTTTTCCTCCCTCCTCACTAACAAGGCCTTAAACACTCCTTCAAGGTGAAACAGCAATTTACTTGCACTTGTTTCAGTTTAGTTTCTGTATTTGCTGCGCACAATGTTGTCCCCTCTACAGTGGGGAGACCAAATGGAGACTGGATGACCACCATGCGGAACACCTCCGCTCAGTCCACAAACATGACCTCAGCCTTCCAGTTACTTGCCATTTCAATTCACACCTTGCCCTTGTGCCCACATTTCTGTCCTCAGTCTGTTACAATGTTCCAGTGATGTGCAATGCAAACTGGAGGAACAACACCTCACTTTCTGACCTTTTGGACTCAACATGGAGTTCAGCAACTTCAGATCATGAACTCTGTCTTCCATTTTGAATCCCCCCCGTCACCCAACTGTTAGTCCATATTTTGTTCTTATGATTATGTTTTCAGATAGAGATGACCTTTATTCAGCTATTAACACATTGTTATCCTTCTTTCACACAGTGCTGACCTTTATTCTGCTATTAATATCTACTTTGGACTGATTGTTTGTTTCTTTAATATCATTACCAATCCCTTTGTTTTTTGTTCCATGATATATCTGCCATTTAATCTCACCGCCCTATTCTGAACTTCTCTTTTGTCCCAACTGCCCCTCCCTGCTTTTCCAACAACATAAAACTCAGCACTGCTAAATGAGGTAGAGTTTGAGCAGATCTAGCCAGTCAAAACTGGGCATCCATTGGGTCATGTGGGCCATTAGCAGCAGCAGAATTATGTTCATAAGTTCATAAGATATAGGAGCAGAATCGGGTCTGTTTTACCATTCTATTATGTTCCTCATCTGTTACCTTCAATGCTACAGACCAAGAGATGGATTACAAAATCAGCCAGAGCATCTCCTCCCTGGAACACATGACCGAGGAGCAGGAGTAGGCAATTTAGCCTCCCAAACCTAAACACCTTCAATGTGATCATGGCTGATCCCATCCTGGCCTCAACTCCATTGTCCTGCCCATTCTCCATAACCTTTCATACACTACCAATTAAAATCTGTCTACCTCCTCCTTAAATTTACTCACTGTCCCTGCATCCAAATCACTCCAATTCCCGTACCAGCCTCCCAGACAGGCGCCGGAATGTGGCGACTACAGGCTTTTCACAGAAACTTCATTGAAGCCTACTCGTGACAATAAGCGATTTTCATTTCATTTCATTTCACTCTGGGATAGCAAATTCCACAGATTCACAACCCTTTGGGAGAAGTAGTTTCTCCTCAAATCTGTTTTAAATTTGCTACCTCTAAGTCACAATCTGTTACCTCACGGTCCAGCATATTCACCCCACCACCCACTCTACCATTACCATCACGCCAGGGGATCAACAATGAAAAATGCAGAGGGTATGCCACAAGGAGCATCAGGTATACCTAAAAATTAGGTATCAACCTGGTGAAGCTACAACATAGGACTACCTGTGTGCCAAACAACGGAAACATGTGCTAGACAGTGCTAACCGATCCAACAACAATGGATCTAAGCTCTGCAGTCCTGCCGTATCCAGTCGTGAATGGTGGTGGACAACTGAACAACTAACTGAGGGAGGAGGCTCCACAATATCCCAATCCCCAATAATGGGGGATCCCAGCATATCAGTGGAAAAGATAAAGTTGATGCATTTGCAGTCATCTTCAGCCAGAGGTGCAGAGTGAATGATCCAATTCGGCCACCTCCAGAGGTCCCCAGCATCGCAGGTGCCTATCTTCAGCCAATTCGATTCATTCGAAGTGAGATCCGGTTGAAGACACTGAATTCTGCAAAGGCTGTGGCCCTTGCAATATTCTGGCAATAGTATGGAAGACTTGTGCTTTAGAACTAGCCACACCACTTCCCAAGCTACTGCGCCTACCAAACAGTGCAAAAAATTGTCAGAAAAAGCAGAACGAATCCAACCGACCAATTATCACCCTATCAGTCTACTCTGAATCAAAAGTTAAGGAATGGAAGGGGTCATCAACAGTGCTATCAAGAGGCACTTATTCAGCAATAACCTTTTCACTGACACTCAGTTTGGGTTCTACCAGGGCCACTCAGCTCCTGACCTCATTACAGTTTTGATCCAAACATGGACAATAGAGCTGAACTCCAGAGATCAGGTGAGAGTGACTGCCCTTGACATCAAGGCAGCTGATGTTTGGCATCAAGGAGCCCTAGCAAAACTGGAGTCAATGAGAGTCCAGGGAAAGCTCTCCACTAATTGGAGTCATATCTTCACAAAGAAAACTTTTTGTGATTGTCGAAGGCAAATCATCTCAGTCCAGGACTTCGCTCAGTATAATTCCCTCAGCCTAACCATCTTCAGCTGCTTCATCATAACTCCTCAGATACTGAAGCTGTCCTTGTCCATATGTAGCAAGATCTGGACAACATTCAGACTTGGGCTGATAAGTATTAACTTCTATTTGTGCCACACAAATGCCAGACAACAATCATCTCCAGCAAGAGAGAATCTACTCATCTCTCCTTGATATTCAATGAAATCACCATCGCAGAATCCATGTGATCAACAGGACCAGAAATGTAACTGGACTAGCCATATACATATTGTGGCTACAAGAGCAGGTAGGCAGCACGGCGGCACAGTGGTTAGCACTGCTGCCTCACAGCGCCAGGAACCCGGGTTCAATTCCAGCCTCGGGTCATGAGTTTGCACCCCCCCCCCCCCCCCCCCCCCCCCCTCCCCCCCCCCACCCCCCACCCCACCGTATCTGTGTGGGTTTCCTCCGGGAACTCCGGTTTCCTCCCACAGTCCAAAGATGTGCAGATTAGGTGGATTGGCCATGGTAAATTGCCCAGTAATGTCCAAGGATCCACAGGTTACATTATGGGATTACAGGGGTAGGGCGGGGTGGACACTCGTAAATGGGCAGAGTGCTCATTCGAAGGGTCGGTGCAGACTCCTTCTGCACTGCAGGGATTCTATGATTAACTGATCTGCTGACTCCCCGAAGCCTGTCCAAAATCTAGAAGACGCAAGAGTGTGTGATAGAATACTCTCCACTTGCCTATATGAGTGCAGTTCCTGCAACACTCAAGGCACCATTCGAGATAAAAGAGCCTGTATGATTGGCACCCTCCATCCTCTTAAACATTCACTACCTCGACCAACGACTCTCTTGGCAGCAGTGTGCGACATCTAGAAATTCCACTGCAGCAAGCCTCCTTCGACCTAACCTTTTCAACTCACGAACTCTACCACTGAAGGACGGGGTCACCACAGTATGCAAGTTCCCCTCCAAGCCATACAGCATCCTGATCATAGAATCCCTGCAGTGCAGAAGGAGGCCATTTTGCCCATCGAATCTGCACCAACCTTCTAAAAGAGCATCCTGCCTAGGCCCATTTCCGCACCCTATCTCTGTCACCCCACCCAACTTTGGACACGAAGGGGCAATTTAGCACGGCCAATCCACCTAACCTGTGCATCCCTGGACCATGAGAGGAAACTGAAGCACCTCGAGGAAACCCACGTAGATACAGGGAGAACATGCAAACTCAACACCGTCACCCAAGGCCAGAATCAAACCAGGGTCCCCAGCACTGCGAGGCAGCAGTGCCAACCACAGCGCCACCCTGACGTCCCAGAAGAGGAATGCTGTTCCTCGAATCAACCACCCTTCCCCCAATCCATCACCTGCGAGATTTGAACTATATCGCCATTCCCTCACTGCCGTGGCTCAGTATTCCAGAACTCCCTCCCTAATAGCACTGCAGGTGTACCTACAACACATGGACTGTAGTGGTTCAAGAAAGCAGCTCACCACCACCTTCTCTGGGGCAATTAGGGATGAGCAACAAATTCTGGCCTAGCCAGCAAAGCCAACATCCGTGAAAGAATTTTAAACATCACACGTGGGTACAGGATCCTTCCTGGCATTTAACATTCACTTCAGCTGCTCGAGCTTAAGAAAGGACATGGGCTGGATGATTAAGTTCCAAAGCAGCAGCTTAATATACTGCAGGCTGATGCTAACTCTGCACTTGCCTGCATAAAGACACGACGATCACAAGTAAACATACAACATTTTGGAACTGGAAAGGCATTTGTAACATCCAAACAATGGGTGTCTCAGAGCCCAATTTCTCATGATGTATTGGGTGCATTCACTGTCTACTGCTATCCTCCATCATCCTCGCTGCTTCCCTTAATACGATTCAATCAACCCAATTGCTAGGAAAGAATATATTGCAGAACGAGTATGATTCAGTTAATCCAGTTTGGAAGTAAACATGAAACTGTCATAAAATAAGTTAATCTGCTCAGACAAGAAGCTTTGATCTATGACCTAATAAAGCTTTAACTATAATTATTTTTTTCCATTCTGATAGTGTTGATCTCATTACCAGCAGAACAAGTCGAAGGGAAGATTGTTTGCGAGAGAAGTTCAAGAAAGATAATGAGATTTGGCAGATGCGAAGAATGGAATTAGCATTACTGTTTCTTTAGTTACGCAGTACCTAAAGAACATTGCCTGGTTTAATTGCAGATTGTCTGATGTTTCTTTGAGATGGTTTCATTGTGTTATGGAAAGCAATACTTAGAATTTTTTGACTGCATTTATCAAGTGCGCCCGGGTTTAGTGAATAGCCAAATCAGAGTATGTAATGCCAGTATGCATTATTATTTTATTAATTCAAGGGATGTGGGTGCTGCTGGCTGGACCAGCATTTATTGCCCATCCCTATTTGCCCTTGAACTGAGTGATTTGCTAGGCCATTTCAGAGGGCAGTTAAGAATCAACCACATTGCTGTGGGTCTGGAGTCACATGTAGAATAGGTAAGGATGGTTGATTTCCTTCCCTCAAGGACATTAGTGAACCAGGTGAGTTTTTACAACAGTAGACAATAGTTTTATTGCTTACAATACTTTTAATTCCAGATTGTTCTTGAATTCAAATTTTAACATTTGCCATGGTGATATTCAAACCCAGAAACCCAGAGAATTACCCTGGGCCTCTGGTTTACTAATCCAGTGACACTACCACTACGCCACCATCATCCCAACATCTGATAGTTATTTCATTGAGACTGCCATCCAGAAAAAGATGCGACAAGTTGCAAAACTCAGTGTGGTGTAACGAACTCTACAGATTAAGTTGCAGAGCGTCCCAGGTGTATAACAGCCTCAAGCTCTTATCTGCCCTCTGAAATGGCCAATTAAGCCCTTGGTTGTAACAAACCGTTAGCATTGTATACCTGCACCAGATGCATTGCAGTGGTTCAAGGCAGGTTCCCAAGTAGAGTTGAAGATGGGCAAATGGTGGTCTTCCCAGCAATGTCAATAACCAAAGAATAAAAGCGAACCAATCTTTTTATAGAATGATTAGATATCAGTCTTGCAAGAGCAACTAAAGCTGCAGAGGGAGGGCAGGTACCGTGAGTGAGTTTGGGGAGGGTCACGAGTGGATTGAACACCTAGGCAAGGGGTCCCCCCACCCCAAGGGAAAGGAGGAAGTGAGAACCCACCCTACCCAGAGAGACAGACAGAGAGAAAGAGAGAACGAAAAAGAGAGATACAGAGAGAGAAAGAGACAGGGAGAAAGTGAGAAAAAAAAGAGGGGCGCCGAGAAAGGGAGAGAGGGTGGGGGCGCTGAGAAAGGGAGGGAGGAAGGAGGCGCCGTGAGAGGGAGATGGCACCGAGAGACAGAGAGAGGAAGGGGGCGCCGAGAGAGGGAGGGTAGGGGGTGCCGAGAGAGGGAGGGGGCCCTGAGAGAGGGAGGGTAGGTGGTGCAGAGAGAGGGAGGGGGCCCTGAGAGAGGGAGGGTAGGGGGTGCCGAGAGAGGCAGGGGGCCCTGAGAGAGGGAGGGTAGGGGGTGCAGAGAGAGGCAGGGGGCCCTGAGAGAGGGAGGTGGGGCCGAGAGAGGGATAGAGCGCCGAGAGAGGGAGGGGTGCTGAGGGAGAGGGAGGGGTGCCGAGGGAGAGGGAAGGGACACCGAGAGAGGGAAGGGACGCCGAGAGAGGGAAGGGACGCCGAGAGAGAGATGGGGTGCCGAGAGAGGGAGGGTAGGGGGTGCCGAGAGGGGGAGAGGGCCCTGGGAGAGGGAGAGGGCGCGAGAGAGGGAGGGGTGCCAAGGGAGAGGGAGGGGTGCCGAGGGAGAGGGAGGGGACGCCGAGAGAGAGGTGGGGTGCCGACAGAGGGAGGGTAGGGGGTGCCGAGGGAGAGGGAGGGGTGCCGAGGGAGAGGGAGGGGACGCCGAGAGAGAGAGAGGGAGGGGGCGCCGAGAGAGAGAGAGAGAGGGAGCGGCGAGAGAGAGAGAGAGGGAGGGGGCGCCAAGAGAGAGAGAGAGGGAGGGGGCGCCGAGAGAGAGAGAGAGAGAGAGAGAGAGAGAGAGGGGGGCGCCGAGAGAGAGAGGGAGGGAGCGGCGAGAGAGAGAGAGGGAGGGGGGCGGCGAGAGAGAGAGAGGGAGGGGGCGCCGAGAGAGAGGGAGCGGCGAGAGAGAGAGAGGGAGGGGGCGCCGAGAGAGAGAGGGAGGGGGCGCCAAGAGAGAGAGAGAGGGAGAGCGAGGGGACGCCGAGAGAAAGGGGGCGCCGAGAGAGGGGACGCCAAGAGAGGGAGGGGGTGATGAGAGAGAAAGGGGGCACCGAAGAGGGAGGGGATGCTGATAGAGGAATGGGGCAGGGTCGCCTAGAGAGAAGGGGGAGGGGTTCTCAGAGACGGATGGGGGAGTGGTGCCCTGAGAGGGAAGGAGAAAGGAGGCAGGTGCGCCGAGAGAGGGTGGATCGACCAGAGAGAGAAGGTGAAGGGGCGGCCCGCCGAGAGAGAGAAGGGGGAGGTCCGCCGAGAATGAGAAGGGGGAGGCCCGTCGAGAGAGGGAAGGGGGAGGAGCGTCGAGAAGGAATGGGGTCGGGCTCAAAGAGAGGGGTGCCCAGAGGGGGAAGCGGGAGGGGCACCCAGAGAGCGAAAGTGGCAGAGAGGGAAGGGGAAATGGTGACCAGAGAGAAGGAAGGGGAAATGGTGACCAGAGAGAGGGAAGGGGAAAGGCCCCAGAGGGAAGGGAAGGGGGAGGGCCCCAGGAGGGAGGGAAGGGGGAGGGGCGGGGGAGGGGCCCCAGAGGGAGGGAAGGGGAGGGGGCCCAGAGGGAAGGAAGGAGGAGGGCCCCAGAGGGAGGGAAGGGGGAGGGCCCCAGAGGGAGGGAAGGGGGAGGGCCCCAGAGGGAGGGAAGGGGGAGGGCCCCAGAGGGAGGGAAGGGGGAGGGCCCCAGAGGGAGGGAAGGGGGAGGGCCCCAGAGGGAGGGAAGGGGGAGGGGCCCCAGAGGGAGGGAAGGGGGAGGGCCCCAGAGGGAGGGAAGGGGGAGGGCCCCAGAGGGAGGAAAGGGGGAGGGCCCCAGAGGGAGGCAAGGGGGAGGGCCCCAGAGGGAGGCAAGGGGGAGGGCCCCAGAGGGAGGGAAGGGGGAGGGCCCCAGAGGGAGGCAAGGGGGAGGGCCCCAGAGGGAGGCAAGGGGGAGGGCCCCATAGGGAGGGAAGGGGGAGGGCCACAGTGGGAGGGAGGAATGGGACCGTACAGAAAGAATGTTTCAATAAATCAGTTTACTGGAAGAATATGGTGGGTAAATTGGTTGGCGATGATGCAACAGACTGGATGATATCACAGAATTGTTATGGCGCAGGACATTTCGGCTTATCGTTTCTGCACTGGCTCTCCAAATGGACATTATGATTTAGTGCCATTTCCTTGCATTTTTCCCCATACCACACATTGTCCCTATCCAGATATTAATCTTGAATGCCTCAATTGAACCTGCTCCTCCACACTTCCAGGCAGTACATTCCAGACTCGATCCATCGGGAGCGTGAAAAAAAATTCTCACATCACATTTCCTTCCTTTGCAAATCACTTTAAATCTCTGTTCTTGATCCATTTCTGAACGGGATCAGTTTCTCCCGATCTATTGTGTCCAGCCCGCTCATAGCTTTGAACATCTCTATCAATTTTCCTTTTAGTCTTCTTCTATCCAATAAGAACAGTCCCAACCTCTCCAATCAATCCTCATAACTGAAGTTTCTCATCCCTGGAACCATTCTTAGAAATCACTTCTTTACTCTCTCCAAAGTGTTCACATCATTCCTATAGTGTGGCCCCCAGAACTGTGCACAGTACTCCAGCGCAGGTCTAACTCGTATCTTGTATAAATTTAGCATAACCTGTTCTTGTACTCTGTGCCACTATTAATAAACGCAAAATACAACATCCTTTATTAACAGCTCTCTCCACCTCTCCTGCCACTTTCAATGATCGATGCATATATACACCCAGGTCCTTCTGCTCCTGCAACCCCTTAAGAATTTCACCCCCTATTTTACATTGTTTCTCCATGTTCTTCCTATCAAAATGCACCATATCACACTTCTCTGCCACCTATCTGCCCATTCCATTAACTTGTCTATGTCCCATTGAAGTTCTACACTGTCCTCTTCGCAGTTTACAATCCCCCAAGTTTTGCATCATTATCAGACTTTGAAACTGTTCCCTGTACGCCAAGATCTAAATCATTAATATATATCATCATTGATTTACATCAAGAAAAGAGAAATTTCCCCTTGGGGAACACCACTACAAACCATCCTCCAGTCCAAAAAATGTCAATTGACCATTATTCTCTGCTTCCTATTATTCAGTCAACTTTGTATCCATGTTGCTACTGTCCTTTTATTCCATAAGCTATAACATTTCACGCAAGTCTGTCTGGCACTGTATCGAATGCATTTTGAAAGTCCACTTACATTACATCAACATCATTACCTTCATCAAACCTTTCTGTTACCACTTCAAACAAAACTCCAGCAAGTTTATTAAACAAGATTTCCCCTTTAGAAATCGATGTTGGCTCTTCATAATCAACCCACATTTTCCACGTGACTACTAATGCTATTGTAGCCACCTGGGGTGGCCACATCCCGATTACAAAATGGACACTTGCAGAGAATGAAGGGAAAAATGGACAATACTGAGAAAGCAAGCAGGTGCAAGGTTTGTCTGTTGATTGGCATTTGCAGCTCCCAGACAAGACCGATACTGCAAAACCATTAGCATACTAATGAGCCATCTCCGGTGACAAAAGAGAAACGTTTAAGCAAACGATACCAAAGCAGACACCCCGGCGCCAGTGGAGACTAAAACAAACCAGGCCAACGGCCACCTAGGGTCCGCCCAGCAATCAGGGCAGCCATCCCTTTATTGGAGGAAATCAATACCAATGATTAGGATATGGTCCAATTAATTAGGGCCAAGTTAAAGGCCTGCCCAAAAGTGCTCGAAGCCCCTTTGGGGCATAAGAGGAAGTCCCCAAGAGAGAATCGTTCTTCTTGGCCTTGGCTCTCAGCAGCGAGAGACCTGCCTAGCAGCTGCACCAGACAAGTAAGTCCAAAGTCAACGCACTCTACAAGATAGACGCTCCTAGCTACTATTCTATACAAGTCCGATGCCAGCAGCCTCAGAACCGGACAACGGCCATTGTTCCTCTGACTGTGTGGGCACCCGAAGCTAAGTATAGGCTTTTAGTAGTAGTGATAGTTTAGTTGGTAGAGTTTGTGCATGAGTATAATTGACTGTGTGTAAATAAATGAGCACTGATTTTGAACTTACTAACTGGTGTATCGAGTCTTTGATCAGTATTCGGTTTTGAACCTTGTGGCGGTATCGAAAAGATACCTGGTGACCCTTGAGCAAACATAATTAGAATTAAGGACGGCGACCATATTAACCGCCATAAACAGAGCCAATTAAGGAGAGAGCATAACGAGCAACACTATCCCAAATAATTGTTTCTAGAAACTGCCCCCCTTCTGATGTTAAACAGACTGGTCTGTAATTGCTGGGGCTATCCTTATAACCTATTTTGAACAAGGACATAGCATTTGCAATTCTCCAGTCCACTAGCACCTCCCCCAAGTCGAGAGAAAACTGGAAGATTATGGCTAATGCCTCTGCAATTTCGATTCTCAATTTCTGCAATCATTTCAACACTTCCACCGTATCAATTTTGAACCCTTCCAGGGAGAGAGTTTTCTTGTCTGTCAATATGGCCTGTGTAGCATCTGCCTCCTTGATGAAGGTGCATGCAAAGTATTAATTTAATACCTCAGCCATGCCGTCTGCCGACATGTTTAAATTCTCTTTTTGGTCCCAATCAGCCCTATTCCTCCTTTTACCACTTTTTAATTATATATATATGCCTATAGAAGACTTTAGGATTCCCCTTTATGTTGACTGCAAGTGTTTTTCACATAATTTTTCTTTGCTTCTCTAATGTGCTTTCTCACTTCCCCTCTGAATTTTCTGTATTCCTCTTGGTTTTTTAGTGCATTTTCTACCTGACACATGTCAAGCAAATTTTGGGGTAGGTGAGATGCAGATTTAAGGTTATCATCAGATCATCCATGATTGTATTAAATGGCAGGACAGGCTTGAGGGGCCGAATGGCCTACTCCTGCCCCTTGTTCATGTGTACTCTCATGATTGACCGTTGAAGCTTGTGTAGTGGGAGCCCTGGTTTAATCAGAAAGATTTTTCTCTTCAGAAATGTATACAGTAGATGATGGCTTCACAAGGACATTATATTATTTTCACCAGCTCTCAATTCTTGGAACCTGGTGCCCTTGAGAAGAAGCTGGACCCAATAGGATGACAATTCTAGCTCAAAAACTCAAGAAAAGAGAATCTGAAAATACCTATTAGATGATCATTCATGAAAGAGGAAAGCGGTAAAGTTGGTTAGCATCATAACAAATGGTCTTGGAATATTGTCTGGAATATTTCTCAATGAATTATGGTTCTATTTTCCTTGGGATTTGCCTATAGAAATTTAACGTATCAGTGAGATATGGTGATAACCCTCAATGCAGTATGGTTCTGTGTGATTCAAGGGGGAATTTCAATCAGTACACATGATGGTTGCTAACTAGTTAGAACAAAGTACCTGGGGAAGGCTCTTCAAAGACACTTTGGACCATGATTTTAAATTTGAAGTTGCTAATTTGCCATAAAAGAACTTCCTTTAGCATTAAAACAATATCCTAGACCAAGCAGTAAAGCGGATTTTACACAAAACATAAACAGTTGCAGATCTTGTGTCACCTAATCTCTAACTCAGCATGCCTGTTCATAAAGTGGAAATGTCTTGGAGAAAGCACAATACATGAAGATCTGAACGAAGCAAATCAATAAGTGAGCAAAGAATACGGCATAGCATCACATTAACTGCCATTTTCTGTAGGTCCCGTGGGCAGATGTCCGTCAAGATGTTATTAGGAAACTACCAGGACAATAGCTGCTGGAAGATGTCACCTGCAGGCCTGATAGGAGAACATGTTTCTTCATCCAGGAAATGGTGGCACAGTGGAATTGTCACTGGACCAGTAATCCAGAGATCCAGGGTAGCGCCACAGCAGGTGGTTACGGTTAAATTTGAATTCAATACGAATCAGGAATAATAAAACCATTATATGTTGATTCTCATAAAAGCCCATCTGATTCATTAACGACCTTCAGGGAAGGAAATCTGCCAAGCTTACCTGGTCTGAGCTACATGTGACTCCAGATCCACAGCAATGTGGTTGACTCTTGACGAAGTCCTGGAGGTTCTTTGGGGAAAAGGAGATGGTGGATCCTGTCAGATGATTCCCTAAGCAGACTGTCAAGGTCATTCAGCAGAATGCCTCATCATCAAAATGTTCAAACAAGCACCAATACGTAGCTTGGCTGGTGGTGTGAAAGACCCTCCCTGTTAGATCCTTCCTATACGTCTGGAGTTTCACCCCATTGCCCCGAGGTGAGGAAGAGACCGTTGTCCACTTCCTTGTCGAATGTGCCTTTGCACAGATGAGTGGGATGTTTTTAAGGTTTGTCCAGAGTAGCTCCATGACGTAGGTCTCTGTGCTCCATGGCCCGTTTCCAGGGTCGCACACCAAGACAAACATCAGCTGATCTGGAGGATCATCAACTCTTTGGCATGCCCAAAAATATACAGAGAATTGTCCCCGACCGAGTAGTGCAGGCTGGCACATTCCAAAGGCAAGGGTTACATGCTGATGAATGCACTAAAGTTTGGGGCAGCGGCTGCAATGGGGGAAGGTCACTGTCCAAGATCTTTCAACCATAGTGAAGTGAGGGGTGTGGAATTGTACGGAACCTCCTCGGGCCGTATGATTTACATTAGAACCATAGAATTCCTACAGTGGAAAAGGAGGCAAATAGGCACCACCCCTCTGAAAGAACGCCCTACCCAGGCCCACTGCCCCACCCTATCCCCATAACTCTTCCTAACCTGTGCATCCCTGGACACAGAAAGGGCAATTTAGCATGGCCAATCCACCTAGCCTGGACATCTTTGGACTTTGGGAGGAAACCAGGGCACCTGGAGGAAACCCACACAGACACAGGGAGAACGTGCAAACTCCACACAGTCTGGAAATGACCCTGGGTACCTGGCACTGTGAGGCAGCACTGTTCGCACTGTGCCGCCGTACCATCCCACTGTGCCACTGAATGTATACAGTGAATATTACATGTATCACAATTGTATTGAAGCACCTCAGAGTACAACTTTATCTATGCCTTTGCATTGTTCGTAATGACCATTTTGAAAAGTTTCTTTGACTGTATTGAAACACTTCTTAGGTAGAACAGGAAGCAGGTTCTGCTAAGTGAGTATGAACAGCTAGGCCCAAATTAAAAAGCAGAACCTCAAAGGTAATAACCTCTGGATTACTACCTGAACCCCAAACAAGGGAAATCAAATTAGAGAGCTAAATACGTGGTTCAGAGATTTTTTTTATGGGAGACATTAGTTTTGATTCATTAGACTCTGGCATCAGTACTGTGAAAGTGGAAGCTGTATCGCTGGGATGGTCTTTACCTAAACTTCGTTGGGACGATTCTTCTGGCAAGTCATATAATCAGGGCAGCAGAGAGGGGGTTAAACAGGTAAAGGGGGCTTGGGATCAAGTGTGAGAAGATGTGATCATTTAGAGAAGACAATGCAAGACAGCAAGGTAAGAATAAGGGAAATTATTATCAGAGCGGGGCAGGAAGAGACGCGTGTACAAACCGAAGAGTGTACCAGCAGTTCAGACAAGAGATTACAAATGAAGTAAAACAACAGAACTAAAGGTTCTGTATCTGAATACATGTAGCTTTCATAAAAGACTAATGAATTGGCATCTTGGAAAATATATATTGTTAACTAGGTTGTATTTGTGGGTGTTAAAAACTTAAAGCTATAGCTTATTCCTACATGTTAGTCTGAGTTTAATTTATATTTTCTATGTGTGGGTTAGAAAGGTGAAACCTGGGTCTAGTTTCACTGTAGAGTGGAGATCACAGGTCTGGAGCTGTTTGGGTGGCACTGTAGCACAAGTGGTTAGCACTATTACTTCACAGCGCAGGTTCCCTGGGTTGACGCCGGCTTGAGTCACTGTCTGTGCAGAGTCTGCACGTTCTCCCCGTGCCTGCGTGGGTTTCCTCCGGGTGCTCCGGTTTCCTCCCACAGGCGGGATACTCTCAGCCCCACGCCGGGCCGGGAGAATCCCCGCGAACGGGCCACGCCGCCCCGACACTGGCACGTGATTAGTGTAGAGAATCGGTGCCATTGGCGCCGGCATGGTCGCGGGCCACTCTACGCGGCTGTCCCGCCGATTCTCCGGCCTGGATGGGCCAAGCGGCCGTAGGTAAAAAGCCGAGTTCCGTCGGCGCCGTTCTAACCTGCTCTGAGCCGGCGGGACCTCAGCGTGTGAGGGTCGGGTGGCGGCCTGTGCGGGGGGGGGCTCCGATGTGGCCTGGCCCGCGATCGGGATCCAGGCGCTGGAGTGTGGAAACTAGGGAATTTTCACAGTTACTTCATTGCAATGTAAATGTAAGCCTACTTGTGACAATAATAAAGATTATTATATTATTACTCTATGCCTCTATAATGCGGTTTTACAACTCTTGGAGGGAAGTTAAAATGAACAAAAGGTAGAAAAAAATCTGTACTGTTGCCTCGCAATGGGTTGAGAGAGAGGAACCCACAGAAACAGAGGAAAACAGAAAAGTAGTTTTAATTCAGTTGGGAACAGGGGCGAAAATCTCCGCGGACCGACGTGACGCCCATTTCCGGCGGGAAAAAGCGGTGTGCATGACTCCGGCGTCCGGGCCTTCTTTTAAGCCGGCAATCTCCGTTCCCGGAAGGGCCAGCAGCGGACTGACGCGATAGGCGTCAGTTTCTCCAGCTGCGGAAGTGGCGAGTCCCGGCGTTTGTGTGGTGGGGAGAGAGAGAGACCCAGTGGGGTGGGGGGAGAAGAGCCACCCGGCGTGGGGGTGGGAGAAGAGCGACCCGGCATTGGGGGGGGGGGGGGAAGAGCGACCCGGCATGGGGGAGGGGGGGTTGGGGGCAGCGGCGTGCAGAGAGGGGGGGGCGACGGATGCCCGGGGCCAACGCACCGTCGCCCCCCCCCCCTCTGTACGCCGCTGCCCCCTACCCCAACCCCCCCCCCCTCACCACCCCTACCTCCCTCCAATGCCCCTACCCCCCTCCCCACCACCCCTACCCCCCTCCAACGCTGCCCCCCCCACCCCCCTCCAACGCCACCCTCCCTACCCCCCTCCAATGCCGCCCCCCCATCTCTCGCAACGCCGCAACCCCCCCCTCTCAACGCCGGGTCCCCCCCCCTCTCAACGCCGGTACCCACACCCCGTCCCCCTCCCTCTGAAGGCCGGTACCCACACCCCCCCTCCCTCTGAAGGCTGGTACCCACACCCCCCCTCCTTCCTCCTCCCCCCTTCCTTCCTCCTCCCCCCTTCCTTCCTCATTAGTGGGGGGTGGGGGGGTGCGGCGTTGGAGGGGGGTAGGGGTGGTGAAGGGGGGGGTTGGGGTAGGGGCAGCGGCAGAGAGGGGGGGCGACGGATGCCCGGGGCCAACGCACCGTCGCCCCCCCTCCAACGCCGCTGCCCCTACCCCAACCCCCTCCCCTCACCACCCCTACCCCCTTCACCACCCCTACCCCACTCCAACGCCGCACCCCCCCCCCGCACTAACGGAGGAAGGAAGGGGGGGAGGAGGAAGGAAGGGGGGGGGAGGAGGAAAGAGGGGGGGTGTGTGGGTACCGGCGTTGAGGGGGGGGGACCCGGCGATGAGGGGGGGGGTTGCGGCGTTGAGGGTGGGGGGTTGCGGCGTTGCGAGAAATGGGGGGGCGGCGTTGGAGGGGGTATGGGGGTGGCGGCGTTGGAGGGGGGTAGGGGTGGTGGGGAGGGGGGTAGGGGTGGTGGGGAGGGGGGTAGGGGTGGTGGGGAGGGGGGGTAGGGGTGGTGGGGAGGGGGGTAGGGGCATTGGAGGGAGGTAGGGGTGGTGAGGGGGGGGTGGTTGGGGTAGGGGGCAGCGGCGTACAGAGGGGGGGGGGGGCGACGGTGCGTTGGCCCCGGGCATCCGTCGCCCCCCCCTCTGCACGCCGCTGCCCCCAAACCCCCCCCCCCCCGATGCCGCAACCCCCCCCGATGCCGCAAACCCCCCCCCCGATGCCGCCGGTCACGTCGGCGGGACTTCGGCCCATCCGGGCCGGAGATTTGTGGACACTAAAAAAAAAATGAAATCCCGCCGGCGCCAGCTGTTTTCAGAGGCTGCCGGCGGGATTTGCACAATGCCGGTTTTTGTCCGGTGGGAGATTTAAAAACCCTGCGGGAGCGGAAATAACGCCGCTGCCCGCCGATTCTCCGACCCTGCGTGGGGTCGGAGAATCCCGCCCCAGGTGTCAGAACAGTCAGGATATGGAAAGGAAGAGAGAAAGCCCCAAATTAAAGAAGACATTTCCAAAAAAACAGAGTAGGACTGGAAGGTTGGAAAACAACAGCTAAATCCAGGAACCAGAAAAGGAATCTGAAACAGATTCTGTTCAGTGTAGGTAAGAGCGGGGAACAGAGGAAGACTCCAAGTGAGAAAGGTGCAGGAAGCAGACTTAAAGCAAAATAAGGCAGAAATCCAAGGAGTCAGCCGAAGGTCTGCAATTCCTTGTTATGGGCCTATGAAGCACTGGTATTTTGTTGGGATGGATGAATACCAGAGTATGTGGAAGGCGAAGCTTGAATGCATGTGGCAATCCAGGAATATCAGAAAGAGACAGGAACCCTGGAGATGGGATAAATAAAAGATTTTTTTTTAAATCTGAGATTTATTTTGAGAGTGTCGTTTGGAAACCCAAGTTAAAAGGCAGAGCTTCTGTAGAGCTTCTGTAAGATCAGTTGACTCACAGTACAACATGCATCTAGGGGGATCTGATGAGAGATTCACATCATCTGTTCTGGGGGAATCTATCACTTGATTTCAGAGCGTGGTCTGGCTGACCACAGGTGGGCTATTGGTTTACTGGGCTGTGTTCCTACTGTGAGCATTGGAGTACAAGAAAGATTTTGTAACTTGCGTTGGCCTTGCAAATTCTATTTATATCTGTAACGTTAAAGTTATGGGCGAAGAAGTAATGTAATATATCTTGTTTTTAACGTTTTATTCTTTTGTCAAATGTTCATCAGCAGCCTCTGTGACTCTGTTCATTAACCATTCTCCACATTTCTAAATAAAAAATAAAAGTTAGGATTTTTCAAACTGGCTTCCAGCCTGGGAGCTGACTTGTCTACTAATAACACCAGCTGGGATCATAGTACAGCATAAACAGGAATAAATATCTGATAGCCATTACACATACGTGGCTGCAGAGTCTTGAAAGAAGGAGCTGGCGAGATGGTTTATACATTGGTTTGAATTTTCCAAAACTCTCTAGATTGAGGGAATGTATCATTAGATTGGAAAATAGCAGATACAGACAAGTTAGCCTGACATCTGTCAGAGGGAAAATGTTAGCAGCTGCAATGTTTATTATTGTCACAAGTAGGCTTACATTAACACTGCAATGAAGTCACTGTGAAAAGCCCCTAGTCGTCACACTCCAGCACTTGTTCGGGTACACAGAGGGAGAATTCAGAATGCCCAATTCACTTAACAAGCACGTCTTTCGGGTCTTGTGGGAGGAAACCGGAGCACCCGGAGAAAACCCACTCAAACGTGAGGAGAACGTGTAGACTCCGCACAGACGGTGAACCAAGCCAGGAATCGAACCCGTGTCCCTGGCGCTGTGAAGCAACAGTGCTAACCACTGTGTTACCGTGCCGCCCATACATCATAGTGGGGCACTTAGAATAAATTGAGGTAATCAGGCAGCGTCAACATGGTTTTGCGAAAAGGAAATCATGTTTAACCAATTTATTGGAGCTCTTTAAAGGAGTCACATGTGCTGTAGATAAAGGGAAACCAATGGATGTACTGCACTGAGATTTCCAGAAGGCATTTGATAAGATGCCACATCAAAGGTTATTGCAGAAAATAAAAGTTCATGGTGGATGAGAAACATATCAGCAAAGATAAAAGATTTGCTGGATAACAGGAAAGAGTTTGCAAAAATGGGTCTTTTTCTGGTTGGCAGGGTATGATGAGTGATACGCCATGCGGATCTGTGCTGGGGCCTCAACATTTTACAATTTATATAAAAGATTTGGATGAAGGGACTGAAGGAATGGTCACTAAATTTGCTGACAACAGAAAGATAGCAGGAAAGTAAATTGCAAAGAGACTATAAGGAGGCTACAAAGGGACATAGATCGGTCATATCTGGCAAATGTGAGTAGATAAAATGAAATTCCCAAATTTTTACAAATAAATTTAGAGCATCTTTATTATTGTCACATGTAGGCTTACATTAACACTGCAATGAAGCTACTGTGAAAAGCCCCTAGTCGCCACACTCCGGCACCTCGGGTACAGAGGGAGAATTCAGAATGTCCAAATTACCTAACAGCACGTCTTTTGGGACTTATGGGAGCAAACCGAGCACCCGGAGGAAACCACGCAGACACAGGGAGAACATGCAGACTCCGCACAGACAGTGACCCAAGCCGAGAATCGAACCTGGGACCCTGGAGCTGTGAAGCAACAGTGCTACCCACTGCGCTACCGTGCACCCGTGTTAGCATGGATAGAAGATTGGTCAGCTAACAGAAAACAGAGAATAGGCAGAAAGGGTCAGGTTGACAAAATGTGACAAGAGGAGTGCACAGGGATTAATGTTAGGGCCTCAACTATTCATAATTTATATAAATTTGCTGATGACACAAAGATAGGTGGGAAAGTAAGTTGTGACGCGAATATAAGAGGGGAGGCGGTGGCATAGAGATATTGGTGCTGGCCTACTAATCCAGAGACCCAGGGGGACCCAGATTCGAATCCCACCACGGCAGATAGAGGAATTTAAACTCAATAAAATATCTGGAATAAAATAAAATACTCTGAAACCATTGTCGATTGTTGTAAAATCACATATAATTCACGAATATCTTTCAGGAAAAGAAACCTGCCATCCTCTCCTGGTATAGCCTACATGTGACCCCAGAGCCACAGTAATGTGGTCAACTCTTAAATACCCTCTGAAATGGCCAAGCAAGCCACTCAGTTGTATTCAACTGCTAAAAAACACAAAAAAGAAATGAAACCAGACGGACCTGGCATCGACCTAGGTACAGAAACAACATCAGCAAACCCAGCCCTGTCGACTCTGCAAAGTCCTCCTTACTAACATCTGGTGGCTAGTGCCAAAGTTGGGAGAGCCAGCTCACAAACTAGACAAGCAACAGCTTGACAAGGTCATACTCATGGAATCATACCTTACAGACAATGTCCCAGACACCACTATCATCCTTCCAAGGTCTCACCAGCAGTACAGACCCAGCAGAGGTGACGGTACACAGTCAGGAAGAAGTTGCCCTGGGAGGCCTCAACAAAGAATCAAGACCCCATGAAGTCTCATGGCTTCGGGTTAAAAGTAGGCATGCAAACCGCCTGCTGATTATCATGTACCGTCCACCATCAGTTATTGAGTCAGTACTCCTCCATGTTGAACACCACTTGGAGGATGCACTGAGGGTGGCACGGGTGCAGAATGTACTCTGGGTAGAGGGCTTCAATGTCCATCATCAAGAATGGCTCAGTAGCACCACCACAGACCGAGCTGGTCAGATCCTAAATTACATATCTGCTAGACTGGGACTGCAGCAGGTGGTGAGGGAACCAACAAGAGGGAAAAACATACTTTTTTTTTTATAAATTTAGATTAGCCAATTGTTTTTTCTAATTAAGGGGCAATTTAGCGTGGCCAATCCACCTACTCTGCACATTTTTGCGTTGTGGGGGCGAAACCCACGCAGACACGGGGAGAATGTGCAAACTCCACACGGACAGTGACCCAGAGCCGGGATCGAACCTGGGACCTCAGCGCCGTGAGGCGGTTGTGCTAACCACTAGGCCACCGTGCTGCCCTGGGAAAAACATACTTGGCCTCATCCTCACCACCTGCCTGCCGCAGATGCATTTGTCCATATCGGGAGAAGTGCCCACTGCACAGTCTTTATGGAGACACAGCCCCATCTTCATACTGAGGATATCCTCCATTGCATTGTCTGGCACTACCACCATGCTAATTGGCATAGACTTTGAACAGATCTAGCAACTCAAGACTGGGCATCTATGAGGCACTGTGGGCCATCAGCAACAGCAGAACTGTATTCAACCATAATCTGCAACTTCATGGCCTGGCACATCCCCCACTCTACCATTACTACCAAGCCAGAAGATCAACCTTGGTTCAATGAAGAGTGCAGAAGAGCATGCCAGGTGCAACATGAAGCATAACTAAAAATGAGGTGTCAACCTGGTGAAGCTACAACACAGGATTACTTGTGTGCCAAAAAGCATAAGCAGCAAGTAATAGACGGAGCCAAGCGATTCCACAATGAATGCATCAGATCGAAGCTCTGCAGTCCCGCCACATCCAGCCGTGAATGGTGGTGGACAATGAAAGAACTCACTGGAGGAGGAGGCTCCACAAATATCCCCATCCTCAATGATGGAGGAGCCTATAGCACTCATGTGCAAAAGACAAGGCTGAAGCATTCACAAATTTCTTCCACCAGAAGTGCAGTGTGGATGATCTATCTCAGTCTCCTCCGGAGATCCCCAGCCTCACAGATGTCAATCTTCAGCCAATATGATTCAATCCACGTGATATCAAGAAATGGCTGAAGGCACTGGATACTGCAATGGCTATTAACCCTGACAATACTGCGGCATAGTACTGAAGACTTGTGATCCAGAACATGCCGCAACCCTAGCCAAGTTGTTCCAGTACAGCTATTACACTGGAGTCTCCCTGGAAATGTGGAAAATTGCCCAAGTGTGTCCTATACACAAGGAACAGGACAAATCCAACCAAGCCAATTAACGCCCTATCAGTTTACTCTCTATGATCAGCAAAGTGATGGAATGAGTCATCAACAGTGCTATCAAGCGGCACTTACTCAGCAATAGCCTGCTCACGGACACTAAGTTTGGGTTCCGCCAGAGTCACTCAGTTCCTGACCTCATTACAGTCTTGGTTCTACATGGGCAAAAGAGCTGAATTCCAGAGGTGAGGTGAGAGTGACTGTCCTTGACATCAAGATGACATTTGACTGAGTATGGCATCAAGGAGCCCTAGCAAACCTACAATCACTGGGAATCAGCGGGGAAACTCTCTGCTGGTTGGAGTTATACCTGACACAAAGGAAGATGGTTGTGGTGGTTAGAGGTCAATCATTTCAACTTCAGGACGTCACTGCAGGAGTTCCCCAGGATACTGTCCTAAGCCCAACCATCTTCAGCTGCTTCATCAATGACATCCTTGCCATCACAAGGTCAGAAGTGGGGATGTTCACAGATGACTGCACAATGTTCAGCACCATTTGCGACTCCTCAGATAATGAAGCAGTTCACATTCAAATGCAGTAAGACCTGGACAATATTCAGGCTTGGACTAACAAGTGGCAAGTAGCATTCATGCCACACAAGTGCCAGACAAGGACCATCTCCTACAAGAGAGGGTCTAAGCATCGCCCCTTGACATTTAATGGCATTACCATCGCTGAAACCCCCACAATAAACATCCTGGGCTTACCGTTGATCTGAAACTGAACCCAACTAGTCATATTAATACTGTGGCTACCAGAGCCGGTCAAAGACTATAATTCGTATGGTGAGTAACTCCAAAGCCTGTCCACCATCTATAAGGCAAAAGTCAGGTGTGTAATGGAATATTCTTCATTTGCCTGTATGAGTGCAGCTCCAACAACACTCAAGAAGCTCAACACTATCGAGGACAAAGCAGCCCGCTTAATTGCTGCCCCTTCCACAAACATTCAATTTCTCCACCACTGACGAACAGTGGCAGCCGTGTGCACCATCTACAAGATGCACTGCAGTAACCTCGCCACGGTTGCTGAGACAGCGGGCTGGATTCTCCGGTCACCGATGCCAAAATCGCATTCGGCGAACCACATTTCCCAGCCGAATCGTGGGCAGCGCCGCTTTCGAGATGCTCCACCCCTCCAAAGTGGCGTACCTGCAGAGTACACCGAGCCATGTATCAACGGCCTCAGGCCATTGCCTGAGGCCCTCCTCCCAATGCTCCGCCCCCGACCGGCTGAGTTCCCAATGGCGCGGGATACGTGTCGTCTCATCCATCCGGAACTCGGCGTGGCGGCTGCGGATTCAGTCCAGCGCCGCCACAATCGGGGGAGAGCCGTTCCACGGGCAGGGAGGACATTATTCGGGGCTGGGGCACTGTGATGGGGCGGTCCGGGGAGCGCGAGCCGGCCAAAGGGGGAGAACTATTTCACGGGCCGTGTCCTTGAGCGGCCTCCACTATGAAACACGCACGGCCGCTGCAGGCCACCGCCATGCGAATGCGCGGCCACGGGCCCGGCAATTCTCTAGGACATATCGGCAGCTAGAGCCGGGTCCTCTACGCTGCCTTCCTGCTAGCCCCCAGCAAAATGGGGAATCGGTGGCCATTTTGCAGCAGTTTCTCTGGCATAAAATGCTACCGTTCCCACGTCGGCGTGGGGACATACCCCAGAATCAGAGAATCCAGCCCAGTAACTTCCAATCCCACAACCAGTACCATCTGGAAGGATATGAGCAGCAGATACCTGGCAACCCCACCACTGGAGGTTCCCCTCCAAGTGACTCACCACACCAACTTGGAAATATATCGCTGTTTCTTCACTGCTGCTGGGTCAAACTCCTGGAGCTCCCTAATTAACAGCACTGTGGGTGTACCTACATCTCAAGGAATGCAGCGGAAGAAGGCAGCTCACCAGCACCTTCTGAAGGGCAACCAGGGATGGGCAATAAATGTTGGCCAGCCTGCGACGTCCACGTCCCGTAAATATATATTTTTGAAGTCTGCAAAGGGATATAGGTCAGTTAAGTGAGTGGGCAGAAATTTGGCATATGGGAGTATAATATGGGAAAATGTGAACGTGTCCACTGACAGGAAGAATAGAAAAGCAGCATACTATTTAAATAGAGAGATTTCAGAATTTGGTGGTGCAGAGGAATCTGGAAATCTTGATACATAAATCGCAAAACATTAGTATGTAGGTACAGCAAGTGATAAGGAAAGCAAATTATACTGTTCCCTATGGTTTTCCAGAAGAATTTCCAGTAGCTGTAGTTCATCTTGTGAAGGAACAAACCTCACGTTGTCTGGTAACGAACTGGCGACTATTTTCCATCAGAGTGGAGAGGCAAGGAAAGTAAACAAGAGTGAGAGCAGGAGTAAGCAAGAAAAAAGCACCATCTTTTAAAATTAAATTGACTCCAAATTTATATGCCAACCAGCAGAAAAGTAGAACCCAGCCAATCCACAGTGGAAGATTTGGTAATCTATGCCTGAATCAAGCAGATCCAGAATAATCCAGAGCATTTACAGTGGTTGACTAAACAGTCTGGCTCTAAACCCAAATGCTTGCCCAAACTTTGCTAATGATTTATAAGCTTGGTTAAGTGAGATGCATCTTTACAGGAACAGTGTGTATCCTCATTCGGTACATGAAACCTCTAACCATATCATAACCATAGGGGCTGGTTTAGCTCACTCAGCTAAATCGCTGGCTTTTAAAGCAGACCAAGCAGGCCAGCAGCACGGTTCGATTCCTGTACCAGCCTCCCCGGACAGGTGCCGGAATGTGGCGACTAGGGGCTTTTCACAGTAACTTCATTGAAGCCTACTCGTGACAATAAGCGATTTTATTTATTTTATCATCACTATTTCTAATATTTGATTTGAGACTGCATAATAAATGCAGATTCAGAAGTCATTATCAAAAAGGGTTTCACTGTAGAAAATTCCAAATGACGGATCTCATTATAGGGCAGCATGGTAGCATTGTGGATAGCACAATTGCTTCACAGCTCCAGGGTCCCAGGTTCGATCCCGGCTCTGGGTCACTGTCTGTGTGGAGTCTGCACATCCTCCCCATGTGGGTGTGGGTTTCCTCCGGGTGCTCCGGTTTCCTCCCACATTCCAAAGATGTGCAGGTTAGGTGGATTGGCCATGCTAAATTGCCCTTAGTGTCCAAAATTGCCCTTACTGTTGAGTGGGGTTACTGGGTTATGGGGATAGGGTGCAGGTGTTGACCTTGGGTAGGGTGCTCTTTCCAAGAGCTGGTGCAGACTCGATGGGCCGAATGGCATCCCTCTGCACTGTAAATTCTATGATATTACCAAGGCAAAATGGGTTAAGTTCCTCAAACCATTCAGATAGAAACCCATATACAGTGAAGGGAGGATGAGAATCTGGAGATCAAAAAACGTAAAGCTGTTAAGCTACTTTAGCAGCATGATTTTCCCATTTGAAGATTAATTGTAAAGAAGGTATGCACTGTAGCCATCACAATTAAGTTAGACAGGTCTAGAGCATTCAATGCGGTTGATCATCATTAATCTACCAGTAATCAAGTCCTGGAATTGATTTACCAACCAGCTGGTACCAATATTGGTACACACAGAATTTCATACTGATCTATATGTGAATCCATGGCAGATGCGGGGCGAGACACTTGCACAACTAAGGAAAAGAGCTTGAGGCCTTCTTTCGTACAGAGGAGCCATTGGCTGATAGTTTCTGTAACTAAGCAAAGTTAATTAATGCAAACACTGCTAGAGGAACAGCAATTGTGGGCAAACTATCTTCTGCTGCATCACAACTTGTAATTGTATAGTATATTTAACATAGTAAAACATCCCAAGGTGCTTAACAGGAGCGATAGACAAAGTTTGACAGTGAGCCACATAAGTAGATATTAGGATGATGTGAGGCAGATTTTAAGGAGTGTCTTAAAGAAGGAAAAAGGCATGAGAGATGAAAAGACTAAGGGAATGAATTCCGGGATTAGGTCCTAGACAACAGAAGGCACAGCTGCCAATGGTGGAACAATGAAAATCAGGAAGCACAGAACTAGAGTATCTTACAGAAAGCAGTCAGAGGGTTGTGGAGCTGGAGGGTTAGAGGGAGGGGCAAGGCCATGCAGAGATTTGAACACAAGGATGATCATAATTTCAATGATGCAAAGTAGGTGATGGAGCACAGATATGATGGATGAATGTGACTTGGTACATTAGGATATGGGTAGTTGATTAAAAATGAACCAAAGTTTACGGAGGATGTTCAATGGGAAGAAGGCAAGGAGAGCACTGAAATGATCATGGTAACAATGGTATGGAGAGGGTTTTAGTGGCAGACAGGTTGAAGAATTGGCAGAAATAAGAGATGTTATAATAGTGGATGGAGGCATTCTTTTGTTAAGCCCAGGGTCAAACAGCAAGGTGAGGCAGGGAATTTAACAAGAAAAAGACCTGCATTTATATAGTGCTTTTTATGAACCACAAGATATCTCATAGTACTTAACAATTAATAAATCATTGCTAAAGTATAGCTACTGAAATGCAACAGCCAATTTACATGCAGCAAAGTCCCACAAACAGCACATGACCAGATAATCTGACATTTGTGAAATTGATTGAGTCATAACTATTGGCTAGAACTCCTTCACTTCTTCAAAATAATGCCCCGGGATCTTTAATATCCACCCATGTAGCCGTTGGGGTTTCGCTTTAACATCTCATTCAAAAGGCAGCACTCCTTCATTTCAGCAATGTAGCATCCGTCTTGATTTTTGTGCGGAGGTGGGACTTGCACCCTGAACTTTGTGATTTAGGAGGTGAGAGTGCTACCAGTGGAGCCACAGCTGACACTTAACATGCTGGTAAGCACATGATTATCACATATTTCCCATGAAGGCACAGGTGTCAAGGTTTGTCCCTCAATAACTTTAACCTTTGCATCTATGTTTAGCAACACCAAAGCTCCAAGAAATCTTGCATTAAGAATGGGAGGAGGAGCAACAAGAACGGGAGGAGGTGAAAGGGCCCCCAGTGAATTCCCTACATGCCACAAGGAACTGTTCCTACTTCTTCAAGGCTGAAAATTGAATGAATCAGCAGTGGCAGAATAACTGCAGCTACAGTTCTGGCCTCAGCAAACACACCAATAGGAATTCATAAGCAACCTGGACTTTTCCAGGAATGCAATTAATAACAGAGCAATGTGAATATAAACAAAGATCTAAACTACAAAGTTCGAACATATTCAAAAAAGGCTTTTTTTTTAGGGAGGCGACATGTAGATGTTAGGGACTGAGAAACAAAGGACGCAATTCTCCAGGAAGATATCAAAGTGTGATAGGGAGTGGGAACTGCGCAAGCTTCCCGCCGCTCGGCCCAGCGAGGCCGGCAACACCATTCAACGTTAATTGGTCCACTTAACGAGGCCCCACTTGCTTCTCGCTGCAAATGAAGGCTCGCCAGCCGATTCGCCGGGACTGCATTCGCCAGACCCACCAGCACTTAAACAGCACTTGCACAGGCAGCTCCAGTCAGCTTAACATGCTGGTAAGCACATGATTATTACATATTTCCCATGAAGGCACAGGTGTCAAGGTTTGTCCCTCAATAACTTTAACCTTTGCATCTATGTTTAGCAACACCAAAGCTCCAAGAGAACCGGCTCCAAGACTTGCCAATGCGGACCTGGCGAAGCTCCTGGATGGGGGTCGAGGCCAGGAGGGATGTCCTGTTCCACCGAGGGTTCCAGAGAGTGAGCCACAGGGCAGCCAGTGCCACCTGGGACAAGGTGGCGGCGGCTGTGAGCTTGGGGGTGTGGCTAGGAGGACTGGCTTCCAGTGCCGCAAGAAAGGTCAACGACAAACGTGGGGCAGCACGGGAGAGTTGACACCGACATGTCCATTCTCCCGCAGGTCCTCCAGCCAACAGCATCAGCCCATCCCGGGTGTCCCCCTCTCCTACCTCCCAGGAGAACATCTCAGAGGAGAGCTCCAGGGAAGACACGATAGATGTGTGGGGATGACAGTTCTGACGCATCTATTGTGTCAGTTACTGGAAACGTTATTGGGGCACAATCTGGGGAGCACCACATAGCTGCTGATGTGCATCAGCAGGAGGCAGGAACCTCTAGGCGAGACAGCAGTCGGGTGGGCTGCTGGATCCCAGAACCCAGCTGGGTCCTAGCCTGATGCTAAGCATCTGGTACAGGGTTACCTGGAGATGATGGAGATGTTAGGGTGCAGCCAGGACATTCAGCCGGTTACGTCAGCAACACTCCAGCAGGTCCATATCCGATTGGAGAAGTCCCAAAGGCTACAGGCGCAGGAGATGTCACCGGAAATGTGTGGCACTGAGGCCAACACTTCTAGGGCGGCAACCTCAGTGGAGAGCCTGATGCACGGTGTCAGCACCATTAGTGAAGGTGTCCAAGGCGTCGCGCAGTCCATGCCGGCCATGGCTGAGGGCCTCCGCAGAATCTGGGGGATGTGATCTTGATGAGGTGCTGTGGGACATGTCCCGCTCTCAGATGGGAATGGCCGAGGCGCTGCGGGGCTTGTCCCAGGTGGGCATTGCCGAGGCATTGCAGGGCATGGCCCAGTCACTGAGGACCATTGCCAAGGGTGTCGATACAATAGTGCAGATGTTGGTTAGCCACCAGGGCTGGCAGAGCCAGATGACAATGGGGCAGCCAAGGCTCAAACCAGCTGCGCCTCCATCCCGTGCTAAACTCCAATGCCCGATCGGCACCGAGCGGGAGGAGACGGCACTAGGTGCCAACCTGGACCCATCCTATGGTGGCCACCAGCTCCCCCGAGTTCCACCCCTCTGATGAGGCCACATTCCGAAGTCAGCACACGGAACAGGAAGGCCCGGCTGTAATGTGCCGCCGACAAGTGCGCCAGAGCCCTCCAGCCGCAGCACCATCAGGGGAATCGAAGGCCATAGGAAGAGATAAGTAGCTGGCTGCCTCCACCTCAGATGTGCATCCTGGGGAGACACCTAGACGTAGTGGTAGAGCTGGGAAGGCCAAGCACATCGAGGATCACTAAGGGCACCGGGTGAGGAGAAGGGGAGGGGGGAGGCATCATTGGGAGATTGGGGAATTGTATGACACCTGTGACACATTAATGCCCTTGAGTACCACCAGTATACGCGTCCGTCACTTTCTTCCGCTATGTGGGCAGATCTCTGAGCCTTTGGCCCATCTCTCCAGACATCTCCCCCTCCCCGGGAACATAAGCAGGAAATGGCTGTGAGCGAGCACTCAGCAGACAGGTAAGGGTCACACTATAGAGTAGATTGAGGAGCACCGGCGCTCAGCTCTCTGCGGGTTATCACCCCCTGCCCTCGACAATGACCTGTTGACAATGCCAATGCAGTCCCAGAACCCTGGATTTATGTGACACAGACATTAGGAGGTGGGAGATGGGGTGGGGGGTCGCTAAGGTCTCGATGTCAGACCAGGCCATGTGCTAAATGAAGCGAGTATGAAAGTCTCCCTGGTCCTCCAGACTTGTCGGACCCTCGCCGCTGACATCTGTCCTGAAGCCTTCAGCTTATCCTCCATCTCCTCCCTATGATCAACCTCCAGGCCCTGCTGGTCCGTCGTTGTCTTATCATCCTCGTCCTCCTCCTCGGAGGTGGCCACATGTTCCTCATCCCCAACATCCAGCTCGTCGCCCCGCTGCAGTGCCAGGTTGTGGAGAACATAGTAGACCACCACAAGGTGGGCAACCTTTCGGGAGCTGTACTGCAGGGCACCACCGTAGAGGTCGAGGCAACGGAACCACATTTTGAGCAGCCTGATGCACCGCTCAATGACAACCCGGGTGGCCACATGGGTCTCATTGGATCGGGTTTCTGCTTCGGTCTCCAGCCCAGTACTGGAGTCATTAGCCAGGTCCTCAACGAGTACCCCTTATCCCCACAAGAGCAAGCCGCCCACCCTGGGGTGGACCTCGAATCGGCTGGGGATGACCAACTGCCCCAGGACACTCAGCGGGAAGCATGCACAGACATGAATGATCTTCATGTGGTGGTCGCACACAAGCTGAATGTTCAGGGAGTGAAACCCCTTCCTGTTAACGTAGGGCACTCCCAGATGGCTCGGTGAGCGCAAGGCGACATGCGTACAGTTTATCAGCCCCTGGATCGAGGGCATTTCGATGATGGCAGAGAATCCTGCTGCCCGGGCATCCTATTGGGCTTGGTCCATGTCAAAGTTGATATAGTTCTCCACCCGGTGTCCAGGCATCCGTGAGCTGTCGAATGCACATGTGAGGTGTGGCCTGAGAGATGCCACACAGGTCCCTGCTCGAGCCCTGGAATGATCTGGAGGTGAAGAGGTTCAGGGCTGCGGTGACTTTGACGGCCACCGGGAATGGGTGTCCTCCTCCACGTGGTGCCAAGTCCAAGCACAGTGGGTTAAACAGCTGGCTTGTAATGCAGAACAAGGCCAGCAGCGCATGTTCAATTCCCGTACCGGCCTCCCCGAACAGGCACCGGAATGTTGCGACTTGGGGCTTTTCACAGTAACTTAATTGAAGCCTACTTGTGACAATAAACAATTATTATTATGGCACAGGTGTCGCGCCGTCTCCTTGTTGAGACGGAGCCTCATGCGGCACACACTGTCCATCATCTGTTCTAACAACTGGGCCGTCGTGGGACTCCACTTCCCAGCCCCCCCTCCCCCCACCAACCCCCACCTTGCCCAGATGGGGGGGGGACAGGTCTTCACGGGTGTGGGGCGGGGTTCGGCACATAGTCCGCCACCTCGAGCATCTGCAGACACTGCTGCTGCTGCCATCTCCGGTGTCTGGCCACCTGGCCTAGCAGCAGCACCACTAGAGCAAGTTCTGCGGGCTTCAAAATAATAATATTTTTAAATAATAATAATCGTTATTAGTGTCACAAGTAGGCTTACATTAACAATGCAATGAAGTTACTGTGAAAATCCCCTCGTCGCCACACTCCGGTGACTGCTCGGGTACACAGAGGGAGAATTCAGAATATCTAATTTATCTGACAAGCATATCTTTTAGAACTTGTGGGAGGAAACTGGAACACACGGAGAAAACCCAGGCAGACAAGTGAAGAACGTGCAGACTTCGCACAGACAGTGACCCAAGCCGGGAATTGAACCCGGGTCCCTGGTACTTTGAAACAACAGTGCTAGCCACTGTGCTACCGTGCCGCTCTCACCTTCCAATATCAGTAAGGCATTGGAGAGGGTATTGACACACAGCAGAGGCTCCCACCCCGAGACCCTCCATTCTTCTACTGATTTCCCCCACCACCTCCCCACCCGGAACGCCCTGCCCACCACTCCTGGCCACAGCGGGCTCCTCTCACCGGACCCCAGACCTTGTACCTTGGACACACGTTTATAACGTCACCTGGACTGGCATTGGTCTCCTCCCCGTTGTACTCACCACCTTCCGGCTGTGGACATGTCCTCGGAGCTGTGTCCCATCCCCTGGGTGTTCGGATGTTGGCTGCTGCGTGTGTGGTGTTGCCTCCCACAGTGTTCGGGCACAGTGTCCAGGCTTCGAGGTCTGATTGAGATGCTTGGCAATGATTCCCACATTCTACATGGCCCGTCCACCGACAGAAATCCACTTGGGTGGGTGAGGTGCTCACTTAACCCCGATCGCCAATTCTTATTCGCAATGCCTTCAGCCACATGGCCAGAGGCCTCGGCAGTCAGTGGGGGTTATGGGTGGTCAGTAGGCAGGAACAAGGGTTGCCCCCGGAATGGGTACACACAATCCAAGGGTTTGCATGGTGGTGCCTGCCCCTCCCCCTCGACAATCACCAGCAGAGCACCAGGGTGGCAAGCCCAGCGCCTCTGTGCTCATTGCCTGTGAGCAAAGATGGCTACTCACTGTGGTGAATTACAATCTAGTAATTCACACTGTGTTGTATTGTATGTGTTGTGTTATTGTAAACTCGGCATACGAGCAGTTGCATGGCTCTGCCCATAGGAGGAGATGAGAAGTTTGTACTTGGCTCCACCCTTGGCTCCGCCCATGGCTCCTCCCACTAACCGGAAGTATAAAGCTTTGCAGTCGTGAGCCTGCCTGCCAGTTCATCTCATCGCAGGCAGGCTCTGTTGTAAGACCATTAAAACCACTGTTCACTTCCAACCACGTGTCTTGTGAATTGATGGTCACATCACTCACCTCCTCAGCTACCCGCCAGGTTCTTGCTTTTAAAAAGGAGTACTAATCGGCGCCAGCGTGACCACTTGCCGGGTTGCCAATGAATCACGGGAGGCCGTTAGATATGGGGTGGCTCCCATTAATTGTATGGAAATAGGGCTTAAATGGTGATAGTTTCTCGCCGTGCCACAGCGAGATCCTGATTTCGTCTACGGGATTGGGCCGGTTGCATTGCAAACACTTTGGCGCCTGGCGAGGTTCTCGTATTAGGCCTCACCCGCTATTCACCGGCCTCGTTTTGTTCAAGTGAGAGCACTACAAGGCTGGTGAATCACGCCCAAAGATTTGCAAAACTCCAGGTCTGGAAAGGAGTCTCATGAAAGAAGAATATAACCTGCAGAAATACCAGTTTAGGAAAGCTCCATGATGGAAATCAACCTTTCAATATTTACCTTTATATATCTGAGCTCATTCCAGTGGGTTGCAGTAAACAGAAAAAATTATAAATTCAACTTAGGTGGCAAGGTGGAACAGTGGTTAGCACTGCTGTCTCGCAATGTCAGGGACCCGGGTTCAATTCCGACCTTGGGTGACTGTGTGGCTTTGCACATTTCCCCGGGTATGTGTGGGTTTCCTCTGCGTGCTCCAGTTTCCTCCCACAGTCAAAGATGTGCAGGTTAGGTGGATTGGCCATGTTAAATTGTCCCTAAGTGTCCAAAGGTTAGGTGGGTTACAAGGATAGGGCGGGGGATTGAGCCTAGGTAGGGTGCTCTTTCGGAGGGTCAGTGCAGACTCCATTGGCCAAACGGCCTCCTTCTGTACTGTAGGGATTCTATAAAGACATACACAAATCTCAAACTGGTTTCAATTAATCTGGAAATAGGCTTCCTGTAAGCCAATGTTGCACTCACCTCATTTTCTTTCCAGACAATTAAAATTTTACATACCATGCATCTTTCTACTTAGAAACAGATTCACATGCACAACTGCAAAATCTGGCCTCTGTTTAGGAATTGATCTGCTTAACTGCACTAAGAACACACACACTACTTGATCACACTCCTAAGTATATTCTTCCCTAGACAAAGAGACCAGCACTGTACAAAGTACTCCTGTGGTCTCACCAAAATACATTAGAATTGCAGCAAGATTTATTTTTCATACTGCAACCATTTTACACGAGGCTAAGATAGATGCGTCCACCTTTTTTTTCAAAGTAGCAAACAAGTTCATATGACTTGTTGACTTTGGGTCCCATCAATTTTTCCAGTACTTCGCTAAAGTAATTTATTTAAGTTACTCATTCTTATTAGTCTTTGTTCAACAAAATATGTTTTAACATCTATTATTTCCTTATACCTCATTAGAATTTCTCCATTCTCTGCCTCTATGGGACTCATGTTTACTTCTGCTGATCTCTTCCTTTTTAAATGTTTGTCAAAGTTCTTACAAGCTCAACCTTTTTAAGATTGGTCAAAAAAACAGCTGATAAGAGAAAAGGTTGAGAATTTTAAAGAGATTCTGAACAGGATCTGAGTATCTTCACAGGATGTGGGTTTGCTGGCATGGCCAGTATTTATTGCCTACCCCTAACTGTCCTTGAGGTGATGTAACTATGCTGTACTCGCGTACTCTGCTGCAATGGAGGGTGTTTCTCAATTTTCACTCAGTGATGATAGAGGAATCACAATATAGTTCCAAGTCAAGGTGATGCACAACTTGGAGAGGATATTTCAGGTGAAGGTGTTCCCATGCATCTGCTGCCCTTGTCCTAGATTGCAAGGCTCTGGGGCAATGGAGATGCTGGGGATGGAGCCAGTGGCTGTAATGCATCTTGAAGATGGTACTCCCTTGAGCCACTGTACACTCCTGACATGTGCCTTGTACAAGGTGGAAAGGCTTTGAGAGTTAGGTGCAGAATTCCAATCTCTGACCTGTTCTTGTGGCCATTAGGTACATGGCTGGTTCAGTTCAGTAGTTTGAGAGGTAAATTAATTTGATGAGAATCATGACTTAATTGGTATATTGGACAGCATGATGGTGCTGTGGTTAGCACTGCTGCCTCACAGCGCTGAATTTCCAACTTTAATCCTGGCTCTGGGTCACTGTCCATGTGGAGTTTTTACATTCTCCCCGTGTTTGCATGGGTTTCGCCCCCACAACCCAAAGATGTGCAGGCTAGGTGGATTGGCCACGCTAAATTGCCCCTGAATTAGAAAAGTGAATTGAATACTCTAAATGTATTTATTTTTTTAATTGGGGTTTTGATACTGTAGGTGATGCAATCCACAGAGTATCTCAATGTACTACAGTGAACTATAGGTCTCTGACAGGAGCTTACTTGACACAAGAATGGAGGGCGGTTCAAGCCAAATACATTTGCACTTGGTCAAATACCTCCCAAAAAAAGCCCGGTGGCCACATATCTGCTCCAAATGCTTGTCTGTCTTTTGTGGATCAGTATGATCCTGTTCAAGACCCAGTACAAACTCCATAACATCACAAATGGATCGTATTCATTCTCCTCGGCTTAATAATTGTCAAGATACCATCACCTCTCTTGTATGTAGAATTTTCCTTTTCCAAGAAACATCATTCAAAATTCTCAAAAGATAAAAGGTTTAATTAAAAGTGATTCAGTTAAAGTTCGAAATAGAATTTTTCAAATCACCAAGTCGGTTATTGTCAATCTGATTATGCCGAGGCCCTATTTAATCAGTACAGCCGAGAAATAAAACAATCGAGAAGTAATTTTCCTCAATTAAAAGGGAACATTAGGATTTTTTTGCTTTGTGCAAACAATCTCACTTTGAGCTCAGCATGCAATGTGGCATAACGTCAAGCAAATTTGTCCGGTGCAAGCAGGCAAAGATTGATTGGCATATTATCCTAGAAAGGCAATAGGCAAATTGGGCAATATGGCTGCTGTAGAATTTCCCTACACATTTAATGATACACCAGTGCACGGAGATACAATACAACACCTGTGCACAATACCAGTGCACAGAAATCAAATATAATGTGGACTTCAAAGAGTTCAACTCAAACAGATGTTTTACACACTTCAATCACAAAATAAAAAGACATGTTTTCAAATGAAAAAGGCAAATTTGATTCATGCATAGTCCAAAAAAACAATATCTTTAATCAGTATGGACAGCTGGACATATTATCAACTTCCAGACTGATTCAGCAATCGCCTCCAAAATAATTAAGAATACAAAAATCATCTGAAATCATTCCAGTGAACTCTGACAAAACACAAGAATCATTACCAGTATTCAATGTCAATAACATGGAAAGGGTTCATGTTATAGGAGATAGCAGGAGATACCAAGTGACCCACCTGATAATAGGCATTTCAGATTCAGGTTAAACATTTAAAGTTCCCAACCTGCCAACTGCAACCATTTTTATGCTAACAGGTAGTGTGACATGCTTGGGTCCTGTTGAAGAGGCCAAGTGTTTTGTAATATTTAAATCAGGTTCCAAGAGCACAGTTGGGAGTCCGATTTGAATTTAACACCAACCAGGTTTTCCACGGTTCAGGTTCCATTGTTCCATCTAAATTTTCTTTGAAATGTGTAGCCCGTTTGTTGCATAGACTCTCTAGGTTTAAAATGCGGCTGTTCACATTCGAGTCTAAAAAAAGGGTCAACTGGTTGTGAGAAGCTGTTTGTTGCACGGTGGCACAGTGGTTAACACTGCTGCCTCACAGCACCAGGGACTTGGGCTCAATTCCAACTTTGGGTCACTGTCTGTGTGGAGTTTGAATGTTCTCTCCGTGTCTACGTGGATTTCATCCAGGTGATCCGGTTTCCTCCCACAGTCCAAAGATGTACAGGTTAAGTGAATTGAACATGATAAATTGCCCCTTAGTGTCCAAAACGTTAGGTGGGGTTACAGGGATAGGGAAACCCAGCAGTTAAATAAAGGAGGCAGCAGTTTACTCCAGCAGGCAAGTTTTAGATTATTCCTTGTGAGCCAAGAGGAGCTCTTACACTCTTCCTCTCTTCTGCTGGCCGTGTCGGAAATAAAAAGTGACGGTCAGAACAGGAAGAGTAGTTTATAGTTTGTTACACAAGACTGCTATGATGCTTTCATGTTGTGCTGAATAAGTACAGAAAAGGTTCACGATTATAAAATATCAGCTGAAATTCAAAAAGAAAACACCAAGAATCCATTGCCAACTGAACCCAGACTTCACCAGAACTTGTTGCATGATCTGAAATTATTTACTAACCCAGTTATCAGCCAAATATGCAGTGGGACCCAAGCATCACATACTCCATTGCTCCACTGTAAGATGGCTGCCTTCTTCAATATAAGAAGTATATATTTAATGGAATGGTTGTTGAAACCGATCATTTGGATTTTACTGTTAATATGCCTCGTGTTCCTGTACACGTTTCATTATCTTTCCCTTTTTGTTATGGATACAAATTAAAATGAATAAAAATACTTTTTTTTAAATGACTCCCGACAGGTCACTTAATCCAGTCTTCAATACAAGTATGACTCAACCCAGCTCCAGAGGCCCCCTGCCCTTGAACACAACAGGGCCCTTGTCAGCTATTAAATTGGCAGCAATTCCGGTGATTAAATGTGTTTACACATGTACCCATGGCTAACCAATATGCAGTCAGCCAGTCAGATTAGGTTAGTTTTTCTCACCAAATCAGAGTAGGTCAAGATGCTTTGGATCGCGCCGACCCTCAACCTGAAGGACCCAGGCCAAGTTTTGGTTTGCACAATCCCAACAGAAGTTTTAAAATATACTGGAGTTCGATGTGAAGGCTACTGAGGGTTGCTCGGTTTCCACAAAGAAACTGAGGATTGTCAGAATGTTTGCTCAGTGATACCGAAGGACACCAGAGTTCTGTCAACAACATCAGAAATACCAACAGGAGAAAAAGCTGAATTCAAGTGAAGATACTCAGTTGAGTGCATACTTCAGCCATGCTGTGTTATTATTACAATTACACAGTTCTTCCTAAAAGCTTTTTCCTGCATGTTTGATGCTCTGTAACTACAAAGCTGAAGAACAAAATCTTTTTAATAAGAGTTGCCACTTCACTGAGGAAATTTCAGATCAATGCATGTCCAACAACCTGCTTTGAACACTCTGCTCACATTTTGACAGCTGAGACAATCAACAAGTTTCTAAAACAATCAACAACATTCTAAATAAAACAACCCACAACAGCTTAAGAAGTCACCTTGCCCCCTTCTCCCAATATTAATGGATCGTTAATCCTATTTACTCAAACTCTACAAACAAAAAATATACCAAATACTCCATTTGTCTCCCTGAATTGTTAAGTCAGTACATGGAAACAAGGAAACTACTTCAAGCAGAAGTCTTGCAGTCCGTCTTAAAATGATCCCTAGCAACTGAACCTGCATGAGTAGCATGAACTTAACGTTTTTGATAGATCCTGCTTTGTCAGGGAATAACACAAGGAAATGATCTCTATTCTCAACTTACTAATTGCTGATTAATACATAGGTATACAAAGTCTACATGGCCTTCTTTGACCTAACTGCCGATAGAGTTAGCCAACCATGTCACTGGAAGTGGCAGTTCAAGTTTGGGTCTCCAGTAACTCATAGAAGTGTTGTCTCACAGAATTCCTACAGTGCAGAAAGATGCCATTCGGCCCATCGAGTCTGAGCCCAACCTAGGCCCAATCCCCGCCCTATCCCCGTAACCCAGTAACCCCACATAACCTTTGGACACTAAGGGGCAATTGTACCATTTGTTCAAATTAGACAACAGTATTATGATGGAATAAATGATAACCAGGATATGGTGTGGAGACCTATCCGAATCTTTTACAATCATTAATGCAGTCAAACAAGAGCAAGTGGTTACACAAATTTCCTCAGCCTTTCATGACAATGCTTGATGACATAAGGCCTGGATAAGGGCATATACATGGGCTTTCATGTATCTGCAAAACTCTGCAATTCTCGAAGATAACAAGCTCCAACAAGGATTAAGAGATGGAACTTGAGCCTTAAAGAGCATCTTAAAGGAGTTAAAGGTATATTGAGGTCAGGGAGTGAATTCCACAACATAGGGCCAAGGCTAAAACTATACTCACCAATGGTGGACCAATTACCCCTTATACAAATAATATACAAATAATATATTTTGTCCCTAAAAAAACTATTGGTTGGGGCTTTCCACTCCGTGTTTTAGTTAGCATAGATTAGGGGGGTAAACAATGGCAGGACCTGTGGTATTGGGAGGCGGTATTTGCACTATGTTAATATTTTCCTGGTTATGTACAATGTCGATTTTGTTGCTGTTACAATGCCAAAGAAACACTGCAATAAAATGTTTATTAAAAAAAAGTTAGGTACATCTTACACATAATAACACAATCGGTTTTCTGCAGCAGTCAAGAACATGTCTCTGTGCACATATTGGAAAAGCTGTGTTTTGATGGTATTTCTTTTAATTTCTTCCTGTTTCTAAGGCATCAATGAGAAATGCCGTGTTTTTATTTAAATTTCAGCATTTCATTGATTTTTTAAAAAAGAAATTAAGAAGCTGAGTCGGGTTTTCGTAGTTATCCACATGTATAGAAGCAAATTGTGAAATGCTCAGAAATAAAAACTAGTTACCATTGGTGCTTCGGACTTTGGCAAAACTCAATGAACAAGCTAAAGTTTAACATTTAAAAAAAAAAATGTTGAGCACCCAATTCATTTTTTCCAAATAAGGGCAATTTAGCCTGGCCAAGTCACCTACCCTGCACATCTTTGGGTTGTGGGGGCGAAACCCACGCAGACACGGGGAGAACGTGCAAACTCCACACGGACAGTGACCTATAGCTGGGATTGAACCTGGGACCTCAGCGCCGTACGGTAGCAGTGCTATTACTGCGCCACTGTGCTGCCCTAACATTTGCCATGAAAATGAAATGAAAATGAAAATCGCTTATTGTCACGAGTAGGCTTCAATGAAGTTACTGTGAAAAGCCCCTAGTCGCCACATTCCGGCGCCTGTCCGGGGAGGCTGGTACGGGAATCGAACCGTGCTGCTGGCCTGCTTGGTCTGCTTTCAAAGCCAGTGATTTAGCCTGGTGAGCTAAACCAGCCCCTAATGTTAACATTAAATTCCTGTGCAGCTACTCTGCTGTCTGGTTTTCAACAATTTAAATCACCTTATGTTTGAAGGTTATTGTGGTACTTCCCCATTTCTCTCTATGTTAATGGTTAAAATTTTAAACTCAAAATGTTTGTGAAGAATCCCGACTTGCTGCAAACTGCTACCACCCTTAAGAGTGTAGAAGCATTTCCTAGTTCCACTTCTGAAAGGTCTGGTTCTAACGTTTAGACTATGCCTCCTTGACCTCAATCCCAGTTAGTAGAAATGGTTCATTGCTGTCTTCCCTGAAGGTTCCTCTTAATATCTTGAAAATTTCGATCACATCAACCTTTCTTCTAAATTCCAGGGAATATTGTTCGGATAGGGAATAGCTAACAGTCAAGGAGTGTTTAAATGAGTACTTATATGGTTAATTGGTTAAGCACATCACTGGGTGTGGAATGTGGGGGGGGTTATGTCAGTAAGAGCAAACTTCTGTGGAAGAAGGCAAGACATGGTTTCTGTCTTTATTTACCATCCAGCCATCAGAGTTTAATGAACAACTCTAGTTGTGTAATCCCTTCTCACAATTTGAGCTGCAGAGTCCAGGTATCATTCAATCCACACTGCACCCCCTCCAAGGCCAATACCTCCTTAAGTTCCCACAGGAGGTCAAACCAGGATTTTCCATAGCTGAAATACGACTTCTACCCCTTTGTCTTTGCTCAATATATGATGGTCAGCATTCCATTAGGCTTTTAAAATTATTTTCTGTACCTATTTGTAACATTTTAATGATCTATGTACAGGACCCCAGAATCTCTCTGGACCTCCATTGTCTCCTACTTTTCACCATTTAGAAAATATCCTGTCCTTTCCTCCTTGGGTCCAAAAAGGATGACCTTACATTTGCCTACACTGAAAAATGGTATGTGGTAAAAGGTAAAAGCAAGGTTTTGAGCAGTCTGGTTCAGCCTCAGACAATTGTCAGGGAGACGGGTCGATTCAGTGACGAGGGAACATAGATTCTGGAGGGAACAGAAGACAATGGCTTCAGTCTTCACATTATTTAGTTGGAGGAAATTTCTACTCATCCAGAACTGGCTGTTGAACGTACAGTCTTGACAATTTCAAGACAGTGGGGTGGTCGAGAGTCCAAAGATGTGCAGGTTAGGTGGATTGGCCATGTTCAATGGCTATGTTACAGGGATACAGCAGGGACGTGGGCCTAGGTTATGTGCTCTTTCATCGGAGGCCAACTAGCCTGATCCTGCACTGTATGGATTCTATGGAGAGAAGTGGCGTGGACGTAGTGCTGGGTGTTGTCACATAGAAACTGACATTGTGTTTTCAGGTGATGTTACCCAGGGCAGCATGAAGGAGGTGGCCACGGATAGATAGATCCTTGGAGCACATTAGGTAACAGTGCAGCACCAAAACGTAATTTCTTTTTTTGGGTATGATCAGATAAATAAGACAAGGCAAAATCAGGCAAGTTGAGCTTCCCGAAGCTCGGCAAGGGTAGAAAGGTGCTTGCTGAGCTGATGTACCGCCAAATCAAATGTGTTTGAGTCTAACCCAAACCAATTAGGATTACATTGGGGTGTGATTAGATGACTTAAGACAGATATCAAACAGTATAACTGAAGAGTTTTTGTTCCACCATTTTTAGGTTTTTTCGGATAGTTTTTGGGAGGGGGTTAGTTTTAGCTTTTGAGGAGAATAGTTTTTGAGGATAGTGGGGTAAGTAGCTTCAGTTAGCCTTTGGTAGGTTTTGTTGGTAGGTTAGAAGCATCTATACTTTGATCTGAACTATTCACTGTCTCCCTGTATTCATATTTCATTTTCAGACTTTGACTTCAGACTTTGACGTTTAAAAGTTATGTTTCAAGCTGTCTGCCTAAGAAGATAATTCCTGTGATTCTTTGAAAGCTTCAAATTGTCTACGAATTGCCTTTTAAATGACTTTCAAGTTGTAATCAATAGAAGACAAATAAAACAATTCTTATTTGCACGTGACACGTTTTAACTCTAATTTCTACTGAGTTCCAGTAATCGCAAGTGCAGCTGGTAACCTTGAATGGTTTCAAAATCCCTCAACTGGCACAGTCGAATCCTAGTGCTGGAGGAAGATGGTGCTGTCAACTGTATCCAAGGTTGCAGAGAGGTTAAGGGGACAAGGAAGGATATTTCTGATGCATGTTGAGCATCACTTATTTGAAATGTTTGGGGCTGAAAGCATCTCCGATTCCCAAATTGTCTGAATTTTGGAATACCTGTAAGATTATATAATGTAGTAGCTCATTCAGCTGCCTCATTATCAACAAGAAGCATGATAATCACAGTGAGTAATGCACTAACGTCTGGCTATAATGACTGCTGAAGTGATGGTGTCAAAACTGCCCACCTAGGGGTTGTAACCATCTGTGGCTCATTGGGACCTGCGCATCGCCCATGGACCTTCCCACAGCCTCCTGAAATTTTGCACTTGTGGCTTCACGTCGGCGCTCAAAATAAAGTATGGATTTCGGAGCTTTTCGAATTTCAAATAAGGGGTGCTCAACTTGTACTCAGTTATATAGGCTTCTCCTTTGTAACTTTGATTTAAAAAAAACTGTTTTTGCATGCTGGCAGGAGGAAAACCTAATTGGAGGTATTCAAAGATGACATTTTGGAAAGATAAGTAGAGATTTGGGAGGCAACAACACATTCTAGGATCTTGGAGACAAAAGGGAGGATGGAGATGAAAGTGATAATTAGCAAGGACAGTGGGGAGAACATTCTTTTGAGGAGGGGCAATGACAGTTGATTTTAAGGAGATGGTAACAGTACTCGAGAAGAAAGAACCATAAATAATATCACCAATCATGGGAACCAGGAAGGGAAGTTGGATAGTCAGCAGTTTATTGGAAATAGGATCCCTTGAAGAGGGCATGAGGGGATATAAGTGAGAAACTAGAAAAAAGATGTAAGGGCATCAAAGGCGGAGGTGAGAGTGTTGTTGAGAAGATCTTCAGAGCAGAAATGGCCGTGTGAACAGGAGCCAAAGGAACAGATGGGATTCTGAAAGTAAATTTGTAAATGAATTGGGAAAGAGTTTTTTCCAAGGGTGAAAACAGAAGGAAGTAGAGTTGGACACAAGAATCGAGATGCACATGGAGAGGAATACAAGGAAGCGATCACAGATGGTTTTATCTGTGATTAATACAATGGGAGTATCAAGACCACTTGAGATGGCAAGGTGGGAGAGATTAGGGAAAGATAATGAACTCAGAAGAGGAGGTTGGGTTGAAATCCCAAGGATGGAAGTCACTTGTTGCAAAGTCTGAGGGACAAAAGTCCTGAAGATATCTCAGCAATAACAATTTTATGCTATTTGGGTAGGTGTACAGAGCAAGAATTATAATTGAAAGATGAGAGAGGGGTGGAATGAGGCAAAATGATCAAAGGAGAAAAGGGACATAACCAAGCCGTGATTTTGTGATAAGAGCCACATCACTACCGCAGTAGTCTGGGTGGGACAAATGATGGAAAGTACAGCTTGGCAGGAAGGCTTCATTTAGAGGGAAGGTGTCATCATTCGTCAGCCAATGGATTTAGGAGGGGTAAAAATAAATGTTTTAAAAAAGAGGAATAAGTGGAAATAGAAGGCAAGGGCTCAGGTCTGAAGTGGCAACCAAAATGTAAACATGGAGATTGAAAAACGAGAGTTACAGAGGCTTGATTAAGCAGCAATTATTAGGACTTGCATATGAATTAGGAGTAGTGTAAGGATCCTTCCTGTTATTCCCTTGTTTTCCTCCTTTTTTTATTTTTGATCAATGAACCTTTAATGGACCTGTGACTTTAAGGCAAAGGAGCAACCTGCACCTTTAATTCAGGAAGATCCAGAAGGCTGTGCTGTTTAAGACTGATACCAGTGATGAGTCGGATTGATTGATGTGGCTGGTGGCCAACGAAGTGGCCTAAAAGGCATTGCTCTGGCCGGTAACAGGTGGTGATTGGTTCTGTTCCCAGTAAAATGGTTCCGGGTCCTAAAGAGCTTTCAGTTTCTCTTTTGGCAGCTAAGGAAGAAGTGCTACCTTTTTCTCCTGAAATAACAAGTCACTGTGGGAACCAATTCCCTCTGCAGAAGAGGCGACGTAAGCAGAATCCAGAATCTGATAACTCACTCTCTGCAGAACAGGCTGATGTGAAGCCAAAGGGCCTCACCTGGAAAAGCTGTGGGTAAGATATTGTTAATTGCAAGGAAGATCGTTAAGGGCTGTAAACATAGAACATGCAGTGCAGAAGGAGGCCATTCGGCCCATCGAGTCTGCATCTACCCACTTAAGCCCTCTAATCCGCCCTATCCCCGTAACCCAATAACCCTTCCCAACGTTTTTGGTCACTAAGGGCAATTTATCGTGGCCAATCTACCTAACCTGCACGTCTTTGGACTGTGGAAGGAAATCGGAGCACCCGGAGGAAACCCACGTACACACTGGGAGAACGTGCAGACTCCGCACAGACAGTGACCCAGCGAGGAATCGAACCTGGGATCCTGGCGCTGTGAAGCCACAGTGCTATCCACTTATTCTACCAGAGATGTAAACCACGTTCATACTTAGAAGAAGGTGCACTGAAGAACTCATCATCTGAAGCAAGGACTCTTATTTTTTGGCCTTAATCCTTATTATTTTAACACTTTCCACCCCTCTATGTTTGTCTGTTTTGTATGTGTGGATAGAGAGTGGGGTAGTTAAAGAGGGAGTCAAGTATTAGCTTGACATTAAGTAACTGTTCACTGCATATTTCATATTTGTTCTAGTTACAAATAAACAGTAATTGTATTCAAACCGACAAACCTGGTAACTGTGATTATTGGAGAGCCAACAGCTATTGATTTCGGGTATTTTCATAAGAATTATTGGTTAATTCACTTGTATTGTGGCTCCGGGCCTGCGGGGCTGGAATTTACAGCATACTGGCCCAGGGTGTCGTAACATTAGGAGGAGGTTACTCAGCCCCTCGAGCCTGCTTCGCCATTCAATATGCTCATGGCTGATCTTTAACCTCAACCCCACATCCCGCCTATCCCCAATAACTTTTCAGCCCCTTGTTGATCAAGAATATATCTAGCTCGGCCTTAAAAATATTCGAAGACTCTACCTCCACTGCCTTTTTAGAAAGAGAGTTCCGTAGACAAATTATTTCTCCCCATCTCTATCTAAAATGTACAACCCCTTATTTTTAAAAGCAATTCCAAGTTCTAGATTTTCTGACAAGTAGATACATCCTCTCCACATCCACCCTGTCAATACCCCTCAGGATCTTAAAGGTTTCATTAAAGTCACCTGTTATTCTTCTCAATTTAGGTGGATACAAACATCTCAAACCTTTCCTCATAAGGCAACCTGTGCATTCCTGGTATTAGTCTGGTAAACCTTCTCTGAACTGCTCCTAATGCATTTACATCTTTCCTTAAATAAGGCAACAAATATTGTACACAATACTCCAAATGTGGTCTCACCAACTGAAGGATAACGTCCAACTTTTGTAATCAATTCCCCTCACAATAAATAATAATAGTCTATTCGCTTTCCAAACTAATTGTTTACCTGTATACTAGCCTTTTGTAATTCATGAACTAGGACACCCAGCTCCCTCTGCTCCTGGGAGCTTTGCAACCTCTCATTTTAAAAAATAAGTTTATTTTTAATTTTTCCTCTAAAATGGGCAATTTCACATTTTCCCACATTATACTCCATTGCCAGAGTTTTGTCCAGTGACTTAACTTATTTATGTCCCTTAGGTCTTCTTCACAACTTACTTTCCTACTTATCTTTGTTATCAGCAAATTTAGCAACCATCCCTTTGGTCCCTTCATCTGAGTCATTTTCATAAATTGTAAAAAGGATGCTCCAGCACAGATCCCTGTGGCACACCACTTCTCACATCCTGCCAACCATTAAAAAAATATTTTATGAAAACCTATCCAATCTTCAATCCATACCAATATGTTACCCCTACATCGTGAGCTTTTATTTTACACAATAATCTTTGATGTGGCATCTTATCAAATGCCATCTGGAAATCTAAGTACAGTACAATTCCCCTTTATCCACTCCTTCAAAGAACTCTAGTAAATTGGTTAAATACAATATATCACAAATTATAAATTAAATAAAACAGGTTTGCTTTTTTGCTAATTTTCTATGAGAACAAAAGCCTAGATTGACAAAGGTGCTTCATTCTACCTACCTATGTAACAGCCTCATGCTCCATTCACAATCAAATGTCAGTTTCTCCTAGAGGATGTGAGCAGTGTCTCCTTGTTTTACAGGCAAATGGAAAAGATAAAGTTAAAATTTGCTCCAATCAAATTTACATTGGATGGATTTACTTATAATTTGTTTTCAGACAAGTCTGAATAAAGCACGAGGAATTGTAACTCAGGAGAACAGGGTCAAATCTCACAACTGAAGACAAATTGAGTAATTTGAATAGCTTTGGAAAAGATGATGTCACGGAAGCTTTTTCAGCTACCAGAAGTCAGAGTTCTGTTAAAGATCATAAAGGGCCACTGAAAAACAGGTTAGAAAGCATTCATGCACGTTCCAAAGTTATAGCAGAGCTGTTAAATGACTACTTTGCATCAGCCTAAGCTGCTGTGGGACGTTCTGCAGTGAATAACATTCTAAATATTAGAGATGTCAATGTTGTAAATTGAAAATCTCTAAACAGATAGGACCTCATAACCCAATGACTTTGAAGATTCATACAAGAGTTACCAAAATTATTCTTAGAGATCACACAGAAAATTTCCAGATGATTTTTCCTAATTTGCCAGGGTTTTTGTTTATATCTCCTCTCTTGGTCTGGCTGCAGTGATTGGATAATGTAGGAAGTTTCTAATCATGACTCTCCAGACTTGATGAGCCACCTGGTCTTTAGCTGCCCTTCCATTTTTTATATTTGAAAGTTACAACGGCCACAGAATTAACAGACCAACTAAGGTAACCTTTTGACATTCCAGAATTTGCAGAACATACATCTTTGTTTTCCGAGTGTTGCCATGATACCTATTTCTAGATAGCCCTAATTACCTCCAAAACAAGCAAGGGTCCATTTATCCTGTGCTATTCTCTCCAATTTGTTCTGCACCTTGCCAGCTACCACTCAGGCTGTATCACTGCTATAACAACACCACAGTGAGACAGAATGACAGAGGAAGCCAATTTTGTTTACATACTGCAGGTTGTCACCAAACTTTCACTAAAGCGTAATAGTGTGGGTGTGAAATGTTCACAATATGCCCACTTGAACTATGAAAAACAATATGATTATAGTCCTTGAGCTACATAATACTGGAGAAAAGTATAAGCTGTTACAGAACTGTCATTAATTATAGGAGTAACGCGAGAAGTGTATGAATTACACAAGCTGAAAAGGGATTTTTGCTAAATAAGGTTATTAGGAAAACCTGTATTGATCCATACCTATTTCATACAAGTCTATATTTAATCCTCCCACAGTTCAATGACAATAAAGACCTTGGTTTGCATTGGCTTACATAAATTATAGAGAAGATTCCATGCTCCCTGTATCCATGGCCCCATTATGAATTCTCCACTCTGCCACATGGAGACATTGATCACAATGACTGCTGAGTTAGTAGTTTGCCGCTTTTTCTCCATCGCTGGAGGTCATCAAACACTGTTGGCTCTATGATAGCTCTTTGTTCATTGTCCCAAGAAGTTAAAGGCCAATTCATAGGAAAACTCAATCAAAGGATAAGCAAACCACAATGAAGTAGCTGGATACCATCAGGCCCAGGATGCAAAAACAATGAACTGCCTACAGATTCTTGACAAACAGCCAAGAGGTGTAGGGACAATGCTCACCCTCACCTGGAATTGAGCAATTCTAAATGTCAAGTTATGTGCAAAAGGCAAGGTGGTTTAGGGAAGGAATTCCAGAACTTAGGGCCTGAAGAGCAGATTTCTCCAAGATGATCACAAAGCCCAGTCTTTTCATAGAACGGAGACCAGCTGAACTTCTTCTGACAAGCAGCAATTCATGCAGGTATGAAGAAACAAGACTTCTATGACTTCAAGAAACTGGCAAATCAGAGAGGCATTCCATCAACATCATTAACATCAAGCAAACAACAGCAATATTTCAGCCAGAAGATGCTGAACACAAGGCCCACACCGGTTTTCTTGACATGGGTGTACTTGTCCTTTAGCTTGATTGTGATTAACTAGTCTCCAAGATGCACTGCTCAGCCATTTACAAAACTTAAGCAGCTCAAACATTTTCTTCAAATCAAAGGGATCCCAAGGTCCTAGAGGAATTAGAATTCTCCCACTTAAGGACCACAACAACTTGCATTTATAAAGCACTTTCAACATTGAAAAGCGTTCATGCAAAGGTGCTTCACAGGGGTGTTGTCAAACAACATTTGACAGGATAAGGAGATATTAGGACATGTGGTTAAAGGATTGGTCAAAGGTTTTAAGGACCAGCTTAAAGAAGGAAAGGCAAAGTGGTTTAGGGAGGCAATTCAAGAAATTAGGGTCTGAACAGCTGCAGACACAGCCACCAATGACCAACAAAAATCAGACATGCACAGAAGGCCAAAACTGGGGAGCACAAGATTCTCAGAAAACTAGAGAACTAAAAGTTATAGAGATAGAGAGGGGCAATGTCAAAAGGTGTTTCCAGACTGGGAACTAATACACCTCAGCAAGTAACGGGGTGGTGGATGAACAGGCTTTGTGCGAGTTAGGATATGGGCAGCAGAGTCTTGGATGGGCTTAACAGTACAACAAGAGACCTGCCTGCAGTGTATTGGAATAGTCAGGTCCTGAGATCACATGGCCTGGGATAGTGTTTCGGCAGATGAGCTGAAGGACAGGCAAAATACACGAACCTAAGGAGCTGAAGTATGTAGTCTGGGAGTTGGAAAGAATGTGGGTTCAATGGCTCGGTGCAGGGTCAATTAGGACAATATGGTTGTGAACAATCTCATTCAATCCACAAGTGCCAGGGAGTGACTCAGGGACATAGATCATGGTGGAGACCAAAGACAATGATTTAATTGGGGGAAATTATAGCTAATCCAGTACTGGATATCAAATAAGCAGCAGAACGAATTAGAGGCAGCGGACAACAGTTCAATGGAGGTTGGAGCCGAGTAATTGTAAGTATAAAGTAAAGGGAGTAAAACCAGGCACCTTTCTTATTTAGGCAGCACGGTAGCATTGTGGATAGCACAATTGCTTCACAGCTCCAGGGTCCCAGGTTCGATTCCGGCTTGGGTCACTGTCTGTGCGGAGTCTGCACATCCTCCCCGTGTGTGCGTGGGTTTCCTCCGGGTGCTCCGGTTTCCTCCCTCAGTCCAAAGATGTGTAGGTTAGGTGGATTGGCCATGATAAATTGCCCTCTGTGTCCAAAATTGCCCTTAGTGTTGGGTGGGGTTATTGCGTTATGGGGATAGGGTGGAGGTGTTGACCTTGGGTAGGGTGCTCTTTCCAAGAGCCGGTGCAGACTCGATGGGCCGAATGGCCTCCTTCTGCATTGTAAATTCTATCTGTCTATCTATCTATTTGTTGGAACTTCTCTGGAAGCAATAAGCTCCATAGTTTGCTGCACAGTATATCCAACATCTATAGACCAATCTTTAGACCACCATGAAAACACCACACTCTTAAACTTATAAGATGAGTCTGTAAAGTCAACTCAAGACGTCTGGTGGCTAAGCAACGTATAAGATCTGCTACCATTGACTGTAAAACATAGGATGCAGCCCCAACACAAATCCATCGTGGAATGTTGAGATATTGCCATGGCAGGTAATTGAGGTTTCACTCTTCTGGATCTTTGCTGACCTCTGCCAATGATTCCCGGCTCAGGATTCAAATTAGTTTTATTTTTACCAAGGAGGGAGAGACTAAATTACCAGCTGCAACAACTTGGATCAGGTCGTCGAGTATAAGGCCTTAAGTCAAATTTTAATCATCTACACGTGAGAGGGAAGCTTTCATGGGAATAAAACAAATTTCTCCTTCAGTTTTATGGTTTCGGTTCTGGAAATTTACTTTCTGACACTGAAAAATCAATAGAATTGGCCAGGAACAAAGGACTCAAGACTGGAAGCTTGAAGGATTTACTCAGCAATAACCTGTTCAATGACTCTTAATTTGGGTTCTGCCAGGGTCACTCAGCTCTGAGCGCATTACAGCCTTGGTCCAAATATGGACAAAGGAGCTGAACTCAACAAATGAGGTATCAACCTGGTGAATCTACAACACAGGAGTGACTGCCTTTGGCATCAAGGCAGCTTTTGATATAGAGTATGGCTTCAAGAAGCGCAAACAAAACTGGAATCAGTGGGAATCAGGGAATACTCTCTACTGGTTGGAGTCATACCTGGCACAAAGGAAGATGTCTATGGCTGTTGGAGGTCAATTATCTCAGTCCCAGAATATCATTGCCAAAAATTCTCAGGGTGGTGCCCTAGGCCCAACCATCTTCAGCTGCTTCATCAATGGCCTTCCTTCCATCAGTGGAGATGTTTGTTAATAATTGCATCAAGTCCAGCACCATTAGTGACTCCTCAAACCTTGAAGCAGTCCATATGTGCAGTGAGACCTGGACAGCATTCATCCTTGGGCTGATGAGGCAAGCAACATTCATGTCACTCAAGTGCCAGGCAATGATCATCTCCAACAAGAAAGGATCTAACTATCTCCCTTGACATTGAATGTCATTACAATCCTGAGGGTGACCAGAAAACTGAACTCGACTAGCCACATATATGCTGCAGCTACAAGAGCAGGTAAGGGGCTGAGAATACTGCAATGAATAACATCATGCAAGTCCCTGAAGTCTGTCCACCATCTATATGGCTCAAATCAAGTGTGTGATGGAATACTTTGCACTTGCCTAGAAGAGTACAGATCCAACAAGTCAAAAAACTCAACACCATCGGGACAAAGCAGCCCCATTTGATTGGCACCCCAACCACATTTAAACATTCCCCCCCCCCCCCCCCCCCCCCCCCCCCAATGCTAGCACACAGTGGCAGCAGTGTGTACCAACTCAGCAAGGCTCCTTTGACAGCACCTTCCAAACTCGTGACCTCTACCACCTAGAATTACCACCACCACCTGGAAGCTCCCCTCCAAGCCACTCACCATCCTGACTTGAAAGTATATCGTGAAATATTTCATTGTCACTGGGTCAAAATCCTGGACTTCCCTCCTTATCAGCACTATGTCCCTGCACCACATGAACTGCAGCAGTTCAACAAGGCAGTTCATCACCACCTTCTCAAAGACAAATAGGGATGGCAAATAAACGCTGGAAGAGCAGAGTGAAGTTTTAGCTTTTGGACGTGTATCGACTAGATCCAAAATATCATCTTTCATTTTTGCCATTTGAGGATGTATTTCAATAATACCAACACTGGTGGACCTGCATTTTGAAAAAAGATAAATATATGTAAGTTAGAAACAGTGTTCTTGTTTCCTCCTAATTAACTCAATTCCATAACCTGGGCATTCATGAGGAACCAGGACTTCGTAACATAACCTGGTAACAAACTGGCAAAACTCCAAACTCTGCTTGTTATAAATTCTGCAAATGGCTATAGTGGAAATAAAGGTTTTCCCTTCCCCAGGTGATTTCTCCGTGATCAACGGTTAACGTCCTTTAGGGATGGAAAGCTGCTGTCATTAGCTGATTTGGCCCAAATGCGATTCCAATGTCATTGACTCTTAATTGTTCTCGGAAATGCCTAGCAAGTTAGTCAGTTGTACTCAAGCACAACCTTTCCAGACAATTTGAGATGGACAACGAATGCTGGCCTTGTCAGCACTGCCTGTATCTTGCCAATGAATAAGACAAAAGTTGACCAGAAAAATGTTCAGTTGGTGCATTATTTCAGAGTGGAGAAAGGCAATGATCTTCCAAACACTTCATACTCACATATCATTCTCTTCATTATTGAAGATCAAGAAGTTTATATCCCAAAGGTTTTCTTGCATCAAAATTGAGCATAAATCTGCAGAATGTGTCGTCAATGGTTAAGTTAATGAAGAAATGTGCAATGGCGGACGATAACAAACATGGTTGCTGTGGGAAGGAGCTGGGTTAATTGCTGTCTAAATGTTAAACATTGCAATCAATCAACCAGCATCAATAGCTTTGAAGTCAAGCAGATTGGATTGACCAGCAATGACTTGGTATCACTAGGCCCCCAAAAAAAGTACTCGCACAAAAACTAGTTTTTCACGTTTAGTGCAACAAAATTAACGTAAATAACTCAAACAACTTCAAGAAATTTTCACTCATTTTCCTTGAAAAAGTGGTGAAATATGTTGGAGAGCTAAATAAAGAAAACAAAATTATGAGGCAAAACTTTCCAGCAAGTAGAGAGAAATCATCTGCCCCAGAAGATGGAAGAAAGAGAATTGAATTATAGATCAAGTCTATAACGCAGCACGATATGGAAAGATGAGCTATTGCACAGAACACCGTTTTCTTAAAAGAGACAGCCTTCCTGGAAACTTTCTTCATGGGTTGATGGCAATTATTAATTCAAGTGGAAGGTGAATACAGAGGATGAATTATTTTCATTTGCAATGGGAGTGGAGAAAAACCTAGAGAATGGAGTTGATACCAAATCTTTCTGGATGTAGGTTGTTACAACAATGAAATTGATCAAATGTAACTTAGCAGTAAATTTGAAACAATGGGAAATTGAAGAATTGGGAGAACACTTGGCTGACAGTGATCATATTGCAGTTGAAATTATATTTTGACATAACAAAGGAAGCTGGAATAATTAAAGAGAATAAACAGACTTTAGCACAGACAGAATCAAAATGGGATGAATGAATTGACAAAATATATTAAGAAGAAAAATAATAATAATTTGGATTACATAAGGTATAGGTGGAAATAAAATGTACATGTGATATCACAATGGAACACTTAATGGTCACCCATTTTGAATTGGGGGCAAAAGAACATTTATATATATATCTATAATGAGCAGGTTGTTAAAAAGCAAAAGAGAATGTTTGGATTGTTAAGTACATTGGGCAAATATACAAGTTAAAAACAACACTTTTACTTTCCCTTTATTGAGAAAACTTGGGTGAGTTTTTCATCTGAGCCAAACCAGAGGGCAAGACAAGATAAATCAATAGAGTCTGGACCACTAAACTGACATTTCAAAATCCACAGGGGAGTTTAAAGCAAGTATCTGAAAACATTAAGGAGAATAGGAAAGGACATAAGTCAGCAGATGAAACTAAATCTAAATTGAAGAACGTTAAATCCAGGACGATATAATAAAATTAAAGAGAAGGCTGGGAAAATAAACTGATTCTAGACATATTCATGGTTGCAGCAGATTAAACAATAGGAGTTTGTTGAATAGGAGAGAAATGTTACAGAGAAAGAAATATGGACTTTACTAAAAACATAGCACATTCAGAGTGGAAAAAGATGGAACTTGCACCTGGCCATTAAAAGGATAGAAGCTGTATATAACAGCAGACAAAACAAAGGCGAATATTAAAATGTTCTTCAAGATGCTAGGCAGGAACAAAATACATGTCTAAAGTCACACATCCCAAGTTAAGACATGCCAAAATACGATCAAACAGAAAATAGATGTAGCACACTAGAGGAGCATTAAGAGAGGTGACCAAAATACAATTTGAAGGTGGGCTGGGAAAGTGAGTTTTCATGTTTGAGGGCGAAGCCAAGATGCAAAAGTAGAGCTGAGGAAGGGTGGAATTCAGAAAAGATCAGAGACTGAAAAGCACAAGATATCCTGCACAGTCTGGAGAAGGCAAAAGTTGGATTCAATTGGATGAGATTAATTATTATTTACTGGGGGAGAAGCTACCAATGGGGTTTGATTATCCAGTGGTGAGCAATCAGGAGAAAAAGTGCAGGATTTGATGTGCTGAAGCGACAAGCAAAGTGTTAGAAGTCGAGCCTGACAAAGGAGTGGGCAAGGGTTTCAGCAATTGCGGAGTTGTTGCAGAGGCTGTTGCAGAAGCAAAAATAGATTACTTGACAAAAAAACTGTTGAACTAACAATGGAATCTACTGCAGCATAATGAAACCAAATGAAGAGCATGTCCAAGCATTTTCACAGCATAGCAAGGTACAGGAGTCACAATTGAAACATGTACCCTCGTCAAAAGGAAGATTCATGGTTTCCAACATAAATAGCCGGAAAGCACAAGCGAAGAACACCAAATAATTGCATGCAGTACCAAATACACTCCGATCATAGAGCTAAGCAAATTATCAGCTGCATGCCCCTGAAACAAATGTTCGTGGGTATCAATTTTCCTCTGAAATCCGTGCTGTAGTGAGAGGTCATTCTCTGATGTGTTTCCCATTAATTTAGTAGTCCACAGCTGCCAGATTTTCTCCCTATTTTATTTATTCTTTATAACAAAATTACCTTCTTATCCAACCCATTCCAATTTCACTGATCACTCAATGCTGCATTCATTAGATTGCTCACACCTTCAATGTCCAGTGTAATGGCTGAAATACATTATGATCTTCAGTAGAACAATTCAGTTCTTCACTTTATTTGACTCTCTTGGGTCTTAGAGCTACCATCTTTTACCTTCGATGACGCTGCTCTCATAACCTTCATCTATCAATATTCTCAACATTACCTCTAACCGTAGTGGAGCTGCGCCATTGCTAAAACTGTTCCCGAGAAACAGCTTCCTGCTTCCTGACACATTTCTCCTCGTGTCTGTGTGGGTTTCTTCCGGGTGTTCCGGTTTCCTCCCACAGTCCAAAGATGTGCAGGGTAGGTGGATTGGCCATGCTAGATTGCCCTTAGCGCCCAAAAAAGGTCCGGTAAGGTGAGGTTACGGGGATAGGGTCGAAGTGTGGGGATAGGATGGAGGTGTGTGGTTAGGTAGGGTGCTCTTTCAAAGGGCCGGTGCAGATTCAATGGGCCGAATGGCCCCCTTCTGCACTGTAAATTCTGTGATTCATTTAAATTCCTTCCACACCTAACTTCATACAAGGCCAAGACTGAAATTTTAACACTTCGTCCATACCTGGCTCAAACATTTCTGACACTCCCTCATAATCCTGAACGAGGTAAAACAATTTGCATTTATATAACATACCTCTCATACAAAAATATCCCAAGACGGCACAGAACTGTTATAACCCCCACGAAAACCACAGGGGATCATCAATTGATCTCCCCAAGGAGATCATGGAGAATGAGGTCCTGTATAGAGTAGATGGAGGCTTGTCCAATAGGGGCTCATTCGCAGGACATTACTGTAACCCAGACCGGTGTTGTCGATGGTCCCAGCCTGGGATGCTTGTGTTCTGCGCTACAGCTGTGGCTCCTTTCTTGTTCTAAAATAATCCCTTGGTTTGTTTAGCCTGGCCTCCTCTGCAGTTGAAATGAAATGAAATGAAATGAAATGAAATGAAAGTCGCTTATTGTCACGAGTAGGCTTCAAATGAAGTTACTGTGAAAAGCCCCTAGTCGCCACATTCCGGCGCCTGTTCGGGGAGGCTGTTACGGGAATCGAACCGTGCTGCTGGCCTGCTTGGTCTGCTTTCAAAGCCAGCGATTTAGCCCTGTGCTAAACAGCCCCTGTTAGTTATTACTGGTATCAAACAAAATTTTGGCATGGATAGAATACAGTGAGGAAGCAGGAAGAAAAGCCATTGCAAATTCTCTGGCTACAACTGCACAGTTAGCCAGGTGAGGGAGAATTGTAGCCAGCTGAGCAATGGAAGAGAAGCAATGGTGGAAGGTGGTAACGGGCAGCATGGTGACACAGTGGTTAAGACTGCCGCCTGACAGCGCTGAGGACTCAGGTTCAATCCCGGCCCCGGGTGCCTGTCCATGTGGAGTTTGCACGTCTCCCCATGTTTGTGTGGGTCTCACCCCCACAACACAAAGATGTGCAGGCTAGGTGGATTGGTCACGCTAAATTGCCCCTTAATTGAACTAAAAGAATTGGATATTCTAAATTATTTTTTTTTTAATGGTGGAGGATGGAGTCGTTAACAATATCAAAGGTTGCAAAAAAGGTGCGACTAGTAAACAATCCCCATCTTTCATTCCAGACCCTAACGTCTCTCCTTTTCCACTGGCACCATCCCAAACATTGTTCTCTCATAACTGACTTCAAAATTCCCCCTCTTGTCTCTTCTAAGCCATTAATACGTTGCCTTACACCTTCTCTTACTCTTTGACCTAGTCATCCCCACATCTCCTGATGACACATATTCCCAATATGTTGGAATCAAAATTGATGTCACCTATAGCTGTCACCTATTCTCATTTCGCCTCAGGTTCTCAAACAGTGAAGCTCCTTGCCTTTGTGTGTCACCATTCACTCGAGTTTTTTTAGAACTCAGGTTTGGCATTATCCAATCACTAATTAATTAATTTACTTTCGCTATTCGACTCTTTCCAACCTTGTTGGTGCACTGGACAATGGGCCTTGGTTTCCATACTGTTTTGATGTATTCATTACTCCAATCTCACTACCAAACTAGGATAATGTGCCTTCAAAGCCAGGAAAATAAACATGAACTGATTAGCCTCCCTCTCTTTACTGTATTAAAAATCCCCCAAAACCCGATGAAAATAATGCTCATCCCTCCTCAAGATTTCAAATTTAAAAAGCAGTGAAGCCACAAAGTCGAATACCATATAACCTCAGTATAGCAAATATAGTTTTCAGATATTGCCTAACTAGGATCGACAAAAATCTGCTGAGAAAAGTCCACGGTTAGTGACATTTCCCTCCAGCACTTATATCCGCACTATTTAAACTACTTACTTTGCAAAATACACAGCCAAATTATGTGAATCAACGCTATTGAGACTGAAGAAATGGTGATTTGTAAAGTCCTTCTCTTCAAATAGCTGTGTGAAATTTGTTTGAATCAACAAAAATATTTCTACCCCTGTGTGAGGCTGAGGAACAAGGGCAGGACAAAATAAAATTACACCCTATCCATAAATTAGCAAACTATTTCCAGAAACTAACAAGATACAAAACCAACAATAAAAAAATCAAACCTTTAAGGATGAATCCCTAGTACTACTCAATCGTAAAATACTATAGTACTGTTGCCAAACTCAGTAGTACTATTCTTTGAATGTCAAGAATTGATTTGATTTATTATTATTGTCACATGTATTAGTATACAGTGAAAAGTATTGTTTCTTGCATGCTGTACAAACAATGCATACCGTCCATAGGGAAGGAAGGAGAGACTGCAGAATTTAATGTTACAGTTATACCAAGGTGTAGAGAAAAGATCAACTTAATACAAGGAAGGTCCATTCAAAAGTCTGATGGCAGTAGGGAAGAAGCTGTCCTTCAGTCGGTTGGTACGTGACCTCAAACTTTGGTATCTTTTTCCTGACGGAAGAAGGTGGAAGAGAGTATGTCCGGGGTGCGTGGGGTCCTTAATTATGCTGGCTGCCTTTCTGAGGCAGAAGGAATTATAGATAGAGTCAATGGATGGGAGGCTGGTTTGCGTGATGGACTGGGCTACATTCACCACCTTTTGTAATTTCCTGCGGTCTTGGGCAGAGCAGGCTCCATACCAAGTTGTGATACAACCAGAAAGAATGCTTTCTATGGTGCATCTGTAGAAGTTGGTAAGGGTCGTAGCTGACATGCCAAATTTTCTTATTCTTCTGAGAAAGTAGTCGTTGGTGGGCTTTCTTAACTATTATGTCGGCATGGAGGGAGCAGGACAGGCTTTTGTGATCTGTACACCTAAAAACTTGAAGCTCTCGACCCTTTCTATTTCGTCCCCATTGATGTACACAGGGGCATGTTCTCCACTACGATTCCTGAAGTCGATGACAATCTTCTTCGTTTTGTTGACATTGAGGAAGAGATTATTGTCGTCGCACCAGTTCACCAGATTCTCTATCTCATTCCTGTACTCTGTCTCGTCATTGTTTGAAATCCGACCCACTACGGTGGTGTCATCAGCAAATTTGAAAATCGAGTTGGAGGGGAATTTGGCCACACAGCCATAGGTGTATAAGGAGTATAGTAGGGGGCTGAGGACACAGCCCTGTGGGACACCGGTGTTGAGGATGATCATGAAGGAGGTGTTGTTGCCTATCCTTACTGATTGTGGCCTGTGGGATAGAAAGGTCAGGATCCAGTCGCAGAGGGAGGAGCCGAGACCAAGGCCACGGAGTTTGGAGATGAGTTTCGTAGGAATGATGGTGTTGAAAGCTGAGCTGTAGTCAATAAATAGGAGTCTGACATAGGTGTCTTTGTTATCTAGGTGTTCCAGGGTAGAGTGCAGGGCCATGGAGATGGTGTCTGCTGTGGACCTGTTGCAGCGGTAGGCGAACTGTAGTGGTTCAAGGTAATCCGGGAGGCTGCAATTGATTCGTGCCATGACTAACCTTTCGAAGCACTTCATGATGATGGATGTCAGAGCCACTGGACGATAGTCATTAAGGCACGCTGCTTGAAGTTTTTTTGGTACAGGGATGATGGTTGTCTTCTTGAAGCAGATAGCGACCTCAGATTGTTGTAAAGAGAGGTTGAAGATGTCTGCAAATACCCCCGCCAGCTGATCCACGCAAGACCCGAGTGTTCGTCCGGGTACCCGATCCGGGCCAGTGGCTTACAGTGGGTTGACCTTCAAGAAGGCTGCTCTGACGTCTGCAGTGGTGATCTCAGATACAAGTTCATCGGAGGCTTCTGGGGTGGAGGGCTCGCTCTCGCTGACCTCTTGTTCAAAGCGTGCATAGAATGTGTTGAGCTCATCAGGGAGGGATGCGTTGGAGCCGACGATTTTACATGTCTTCATCTTGTAGCCCGTTATGTCTTGCAGACGTTGCCATAAACGGTGGGGATCCGTGTGGCTAGCCTGAGACTTGAGCTTGGTCCGGTACTGCCTTTTGGCATCTTTGATGGATTTCTTTAGATCATAGCTGGCTTTCTTGTAGCGGTCAGGGTCACCTGACTTAAACGCCTCAGACCTAGACTTCAGCAAGCAGTGGATATCCCTGTTCATCCAGGGTTTCTGGTTGGGAAACACGCGGATTTGCTTCTTTGATACAGTCTTCTACACACTTACTAATGAAGTCAGTTACTGTAGTGGTGTACTCGTTCAGGCTGGTTGAAGAGTTTTTAAATACTGACCAGTCCACTGACTCTAAGCAGTCCCTTAGGAGATCATCCAATTCCTCAGACCAACAATGCAAGACTTTCTTTGACGGATCACTTCTAAAGAAATTCTAAAATTTCAACTCGAAAAATCATTCCAGCAATTTAAAATGTACTTGAGGGCAGGATCTCTGCAATCCCTTCCCTCAACTCTCCCTGCACTTGGCGAGTTGGAGTGCATACTAAAACCTGGCAGGATGTGAAGGACCAAAGTATTACAAGGTACTACACTACTATCATCTGGGAGTTTGGAGCAGGTCTGGATTCCTCATCAGCAAACATACATGAAAAGCTATGGATAAAAGTATACCAATAAAATAAAAGTCACGGGACCAGGTAGAAAAGTAGCAAAACACAGATCATGCACAAAGGGCTAAGGCAGCAACTGCAGCATTTACAATCTGTATCAACTCAAAGGGTGGATGTAAGCACCATCACAAAGTCATTGAGTTGAAGTGACTGCCTCTTGTGCTTTACAGAAGAACACAGTGTTCTGAGGCCTAAATCAGGAAACCGTAAGCAATGGCCAATGCTGGCAATATTCTGTATGAGTTTGTTCTGTTTGTAACAATTCCTGTAATGGCACTGGATGCAGCCAAATTGCACTTCTTACAAATACAAGCAAAGCAGCAGACACTTAAACAAGCCAACAACAGTCCAAGCAAGCACCAAGAAAAGTTTACAGAAACCTGATTGAAAAGCCCATCATTTTTGAGAAGCTAGATAGCAGCCATATTGCCCATTTCCTATGCACCATCACCCAGTGTTGTGCATTTAACAGAATTCACCACCTATGATTGTCCCAATCATTAATCACCTCCCAAGTTTGCCATTATCTATAACGAGAAAAATACCATCAATTGAAGCCTGCTGACGGGGTATTTTACGTTTGACGTAATCGTGGTCAATCGGAGTGGCTGTGTAAGGTGGGGATGTCAGACCTGGACCTGAGGGAAGATTTCCTTGACCTTGCACGGTTCCAACAGAAGAATGGGAATCATCATCATTTGTACTGGACTTCTCCCTAGAGGGAAGAGAATAGAAACGGTGAGGTGATAATTAGCATTCGCTATCCAAACAACATTAATTTACAATTGCGCAGAAGTGTTTTGTTGTGTGTGTGCATGCTGCTCTATATACATACGTATAGTCAGGCAGGTACTGCAGAATGTAACAGAATATCATTTTCTCACCATTAGATGTCCCTGTTGTTAAACAATACAAACATTCTGCTGAACCCAGAAAAACCCTTCAAACTTCAGTGACTGAACTAGGAATGTTACTTCCAACAAGAGCCACAAAATGTTAAAATTCTGGACAAAAAATCCAAACTAGAGTTAGTTATGTCTCACCATAAGAAATACCATGCCTTAAATCAAGTTACTTGTTTTTCAACCATTCTGTTATCAAACAGCAGCCTATAACATTAGTATTTCGGGATCTTGAGGAAGGATATACTGAAGGATATACAGCACGGTAGCATTCTGGATAGCACAATTGCTTCACAGCTCCAGGGTCCCAGGTTCGATTCCGGCTTGGGTCACTGTCTGTGCGGAGTCTGCACATCCTCCCTGTGTGTGCGTGTGGGTTTCCTCTGGGTGCTCCGGTTTCCTCCCACAGTCCAAAGATGTGCAGGTTAGGTGGATTGGCCATGATAAATTGCCCTTAGTGTCCAAAATTGCCCTTAGTGTTGGGTGAGGTTACTGGGTTATGGAGATAGGGTGGAGGTGTTAACCTTCGGTAGTGTGCTCTTTCCAAGGGCAGGTGCAGACTCGATGGGCCGAATGGCCTCCTTCTGCACTGTAAATTCTATGATAATCAAATTCTATGAAACTCAGAATAATGGAGGATATTTAAAGCATTTTCTTCCTTTATTTTTATGCCTTTTAGCCCCTGAGCCCTTTCTGCAATTCAATGAGATTATAGCTAATTGGCTAACTAACTCCGTATTCCTGCCTTTTCCCCTTATCCCTTAATACCTTGAGATAACAGAACAAAATCAATCTCAATGTTTAAATTAAAGCAAATTACTGTGGATGCTGGAATCTGAAACAGAAACTGAAAATGTTGAACAACCTCTTGCATCTGTGGAGAGAAAAAAGGAGCTAACATTTCAAGTCTTGGTGACTCTTTGTCAAAGCTTTATGCAGATTAACAGGAGTTATGGGGATAGAGTGAGGGAGTGGGCCTGGGTAGGATGCCCTTTTGGAAGGTCGGTGCAAACGCGATGGGCTGAATGGCCTCCTTCTGCACTGTAGGGATTCTATGGTTCTTTCCTTTTTCTCCAAGGGGCTTCATTTTTTCTAACAGCAACAGCATTGCCTTCATCCACCATCTCATATCATCAAAAACAAACAATTGAGTCAAACGCTATTTGCCATTAATAAATGCATGTTGAACCTCTTTTATGACCCAGCTTCTTCACCTGGCTGTTTATTTTCTAACAGATTATTGTATCTAAAAGCTTCTCCATCATTGACCATTCTCTGTATGTTATATTCTTTTGTCATTGCGACACAACCTAAATTTCTATTTGCTTTCTCAACAGGAACTTAAGTGTCCTTTAGTTAGCGATCAACTATTATCTCCAGCTCTCTTCCATCATCTCTCTTCCTTTATCTGTTGCTCTCAACAGATTCTCCAATATGGTATAAATGTCAGTTGTCTTATAAAACCCAAATCCACAAAACTATATTTCTCCAAGTGAAAGGAATAGGGAGGATTTGATTTTCACTGAAGGACAAGAATTACATTTTCATAGCAAGATTAAAACAAATTTTAGAATTCCACGTAACAAACACAAAACGGAACTCATTTGGTTACCATTAATCAGTGGCACAGTTTCATGCCCTGTGCAGCCCAACTCTCCTATACAGCTCATCGTTCAATTCATCATCACCAATGTCAGGGGATACTCTAGCTGAGGTCTAACCAATGATTTATAAATGCTTATAATGATTTATAAATCACAACCTCCTTGCGTTGTTACTCTATACTTCCACCAAATCTCAGGAACTACAGGATGAGCTTGAATTCTCTCATTTGTGGACTAAAAGAACAACTTGCATTGATATAGCATCTTTAACACAGTAAACCATGCCAAGACACTTAGCAGGAACATAATAAGAAAAAAAGTTGAACCAAGCAAAGGAGGAGACATTAGTATAAGTAACCAAAACCTTAATCAAGGCTGTAGATTTAAGTCCAAAGAGAAAATGCTGGAAAATCTCAGCAGATCTGGCAGCATCTGTAGGGAGAGAAAAGAGGTAACTTTTCAAGTCCAGATGGCCCTTTGTCAAAGTTAAAAGACAGAGAAAGTGGGAAATATTTATACTGTGGAGTGAGAATGAATGATGAGTCGTAGTCAGTAGCTACTTTTATCCAGTAGATTTAAGTAGCATCTTAAAGCTGGAGGAAGAAGTGGAGGAATAGAGAGATATTGGAAGGCAATTCAGGCCATATCCACCAGTCAAGCAAAGGAAGTGGGGGATAGGTGAGAGAGACATGAAAAGGAAAGGAGTGTTCCGAGAGAGTTGTAGTTTAGCTTTTAGCTTTGCTAGGAGCTTGAAACTGAGTAGGAGCTTTTGCCAAAGGTTGTCAGGTTAAGCAATAGTCTCCCAATGACAGCAAGACTTATAGATGGTGTCTAAAAGTGTTTCTCTCTCTCTCCAAAACAGTCTTTCCAATGAATCTCTATCCAGAGGACAGCAAGTATCCCTGTGTTTGCTAACTTTATTTACAAGTGGATTTGAACAGAAATGGGGTTTGCTTGATTGGAGATAGAGAAAGTATCAGTTAGATATTAAAATATTTCCTTTGATTGTTAATAATTGTTTAACTGTTAATTGTGAACTATTTTCTGTGATGTTATTGTAGTTTAATCCTGTGTTAATAATATTTGTTTCAATATACCATACACCTACTGGTCACTGGAATCACTCCTGGAGTGACATATCCTTTCATCACAGTTCAAGGTTTTTAAAGTGTTTGGGGTTCTTGTCGAGTATCCTAACAAATGTTGGGGTCTGGTCCGGGATCTTAACAGAGTACATTTAAGGCAGTGATCGATGGACTTTTACACACTAAAGAAATCAAGCAATACAATTAGATTGCAGGAAGGTGGAGTTGAGGGAGCCATGATTGGTGGAGCAGGCTCGAAGGGTCGAATGGCCTGCTCCTCCTATTTCTTATGTTTGTTTAACTCATAATATTTCATGAGTGAGTCAAAAAAGGAAGTCGTTTATGTCAATTATCGAAGAAAAACAAACGCACAGCATCAGAGTTTCAACTGTAATGCCCTGTCTTCATGCCCACACTGATTTATATACTATTCATCATGATAGCCCTCTGAATTTAATGGAACTTACTTTTCAGTGACTTTAAAGATACTCTTTTCTTCACCTCTGGCAAATGGCCCCTGAGCAGCCTCTTTTATGTAGCTGAAGAGCATCTCACAGTCCACAGTCACTCCATCCTTCTCCAGCAGTTTGAGAATCGAGGCATGAAGCCTGAAGTAGACCTGAGCATCAACACAAGGTTAGATGAACAGATAATCCTCCATCAATATTCACACCACCTTACATAGCCAGATGCAACATCATCATAGAATCGGCAAATTTACAGCGCAGAAGGAAGCCACCTTGCCCATCGAGACTGCACCAGCTCTTGGAAAGAGCACCCCACTTAAGCCCACACCTCGTACCTATTCCCATAACCCAGTAACCCACCTAACCTTTTTTTTTTGGACACTAAGACAATTTAGCATGGTCAATCCACCTAACCTGCACATCTTTGGACTGTGGGAGGACACCAGAGCACCCGGAGAAAACCCATGCAGACACAGGGAGAACGTGCAAACTCCACACAGACAGTCATCCAAGGCAGGAAACGGACCTGGGACCCTGGAGCTGTGAAGCAACTGTGCTAACCATTGTGCTACCATTCATGGTATGTGGTGATTCATAGCTGGATTATAACCATGTAAGAGCTCTTCCTGTTGATTCTCTTAGTTTCTATTTATTTTATTTTTATTGTTTTTGGTCCATGGATCATTAATGGAGACATACTTTAAAATCAAGCAGAAGTAAGGAACTCAGGGCGGAATTCTCCGCAATGGCCGACGCCGTCGTGAAACCCGGAGTGTTTCACAACGGCGTCGGAGGCCGCTCCTCGCCCCCTATTCTCCCCCCCGGTGGGCTAGGAGCGGCGTTTCGTGAAACTCGGCCGCCGGGCCTTGACGCTGGCATCAAGGTGGCGTGCCGATAATGACGTGGCCGGCGGCGCCTTAGTGACGTCAACCGCGCATGCGCAGTTGCCGTCTTCCCCTCCACTGCCCTGCAAGACTTGGCGGCTTGATCTTGCGGGACGGCGGAGGGGAAAGAGTGCGTCTCTTAGAGACGCTAGCCCGACGATCGGTGGGCACCGGTCGCGGGCCAGTCCCATCCCGAGCACGGCCGTGGTGCTCGATCCCCTCTCCGCCCCCCACAGGCCCCAAGCTTACCTTTTGCGCTATGTTCACGCCGGCAGCGACCAGGTATGGTTGCCGCCAGCGTGAACAGGTCGGGAACGGCAGGCCGCTCGGCCCATCCGGGCCGGAGAATCGCGGGTCGCCGTGAAAAACATCGACCCCCGATTCTCCGAGCGGCGTGTCGCGTTTTGGAGGGGGTGTGGGAGAATCGCGGGGGGTGCCAGAGCGGCCCTCCCGCGATTCTCCCACCCGGCCTGGGGTGCGGAGAATCGTGCCCTCAGTGTCAAAATAGTACACTGAGTTAAAAAGTTTTGCATTTTAATAATAATAACTTTATTAGTGTCACAAGTAGGCTTCCAGTAACACTGCAATGAAGTCACTGTGAAATTCCCCTAGTCGCACACCAGGACTCCTCTTCGGGTGCACTGAGGGAGAATTCAGAATGTCCAATTCACCAACAAGCACGTCTTTCGGGACTTGTGGGTGGGAACCAGATCACCCAGAGGAAACCCACGCAGACACAGGGAGAATGATTTTGATTTGATGTATTATTGTCACATGTATTAGTATACAGTGAAAAGTATTATTTCTTGCATGCTGTACAAATAATGCATACCGTACAAGGGAAGGAAGGAGAGACTGCCGAATATAATGTTATAGTTATAGCAAGGTGTAGAGGAAAGATCAACTTAATACAAGGAAGGTCCATTCAAACGTCTGATGGCAGTAAGGAAGAAGCTGTTCTTGAGTCGGTTGGTATGTGACCTCAAACTTTGGTATCTTTTTCCTGACGGAAGAAAGTGGAAGAGAGTATGTCTGGGGTGCGTGGGGTCCTTAATTATGCTGGCTGCCTTTCCAAGGCAGCGGGAATTATAGATAGAGTCAATGGATGAGAGCAGGTTTGCGTGATGGACTGGGCTACATTCACCACCTTTTGTAGTTTCCTGCAGTCTTGGGCAGAGCAGGCTCCATACCAAGCTGTGATACAACCAAAAAGAATGCTTTCTGTGGTGCATCTGTAGAAGTTGGTGAGGGTGGTAGCTGACATGCCAAATTTCCTTAGTCTTCTGAGAAAGTAGAGTCGTTGGTGGGCTTTCTTCACTTTAGTGTCGGCATGGGGGGACCAAGACAGGCTGTTGGTGATCTGTACACCTAAAAACTTGAAGCTCTCGACCCTTTCTACTTCGTTCCCATTGATATAGACAGGGGAATGTTCTCCACTACTATTCCTGAAGTCGATGACAATCGCCTTCGTTGACATTGTTGTTGACATTGAGGGAGAGATTATTGTCGTCGCACCAGTTCACCAGATTCTCTATCTCAATCCTATACTCTGTCTCGTCATTGAAATGACCAGAAGAACCCAGACTTTTTGACACTCAAGAGTTTGATGGGTTCATTTTGATGGATTGGCCAGGGACAGTATTCTGTCCAGCAACCAACAGTAATTGGTTCATGCCAGGTAGGTGTTTTCGGGAAAAGCCACTGGACACTCAAGGTGGAAGAAGCCCTTTCTCTCTCTGCTCTGCTGCTTACTGTCTGAAGGCAGAAGTTTCAAGACCCTGAAAGAAGAAGTTGTCTCTCTCTCTTGAATGCTGGCGGATTGCTAGTTTTGTGAATCCACAGTTAAAACCATTACAAGCTGATAGAAAAGATAACATCCATCTGAAAGTCGAGACTGAAGAAGAAACTAACTGGGAGACATCCATCTGAAACAAAAGCCAGTGATTTAGCCCAGTGAGCTAAATCAGCCACTAAACAGCCCCTAAATCAGCCCCTAGATGTGTTGGCACTGAAAGTGTTTTTAAAAACGTTATCTTGGGCGGCATTCTCCCCTACCGGGCGTGACGGAGGGTCCCGGAGTAGGGGAGTGGTGCCAACCACTCAGGGGTCGCGCCTCCCCAAAGGTGGGGAATTCTCCCCACCTCTGGGGGCCAGCCCCGCGCCGAAGCGGTTGCCACCAGAAGAACCGGCGCAAAAAACCGGCGCCCCCGGCAGCGGGGCTGGCCGAAAGGCTTTCGCCGGTCCACGCATGCGCCGGCAGTGACGTCAGCGGCAGCTGGCCGCTGACATCACTGCCGGCGCATGCGCGATGTGGGGTTCTCTTCTGCTTCCGCCATGGCGAAGGCCATGGCGGACACGGAAGAAACTAGTGCAGCCAGGGCACTGGCCCGGACTCTGAGGGGGGCCCCGATCGCGGGCCAGGCCACCGTGGGGGCACCCCCCGGAGTTCGATCGCCCCCCGCCCCCCCCCCCCCCCGCCCCCAGGACCCCGGGGCCCTGCTCGCGCCGCTGAGCCCGCCGTTCCAGAGGTGGTTTAAACCTCGGCGGCGGGAGATGCCTCCCAGCGGCGGGACTTCGGCCCATCCGGGCCGGAGAATCGCCGCAGGGGCCTCTCCGATCGGAGTGGTGAGATTCCTGCCCCCGCCACTTCCCGGGTGGCGGAGAATCTCTGCCACGGCGGGGGCGGGATTTTAGGCGCCCCCAGGTGATTCTCCGACCCTGCTGGGGGTCGGAGAATTTCGCCCCTTATCTTTGGAGGCAGGCAAATATTCAGAAATAAAAACAAAATACTGTGGATGCTGGAAATCTGAAATAAAAACAGAAAATGCAGGATTAACTCAGCAGGTCTGGCCGCAACTTTGGAGGGAGTAACAGAGTTAACATTTCAATTCCTCATATTTCAATAGACTCAAAATGTTAACTCTGTTTCTCTCTCCACAGATGCTGCCAGGCCTGCTGAGCTAATCCTGCGTTTTCTGTTTTTATTAGAAATATTGGGCAAATACTCATGTTCTGTTCAATTCTGCAGGCTTAAAGTGCTACCCAGATCATTTTATATCTAATTACATCTACTGAAAGCCCAAGAATATCCGTACACTAAACCAACTATTTTTTAAGCCATTGGAGATATTCAAGTACTCAGAGCCTGGAGATCTTGGTTGCATGTCCCTGGATTCAGTACCTCTAGAGCCTCCATAGCCAGATCTGGTGGATTGTGGTAATGGATCTTCCGTGGGTAATGCGCCGCATCCTCATGTAGATTATGTGCCGCCTGGACAAAAAGCATACATTATATTTAGAGAATGTCTTTCTTAGACTTGGGATATCCTGAATGTGCTTTGTAGCCGAAGTATTTGAAAGCATTGTCACTACTATAAAGTAGAGAAACATGGCTTTTAACTTACATATAGCAAGGTCCACAAAGGACAAACAATGAAATAAATTATCAGGTAATCTGATGTGACTGATTGAAGAATAAATTTTGTCCCAGATATGAGAAAGAGATCCCTCGCACTTCTTTAAATAATGCCATGGGATTTTTCACGTCCACCTTTGGTTTAAAGCCTCATATGAAAGATGGTATCTCTGACAGGAGAGCAATCCCTCAAGCTTACATGATCAAGTCTCTGGAATGAGATTTGAACCCACAATATTCCAACAATTTTCTACAATGGAGCCAAACAAAACAGAACACAACTGCTCTTAACACTGCAGGGAATGGATGAAAAGTTTAATCATTAAGAACACATGGCATTCTGACTTCACTGTCTCTGGGTCAAAATCCTACAACTTCCTTCCCAACAGCACTGTGGGTGTAGCTATACCACCTGGGGCTGCAGTGGTTCAAGGCAACGGCTCACCACCACCTTCTTAAGGAAAATTAGTGATGAGCAATAAATGCTGGCCTAGCCAGAGATGCTCACACCCGTGAACGGACAAAAACAAAATCCCATTGGGGACCAGTCAAAACCCTAACAAACAGAGCTGGAAAGATATAATCATATCCTGTTGTCAAATGGGTTCATTTTAATGTGCTGTTTTATTTAAGTAAAGAGCAGGTGAAACGATAAAATCAGGAAAGTTGACAGCATGTCAGGAAGCTGGCTCCAACCCACTAACTTCCACATTTAATCACATTGCATTCGGATGTGTAGCAAGTCCATCAGGAGGAGCGGGTTGTCAATTTCAATATATTAAATCAGTCAATTACAGGAATAGTAACATGAAATTTACAATTCAATTTTAGTTCCATGGGTTTCCTGGGCTTTCTGAAAACAAGGCGAGAACATAGCAGCAATCGAGTTGAAGTCATGAGATAGACATATTCCAATAAGCGCTGAAATTTCACAGCTGCTTTCTTGCCTTCTTCTGTAAAGATTTCACTCACAATATGAGGCCCTTCGGCCCATCATGTCTGCGTCAGCCATCAAACACCTATATGGTCCAAAGTCTTGTATGCTATGGAGTTCCAAGTGCTCACCTAAATATTTCTTAAATGTTGTGAGGGCTTCAGCCTCTACCACCCTTTCAGGCAGTGTTTCCTCAAATCCCCTCTAACTTTCCTGCTTCTTACCTTAAATCTATTCCCCACCTGGTTATTGGCTGCTCTACTAAGGGGAAATGTTTCTTGCTATCTATCATATCTATATTCCTCAAAATTTTGTATACCTCTATGCGGTCCCCCTCTCAGCCTTCTCTGCTCTGAGGCAACAACCCCAGCCTATCCAACCTCTCTTCATAGCTGTAATGCTCCAGTCAAGACAAAATAAGTTCATAAAATACAGGAGCAGATTTAGCCCATTTGGCCCATTGAGTCTGCGCTGCCATTCGATCATGGCTGATCACATCCTGGCCTTAAATCCACCGTCCTGCCTGTTCTCCATAACCCTTCAACCCCTTACCAATTAAAATCTGTCTAACTCCTCCTAAATTTACTCACTGTCCAAGCAGCCCCTGTACTCTGGGGTAGCAAATTCCACAGATTCACAACACTTTGGGAGAAGCAGTTTTTCCTCAGCTCCATTTTAAATTTGCTCCCACTTATCCTAAGACTATGGCCTCTCGTTCTGGAATCCTATGACTATGATCTCTCATTCTAGAACTGCCAGGTGAACCTCCTCGACCCCCTCTCGAGTGCAATCACATCCTTCCAATAGTGTGGCGACCAGAACTGCAGACAATACTCTAGCTGTGGCTCATACAGCTCCATCACAACCGCTCTGCTCTTATATTCTATGCCTTGGCTAACAAAGGCAAATATCCCATATGCCTTCTTAACCACATTATCTACCTGTCCTGCTACCTTCAGGAATCTTTGGACATGCACCTCAAGGTGCCTCTGGTCTTCTGTACTTCCTAGCATCCTACCATTCATTGAGTATTCCCATGCTTGTTAGTCCTCTCAAAATGCAACGCCTCACGCTTTTCAGGGTTAAATTCCATTTGTCAATGTTCTGCCCATCTGACCAGCCCATCTATACCATCCTATAATCTAAGGCATTCCTCCTTGCTTTTATCCACACCACCAATTTTCGAGTCATCTGCTAAACCTCCCACATTCACACTTAGATCATTCATGTACACTACAAACAGCAAGGGTTAAATTGTGCTGAGGGGCATCTCCGACAACTCTGAAGGTTTGTCTATCTGATCTGAACTTTGGAGTTCTGATCTGTCAGAGCATCATTGTGCTGCTTTGCCAGTGCTATTTTGGACCTCAGATGAAGACCAAGATAATCAGCATTAGCTGCAGCATCAGCAGAAGCAGGGATGGGCACCTCCCCTGCAACTCCAGAGGAAAGGGGAATCAGCAGAAAGGTGCAGCTTGCAGGAGGTCACACCCAGTACACAGGTCTTTAGGCAGAGGATATGCTTCCTTCAACAAGAAAGGAGGAGGCTTCTTGTGTAGGTTCAAGCTTGGGCATGTCGGAATTCCTGCATTTGGAAAAAATTAAGTACGCCATTAGAGGATTGGAGGAGGGGTTCTTCCCGAGGTGGATGCCATTCATTATCTTCTTTAAGGAGCTGGTTGTTGTCAGCAAATAAAGTGGGGGGTGCTATTTTTAACAAAGTTGTAAATTTGCTAGACTATACTGTATGTGATAATTGAAATTTTGTTCTGAATATTTTTCAGAACGGAAAGTTCTGTAGTCCAAGATCCACACTGACCTGATTGTAATGTTCCAAGTATTCCTTTGGTGGCTGTTTCTGCTTTTCTGCTATTTTGCCTAACATGTAGTGAATGAGCCACTCCTCCTCATCACCATCTCCTTCACAATGTGTCGCTGATAGAAAACACTGCTTCGCTGTCTCGAGCATGCTGTCCCTCCGTTCTTCCATCTGTGACACACAACAATGACAGTGAACATCGCAAATTGAACATTTTAAATCGTCTCAGTGACCACTAATTTTAAATAGCAAGATCCCAATACCCCAGCCCCCCAACCCCAGGATATTAAGCATATTTCCACAATTAATGAGAATTCACAAGATGCATTCATTTACTTGCATGAACCTAGTTACAAGTCACTGCTGGTAGTAGGCCGAGTTCTATATAACCTGGCTTACCCCTCTGCTGTAATAAATCAGACCTGACATTGGATGCAACACACACTAGAAGAACAAATACTGAAAAGGAAACTTCTTCAGCCTCATATACTGATTTTAAGTTGTAGTCGAAGAGCCCATACCCATGTGATTCAAGCCAAAATTTACTTAGTACGGCCCTCCAAAAGTCTTGCATCCCACGATTTCCACTCTGCTAAGTTCCACATTATGTTACTATTATTACATCACTATTATGGAATTATCACTTCAAAGAATATCACTGCTGTAACAATATTTTATGTAGCATATTACCACAATTTTCACCAAGTGCTTCCCACATAATAACTTACCCTGAAAGTGCAGTGAATGTTGACCTAACCAATAAATTTGTAGGGGTAGGATCAGAAACCCTCCTTCTATTGGACCCAGATACAGAAAACACAAAAGTTCAGTACTAACTGTCTTATGCAGAATAATGTCGTCCAAGGAAGAGTTCTTGCAACAAACCCTTTAAGGCATTCATAACAAAGCAATCAACTCGCCAGAATAAGGAATTGCGATCCATCATTTATTATAAAATACTGGACAGTTGTTCAGGCAACACAAATAACCGACCCATACTCAACAATGATGTCTAAACCTGCTGGCTGAATTGTAGTCTTGTAATTCACTGACACCTATTTAACCTTTATTTAAATGTGAAGGGTTTACTGCACAGCACCTACATCACATGGACTGCGACAGTTCAAGAAGGCAGCTCACTACCACCTACTCAATGAAATGAAATGAAATGAAAATCGCTTATTGTCACAAGTAGGCTTCAAATGAAGTTACTGTGAAAAGCCCCTAGTCGCCACATTCCGGCGCCTGTTCGGGAAGGCTGTTACGGGAATCAAACCGTGCTGCTGGCCTGCAAGGGCAATTAGAGATGGAAAATATAGCTGACCTAAAAAAACAACTTCCACCATACAGCTGGACATTTAGTCAAGATTCATGACTTTTTCAGTAAAATTGAAGCTGATGAAATTTGAATAAAAAGCACACAAATGAACAAAACTTTGCAAGCACACGTCATGTCAGTCAGCATTTGCAAGGGGAACAAACAGGTTTATGTTTTGGCTGTGGATCCTCCAGAACTGAAAAAGAGGACAGACATATTAATACAATCAGCAAAAAGGGATTTTTAAGATACATATATATTATACATGAGGGAAAGGATGCAAGATATCATCTAAATTTTGGCCATCTGATCTGATTCTTCCACAGGGCAAAGCTGAGGGCAGCAGAAAGAGTGTTCTATCTAGGTAGAGTTGGATGACGGACATCACAGAACAGTTGCAGACAGGCTACAGTGGAGATGCGAGGATGCACTACCCATGGTGATCCAACTTAGTTTGGCTCATTTCTGCAGCCAATCACACAGCTTTTCCATCACATTGTATGTATAAATTATGTCAATGGAATTATAGATCTAAATATTTAAACAAAAAAATTCTGTCACAGCTGGTCAAACAATCGCACTCAGTAACTTGCAATAGATCATTGCAGATCACAGAATCATAGAATCCCTATTGTGCAAAAGAAGGCCATTTGGCCCATCGAGTCCACACCGACCCTCTGAAAGAGTATGCTACCTAGGCCCACTCCCCACCCTATCTCTTTAACCCCACCCACTAAGGAGCAATTTAGAATGGCCAATCCACCTAACCCGTACATCTTTGGATTGTGGAAGGAAAACGGAGGAAACCCATGGATAATCTGAAGAGTTGAATGTTAAACATCTTGGGGAGCTAAGGGTTAACAATCAAATTTCCTTTCTTGTATTTTGGAACAATAGCCTTTCCAAAATAAACAGGTTTTTTTTAAGTATCAGGAGAAAAAAGCATGAGAATTGCAGGTGCAAGGAAGTAGGTGGCAGTAATGACCTGAACCACATGTGGTCGAGGTATGGGTTTGGTGGCTAAGATACTAAAACAGGTAGTTCAATCTATTGACTACAGTATAGTCTAGAATTTCTATCATATAAAAGGATACCTGTTAATAAAGCACTTAAAGGGGCAATTTGGCATGGCCAATCCACCTACCATGCACATCTATGGGTTTTGGGGGTGAGACCCACGTAGACATGGGGAGAATGTGCAAACGCCACACGGACAGTGACTCGGTGCCGTGAGACAACAATGCTAACCACTGCGCCACCGTGCCGCCCCTACGGCTTGGGATCAGTGAAGTTAGCAAGACTAGTTTGTGAGCTTTAAAGTAAACAACATAAGTATTTACATGAATAGGCCGGTTTGAAAGGATTCAGGAAGAGCTAGATATGAGGTCTTATCTGTGACATGCATCTTTGATGTAGGCAAAAGATTGTGTATAATTAACAGTTATTCAGAGGGGTTGAAAAACTGAACTAGAAACTGAAAAGCGACTCTGTGGAGGAAGGTCAATCAACCTATCTTTCATTAAAATAGGTCTGTATGCTCCAACATCAAGTGTCTTATGCTTACTCAAAGAGTGTCATTGATGAGCATAGAAGGAAGGGGATTGATAAACAATTGACTATAAAGCAGGGGGAGAAGGCAGCAGTTCCCCCCATATCGCTGATGTATATAGAATTTCTGCCCCATTTCACAGCCGATCAGAGGCTTTAGATCAACAACACAAAGACAAAGTTTGACAGGAGTTTAGAAGGATGAGAGGGGATCTTATTGAAACGTACAAGATACTGCGAGGCCTGGATAGAGTGGATGTGGAGAGGATGTTTCCACTTATAGGAAAAACTAGAACCAGAGAACACCATCTCAGATTAAAGAGACGACCCTTTAAAACAGAGATGAGGAGGAATTTTTTCAGCCAGAGGGCAGTGAATCTGTGGAACTCTTTGCCGCAGAAGGCTGTGGAGGCCAATTCACTGAGTGTCTTTAAGGCAGAGACAGATAGGTTCTTGATTAATATGGGGATCAGGAGTTATGGGGAGAAGGCAGGAGAATGGGGATGAGAAAAATATCAGCCATGATTGAATGGCGGAGCATACTCGATGGGCCAAGTGGCCTAATTCTGCTCCTATGTCTTATGGTCTTATGGAAAGAAAAAAAAGCACATTACTTAAATGCAGACTACAGAGGGATTTGGGTGTCCTTGTACATGAATCATAATGTCAGCATGCAGGTACAACTGGTAAATAGGAAAGCAAATGAAATGTTGGCCTTTCTTGCCAGGAAGGGTGGGGTATAAAAGTAGGTACTCCTTGTTACAACCATACATTGGTGAGATTGTATCTGGAGTACTGTGGACAGCTTTGGAGTCCTTACTGAAGGACATATAGCATTGGAAGTAGTTCAGAAAAGGTTCACTAGGTTGATTTCTGGGACAAAGGAGCTGTATAATGTGAAAGGTTGAGCAGGTTACACCTATACTCATTGGAATTTGGAAGAATGAGAGATGATCTTATTAAAATATAGTAGGGCGGTACGGTGGCTTAGTGGTTAGCACTGCTCTCTCATGCTATTGAGTACCCAGGTTCAATCCCGGCTCCGGGTCACTGTCCTTGTGGAGTTTGCACATTCTCCCCATGTCTGCGTGGGTCTCACGCCCACAAACCAAAGATGTAAATGGTAGGCGGGGGGAGAAAGAGAGTCCAGAAGCAGGGATCATAAATTAAGGATAAGGGGTAAAACCTTTCGGACTGAGGCAAGGAGAAATTTCTTCACCCGGAGAGTGGTGAATCTGCAAAATTCACTACCACAGAAAGTAGTTGAGGCTAAAATAATATGCGATTTCAGGAAGGAATTAGCTATAGCTCTTGGGGCTAAAGGGATCAAGGGATAGGAGGGAAGGCGGGATCAGGGTATTGAACTTGATGATTAGCCATGATCATGATGAATGGCGGAGTAGGCTCCAAGAGCCGAATGGCCTCCTCCTGTTTCTATTTTCTATGTATGTTTCTATTAAGGCCGAGATAAGAAGGAATTCTCTTCTCTCAGAAAATCATTAATCTTTGGAATTCTCTACCACAGAACAGTGGAGGCTGGGCCATGGAACATACTTACGGTTGAAATTGGCAGGTTTTTGATTTACATTGGAGTCAACGGTTATTGGGCAGGCAGAAAAGCGCAGTTAAGGCCACAATCAGATCATTCACTATCTTTTGAATGGTGATTCAAGGGGCTGAAGGTCTATTCCTGCACCTATGTAACAGTAACTACTTTGATAACTTAAATATTATAATGAAAGCTATGAGGCGGTTTACATGTTTACATACAGAACTTCGATTTCCAATTTCTCCATTGAGCTGTTATACTTCTTGTCTGAACATACGAACAAGGAGCAGCAGTAGGCCATTCAGCCTCCCGAGCCTACCCCTCCCCCCATTTAATAAGATCACGGCAAACTAAAAGTAACTTTTAATCTGTATCCCGCCCACCCGATAACCTATCACCCCCTTGCTTATCAAGAATCTATCCACTTCTGAGACTTCCAGTGGCGGCGATGAGTGAGTGAGCCGCACATTTGGTGGCTCTCACTCCAGCAGGATTTGAGGACCTGGTTCCCCGGTTTTACAGGACTGCGGAGCGCTGGAAAGGCGGCCACGGAGGTGCTAAGGAGCGGGCAGAGCTGCATGGAACCGCGGGAGAGCAGAAAGCAGCGAAAACGGGAGAGGAAGGGACAAAGGCAAGGTGCAGGGGAAGCTGACCCGGGAGCAAAGATGGCGGACCTACGGACCCGGCGATCCAGCAAGCGCTGGAAAACATGCTGCAGGTGATAAAAAGCAGTTTTGAGTCGTTGAAGCGGGATAACTTGGACCCACTTCAGAAGGCAGTGGATCAGCTGAACCAGAGACTGGATGCCCAGGACGAAACAGTTAAGGAGCTGTGGGAAGCGGTGGAGGAGCAGGCGGACACGCAGACGATTGCTGCGCTAGAAGTCGATGGGTTGAAGGAGAGACAGAGAAGACTGCTGGACAGAGTAGAGGAGCTGGAAAATAGAGCCCACAGACAAAATCTGAGGATCATCGGCCTCCCGGAGGGGGCTGATGCCACAGCGCTTGTGGCTGACCTGTTGATGCAGCTGATGAGGGCTGAAGCCTTTCCGCGACCTCCGGAGCTGGAGGGGCACACAGAGTGCAGGCGAGACAGGTGCATCCGGGGGGCCCCCCCTGTCCGATGGTGATTAGGTTCCACAGGTTTGTGGAAAAGGAGTGGGTGCTGCGGTGGGCAAAGAGCGGCAAGAGCAGTACGTGGAATAACAGTGTTCTTCGCATTTACCAGGCCCTAAGCCAGGAGGTGGCCAGGCGGCGAGCAACCTTTAAATAAGTTAAGGAGGTTTTATTTAAAAAGCACGTAAAGTTGGGTCTGCTCTTCCCGGCCCGTCTTTGGGTCACGCATCAGGGTCAACACCACTACTTCTCCGAGCCCGAAGAAGCGTTGGACTTTGCGAGGGATCAGGGGTTGGTCTCGAAAAAAGGACCCACGGATGCAAGCTAGGGTCCGAGAGTTACCGTTTCAGACGATGCCTACTGTGCCTGAACTGTCGGTCGACTGTTTACTGCTATAAAAGGTGCAATGTGGTATATTTTTTGGCAACTTTAGCTTGTGGGGGTGTGGGGGGAGGGGATCCCCCCCTCTCGTATGGTCTTTTTCCTTTTTTGTTGCTTTTCTCTTTTTTCTGCTGTGGTGGGTACCTTTTGTCGTGTTCTCTGGGTGTGCTGGAGCCTTCATTGTAACATAACGGTGGCCGGTCAGCAATGGGGATTAAAGATGTTGGTTGGGGGTTTTCATTTCATTTATGTCTATGGTTTTCATGATTGTTTCGGATGGGTGATGTACGGGTACTGTATTATTGCGGTGTTATTTTATGAATGCTCAGAAAGGGACGCGGGTTAATACTTTTCTGTATACACGGTGGGAACTGTATTGTACCTGGAGCAGACTTGCGGGGCTGTTTGAGGTTTACATCTTGTTTGACCTTCCTGTGTTAGTGAGACTGCTCCAGTGGGTCGGAGTGGGGGATGGTGTGCTGATGAGTGGGGAGATAAGGTCGGGGAAACAATGGGAGTGAGACAAGTGGGCGCCGGAGCGATGAGTCACCGGACTAGCAGATTGGTTAATCAAGGGATGCAGGTGGGGGGGGGGGGGGGGGGGGGGGGGGGGGGGGGGATACAGCCAGTAGATGGAAAGGGTGGGGTTATCGGGGGATGTTGCTAGGGGGGGAGGGAGGGGTTATTCTGCTGACGTGGGGGAGATCTGAAGTAGGTAATGGAGAGGAGGTCGGGAGTGGAGGCGGCCGAGAGGCGAGCCAAGAGCGGCGCGGCGCATGGGCCAGCCCAAGAAAGGTTATGATCACCTGGAATGTCAGGGGACTAAATGGGCCAGTTAAAAGGGCACGCGTGTTCGCGCATTGGGTCGGCCTGCAGGTCGGTGGGGCGAATTACCAACGCCCGCAATGGAAGTTAAACATAGGATTGTTGTCGGAGGAGGGGATATGTGAGAGACTTCGGAAGTGTATGCAAAATTACTTGCAGGTGAACGATACGGGGGAGGTTTCAGCAACGACCCTGTGGGAGGCGCTGAAGGCAGTAGTGAGGGGGGAGCTGATCTCAATTCGGGCTCACAGGGATAGGACAGACAGAGCAGAAATTGATAGATTGGTTAAGGAGATCCATCGGATAGACAAGGAGCATGCGGGGTCCCCGGGGGAGGACCTACTCAGGGAGAGGCGGAGATTACAGGCGGAACTAGGATGCTATCCACGAGTAGGGCCGTAAAACAACTTAGGAAGGTGATGGGAGTGGTGTATGAGCATGGGGAGTAGGCCAGCAGATTGCTAGCACAGCAACTCAGGAAGTGGGAGGCGGCCAGGGAAATAAGTAGAGTGGTGGACGGGGAGGGGAGCAGAGTGGAGGACCTGGCAGGGCTGAATAAGGTATTTCAGGACTTTTATAGTAAGCTGTACACTTCAGAACCCCTGGAGGAGCCGGAGGAGATGAAAAGGTTCCTGGATGGACTAACCTTCCCAAAAGTAGGCGGGGGACTAGTGGACGGGCTGGGGGCTCCGAATAGAGATGAGGCGGTATTGGGGGGGCCTAAAGGCCATGCAGTCGGGGAAAGCCCCGGGGCAGGATGGATACCCAGTAGAGTTTTACAAGAAGTTCTCGGAGATAGTGGGACCGGTCCTGACCAGGGTTTTTAATGAGGCAAGGGACAGAGGGACCCTGCCGCCAACGATGTCGCAAGCCACCATCTCGCTGATATTGAAGCGGGACAAGGACCCGGAATCCTGCGGGTCATACAGGCCAATCTCCTTGATCAATGTGGATGCCAAGCTCCTGGCAAAGGTCCTGGTGATTAGAATTGAGGACTGCGTACCGGAGGTGATTAGGGACGATCAGACAGGGTTTGTGAAAGGCAGGCAGCTGACAGCTAACTTGAGAAGATTGCTTAATGTGATCATGATGCCCCCGACGGGCAAGGAGGTGGAGGTAGTGGTGGCAATGGACGCTGAGAAGGCCTTCGGCCAGGTGGAGTGGGGCTATTTGTGGGAGGTGCTTGAACGATTTGAGTTCGGGGGGGGACTGGTTAATTGAGTCAGACTGTACCAGGCCCCAAAAGCTAGCGTTAGGACGAACAGGATATCAGATTATTTCAGACTACATCGCAGGACCAGACAGGGATGCCTACTCTCCCCATTGCTGTTCGCGCTGGCCATAGAGCCGTTGGCGATTGCGCTGAGAGCTGCAAAGGGGTGGAAGGGATTGATTAGGTGGGGGGTGGAACATAGGGTCTCTCTCTATGCGGACGACCTGCTCCTGCACGTGTCGGACCCACTAGCCGGGATGGAAAATATACTGGAAACATTGGAGGAAGATAGACCGGTTTTCAGGGTACAAATTAATATGGCCAAGAGTGAGATGTTTGTGGTGCAGGCAAGGGGCCAGGAGAATAGGCTGAAGGAGCTGCCATTTAGGCTGGTTGGGGAAAGTTTCCGGTACTTGGGGATACAGGTGGCACGAGACTGGGGCAGGTTGCAGAAGTTAAATTTGACTAGAGTGGTGGAACAAATGAAGAGGGAGTTTCGGAGATGGGATGCACTCCCGCTGTCACTGGCGGGGAGGGTGCAGACTGTAAAGATGACAATCCTCCCTGGATTCCTGTTCATCTTCCAGTGCCTTCCGATCTTTATCCCACGGTCCTTCTTCAAAAGGACTGGCAAAATCATCATGAGCTTTGTCTGGGCGGGAAAATCCCTGCGGGTGAAGAAGGCGATGCTTGAAAGGAGCCGCAGCGAGGGGGGGCTGGCATTGCCGAGTCTGATTAACTACTACTGGGTGGCTAACATAGCCATGATAAGGAAGTGGATGGTGGGTACGGGGTCTATCTGGGAGCGGGTGGAGGCGGCTTTGTGCAGGGGCACCAGTTTGGCAGCCCCGGTCACGGCTCCCCTTCCGTTTTCGCCGGCCAGGTATTCCACCAGCCCAGTAGTGGGGGCGGCCCTGCGGATATGGGGCCAGTGGAGGAGGCATGTAGGGGAGGTGTGTGTGTCGGTCTGGGCTCCAATATGTGATAACCATCAATTCGCTCCCGGGAACATGGATGGAGAGTTTCGAACATGACGGCGGGGGTGAGGAGGGTGGGCGATATGTTCCTGGAGGGGAGCTTTGTGAGTCTGAGGGATTTGGAGCAGAAATTTGGGCTGGTAAGATGAAATGATTTTAGGTACTTACAGATGCGGGACTTTGTACGCCGACAGGTCCCATCCTTCCCACGCCTCCCGCCAATAGGGGTCCAGGACAGAATAGTCTCTAGAGGAGAAGGAGGAGAGGGTAGAGTCTCGGATATTTACAAGGTGCTCATGAAGGGGGAAGGTCCCAGACGGAGGAACTGAAACTCAAATGGGAGGAGGAGCTTGGCGGGGAGATGGAGGACGGGGTGTGGGCGGAAGCCCTGAGTAGGGTAAACTCATAAGCAACATGTGCCAGGCTCGGCCTGATTCAGTTCACGGTCGTTCACCGGGCCCACATGACGGTAGCTCGGATGAGCAAATTCTTTGGGGCAGAGGACAAGTGCGCTAGATGCGCAGGAAGACCAGCGAACCATGTTCACATGTTTTGGGCATGCCCCAAGCTCAGGGGGTACTGGGAGGGATTTGCGGGGGTCATGTCCCGGGTGCTGAAAACAAGGGTGGTGATGAGTCCGGGGGTGGCAATTTTCGGGGTTTCGGAAGACCCGGGAGTCCAGGTGGAGAAAGAGGCCGATGTTCTGGCCTTTGCTTCCCTGATAGCCCGCCGGCGAATACTGCTGGCATGGAGGGACTCAAAACGCCCGAAGACCGAACTATGGCTTTCGGACATGTCAAGTTTTCTGGGTATGGAAAAAATCAAGTTCGCCTTGAGGGGATCTGTACTGGGGTTCGCCCGAAGGTGGCAACCATTCATCAACTTCTTCGCGGGAGAGTGAGCGTCAGCAGGGGGTGGGAAGGGGGGGGGGGGAATGAGAGTAGAGTAGGAGGGATAAATAGGCGGGTAGTGTCGGTGGGTGAGGAACGGGTATGTGCATTATGGTCTGGTTGAAATGTTGGTTTTTGGGTTGATGTTTGCATATAATCTGTAACTGTTTACAATGCCAAAAAAACCTCAATAAAATTGTTTGTTAAAAAAATTTTTTTATCCACTTCTGATGTAAAAGTTTTCAAAGATTCTGCTTTCACCACCTTTTCAGGAAGAGAGTTCCAGAGACTCACGGCCCTCAGAAAATATTTTTGCATTATCTTTGTTGTAAATGGGCAACCCCTTATTTTTAAACAGTGAATCCTAGTTTTAGATTCTCCACAATAGGAAACATCCTCTTCACATTCACCTTATCAATACCCCTCAGGAATATCTATGTTTCATTCAAATTGCCTCTGACGTTTCTAAACTCCAGCGAAATCAAGCCTAGCCTTTCCAACCTTTCCTCGTAGACAACCCACCATTCCAGCTATTAGTCAGTAAACCTTCTCTAAATTGCTTGCAATGCTGACTTTGCAACATTCGTACAAAGTTTTAGATTCCTACCTGCTGTACAACTTCTGATGGCAATTCCATTTTCCACTGTTTCAGCTGGCGGGAGGCAAATGAGTGCAGTGCATAGGACATGGAGCCATATTCAATCCATAGTGAGAGATTGGAACTGTCTATCTCTAGCGCTCGCTTGAAACAGTTCAGAACTGCAACTGAGTGCTTCCAGATAGGCCCATCACTCTTCAACTCATTTGAATTCAGTTTATCCTGGATACGACTGGCTCGTGCGAGCGCCATACCTGCCCACGAGTCAAACCTATGCAAACAAATATCAGAAAGGTCAGTCAAAAAAATTAACATACTTATGAGGCGGTCCACTAGGGATCCAAGTTCAATGTTTTAATCGAAAACTTAGAATGGCAATTTTAGAAAATAGGAGCAGGAGTTGGCCACTCAATTCATTGAGCTTGCTCCGTCATTCAATGTGATCATGGCTGATTCTCTGTTTCTCAATGCTAAACTCAAGCTCTCTCCCCATACCCTTAATATGCCTTTAGTGCCTGAAAATCTATTTTTCTTATGTCTTGGCCTCCACAGCCTTATGTGGTGGAGAATTCCACAGGTTCACCACAGTCTGAGTGAATAAATCTTTCCCCATCTCAGTCCTAATTGGCCTACCGCATATCCTGAGACCATGGCCCCAATTTTAGACCTCCCCCAGTCTGTCCAGCCCTGTCAGAATTTTATAGGTTTCTATGAGCGCCCCATTTTTCTTCTAAACTACAGTGGAATATAAATATTCTGGCTACAACACTGGCATCTATCCAGCTATGTGGAAAATTGTTCATTAGCAAATTAGCAAAAACCTGCTTACAGACGCTTAGTTTGGGTTCCTTGGTTCAAACATGGACAGAAGAACTAAATTTCAACGGTGAGATGAGAGTGATTGCCCTTGGTCAAATGCTGCCTTGATGTCAAGTGTAGCATCAAGGAGCCCGAGCAAAACAAGAGTCAATGAGAATGGACGGGAAACCTTCCACTGCTTGGGAATCATACCTATGACAAAGGAAGATGGTTGTGGTTGTTGGAGTCAATCGTCTCAGCTCCAGGACATCACCGCAGGAGTCCCTCAGGGTAGCCTTAGGCCCAACCATCTTCAGCTGTTTCAACAATAACCATCCGCCTGCTGATGATTGCACAATATTCAGCACCGTTCGCGGCACCTCAGATGCTGAACCAGTCCATGTCCAACTGCAGCAAGGCTTGAACAATATCCAGGCTGACAAGCGGCAAGTAATATTTCGCAACACACAAGTGCCAGAGAATGATCATCTCCAACTAGACAGAATCCAAACATGTTCCCTTCATATTCAAATACCATCATTGAATCTCCCACTACAGTAGTCCCCCGTTATACCGCAATACGCGATATACGGCGGGGGGGCTTATGGACCCCAACTGTCAGCTTCCCTCTCCGGATCAAAGTGAGCCGGCCGCTGAAATTGACACTGCCAGCTGCTCTCTCCCTCCAATCAGCCGGCAGTGTCAATTTCAGCGGCCGGCTCACTTTGATCCGGAGCGGGAAGCTGCTCTCTCACTGAAACAAGCAGCCGGCCGCTGAAATTGACACTGCCGGCTGCTCTCTCCCTCCAATCCAACTTTTAAGTTGTTAAAAATGCAGCAGTGCTTGTTTTAATTAGATCCACGATGGGGGTTTTAAATTTATTTAAAACCCCCATCGTGGATATCCGCGGCTCGGATGCAACGCGGGTGGCTGTCTTGGACTCCAACACCCGCGTTATAAAGGGGGACTACTGTATCAACATCCTGGGAGTTACCATTGACCAGAAACTGAACTAACCTTATAAACACAGTAGCTATAACAGCAGGTCAGAGGCTAGAAATCCTGCAGTGAGTAACCCACTTCCCAACTCTCCAAAGCCTGTCCACTACCTACAAAGCACAAGTCAGGAGTGCAATAGAATACTCTCCACTTGGGTGGATGAGTGCAGCTCTAACAACACTCAAGAATCATCATCCAGGACAAATCAGCTCGCTTGATTGGCACCCCATTCACCACTGACGAACAGTGACAGCAGTGTACACCATCTACACGATGCACTGCTGCAACTCACTAAGGCAGTATCTTACAAACCCACAACTGCTACCATCTAGAGGACAAGAGCTGGCAGATACCTGGGAACACCACCACCTGGGAGTTCCCTTCCAAGCCACTCATCATCCTGACTTGGAAATATATCGCTGTTCCTTCACCGTCACCAAGTCAAAATCCTGGAACTCCCTCCCCAATACCACAGTAGGAGTATCTATACCACAGAGGCTGCAGCGTTTCAGGAAGGCAGATTACCACCACCTTCTCAAGGAAAATTAGGGACGGGTAATAAATGCCAGTGACGCCCACATCCTACATCCTGTAAACAAATTTTTTAAATGTCATGCCAATCTCTCCTCATATGACAATCCTGCTATCCTAGGTATCAGTCTGATGAACCTTTGTTACTCCCTCAATGGCAAGTATATCTTTCCTTGGGTAAGGCAATCCATAAGCTGTAGTTTCTTCTTTGTTATAAAACTATTTTCTAACATCAAGCATAAATTATCTAGTTTTACTGCTAAAAGTTTTGAAAGGTAGAGTTTGGTCCAACAGTAAAATCTTTTCAAGCAAAGGTATCCAGGTTTGAACGTAAAATGTGATCCTCCCCTTCTCACCCCAGTAAGGAAAGAATGGGATAGATTTTCACTTGGGCATTAAGCAGTGCCTTGGAGGAGCATTGAAACAAAAATCATAGATTATAGATCATAGAAATTACAGTGCAGAAGGAGGCCATTCAGCCCATCGAGTCTGCACCGGCCCTTACAAAGAATACCCTACTCAAGCCCACGTATTTACCCTATCCCCGTAACCCCCACTTAACCTTTTTTGGACACAAAGGGCAATTAAACATGGCCAATCCACCTAACCCGCACATCTTTGGACTGTGGGAGGAAACCAGAGCACCCGAGGGAAACCCACACACATACGGGGAGAACGTGCAGACTCTGTACAGGCAGTGACCCAGCTAGGAATCGAACCTGGGACCCTGGAGCTGTGAAGCAATTGTGCTAACCACTATGCTACCGCGCTGACCGAGAAAACGTGGTAAAAGAGCAGAACATGGGAGAAACAAAATGATCCATCACCTAAACCTAGTTTATATATTAAAATCAGTGCATACATCACTCTCTCCATTTGAAAACGATCAACATTTTCTACTGGCTTACCCAATGTTGCATTCTGAAGATCATCAGTGCCAGTTTAATGAGATTTCTCATTCTAAACTGCCCCAGTAACATTCCTACCTTTACATGAAGGTGCACTACCTCAACCTTCCTCATCCATTCCTCCCCTAACCCATACAATTGCACATCCTTCCTCGCGAAGTACAAGTTTTTTTAAATTCAAAGTTTGCAAGTTAATACAATAATTTAGTGATTCCCTGATCACCAGCTCAGGATGACTTATTCTTTCTGTTTCCTGCCATCCTTCCACAGCCCATTCAAAATTGAGCCAAGCAGCTTTGATGCATTTTGCACTTTAAGCCACCAGCAGCCCCCATCTGACAATGCAAGAGCAATATTTAACAGTCAAGTGAACAAGAGCAGCAATGGGAGCTCCATGAAGGTATCAAAGAACTTGTGTTTCAGAAAGCAAACATAGTGAATACAGTTCTATCTGTTTTCCATGACTAATATGCCTTTTCTCCTTCTTCCATCTTGCCAAGCATTCAGCTTTAGTGTCACTTAATATTCCAGCACCAATGAACCAATTTTGTTTCATTCCAGCAATAGGAGCATGATCAATTCCCCCACCCCATAGAAGGTTATCTGCATAAATGTGGATTTACCAGGCGTTCAAGTATGAAAATATTCAAAGACTAGCCTTATCATTGCCTATTCTAGGTGACCAGGTACTTAAAACTACGTGTCTCCACACCTTAAGAAGTGTAAGCTGCATTTAAAGATGTAAATGGGCCTCAGATATCCCAACTGAGACCATGAAAGTGCAATTGTGACACCAAACATTACTTTGACCCCTAAATACATTAAGAATAACCTTACCAAATGTTGGTTTTCTGAGACATTCAAAACTATCCATAAATCTTGCAATTTTAACGATCTTCTATCACGTCATCCATCTAACCTTCCAAATACCATTTCCATCAATGGTAACTACATAGCTTGTTGATTTAACTCTCATGGAATTGTGGTCACACCATCCATTGAGCAAAGCCATTGCCTTCACCTTGAGCCCTGTGTGTACATTGAAGAACAGCCTTCATCAATAAATGGTAGTGACTGACTGGGAAAGGGGGCAATGGTCTGCTTTTTCTACCAGCTGCAGTCCAGAGACTTCTGGTGGCTAAACCAACACCAATTAACATAATGACACATCATCCTGATCTGATTAGATCCTTGTACATGTTGAGCATGCACCCGGACTTACAAAAACTCAGACTAGCATGTTTCCCATATTTGGAACGTATATGGACAAAGTCAACAAATTGATGACTAACTGAATTATAATGGCAGATAGTACCAACTTGTGCAAAGTCTCAAAAGACCCAAACAACATTGAGAACAATACTTTCCTTCCCGACAGTGGAATAATGAGCACGGTGGCACAATGATTATTACTGCTGCCTCACAGCGCCAGGGGCCCGGGTTCGATTCCAACCTCAAGTTACTGTCCGTGTGGAGAATGCACGTTTTCCCCATGTCTGCATGGATTTCCGGTTTCTCCCTCAGTATCAAGATGTGCAGATTAGGTGGAATGGCCATGTCAAATTGCCGCTTAGGTTAGGTGCGGTTACAGGGATAGGTTGGGAGTGGGCCCAGATAGGGAGCTCTTTCAGAAGGTCGGTTGTCATGGGAATGTCCCTTTAAGAAATGTTTCTGTCTTATCACATGGCTTCAGTGATGTCACTGTGTGGGTGGAGCTGGGCTGTGGCTCTGGGAGCTGGTTTGTGACTCTGAGTTTTACTTTCGTGTTCACATTTGGCTGCTGTACTCAGACAGAGAAGTATCTTGGCCTGTCTCTCTATTTTCAATTTTAAAGAGTTATTCCAAGGAAGAAATCCAATGATTATACTTACCTGCTGTTTCTGGTAAAAAGGGGTTTTTGGTTTATGGGATCTTGTTATTAAATTCCCCCAGTTAAAGGGAGAATGTATTAAGGGTTATACATAGAGTACTGTAGCTGTGTAGGGTCTTCATGTTTGTAGATGATAAGAATTCTTACTGTCTGTTTATACAAACGTTAATTAAATTCATAGAATAAAGCTTGTTTTTGGATTAAAAGCGCCTAAGAACTCTGTTGAATAACACCTGAAAGGCAGGCTCTTGTGCTCATCATAACCAAAATTAATAAACAGTTGTGGGTCAGGTGAACTCCATAATATACTTTGGTATTTTCTAAACCCTGGTCCATAACACTGTGCAGACTCGATGGGCTGAATGGCCTCCTTCTGCGTTGTAGGGATTCTGTGACAAATGGACCCCTTTGTCATACATAAAAAAAGACAATAGCCCAGCAATCTGTTAGTTATACACGTGACATGCCCAACGGAAAGGACTTAAGAAACACTTTTTGTTAAACTTCGTTCTTGGTCGGCGGGCAGAATTGGCAAACATATGTATTAGCCATCCTACATGCCCTGGAAATCACTGGTTGACATCAGTACAAAATTCAGAACATTGAAGCCCTGCAGCAAATGCACTAAAGCTCCATGTGGTGCATGCATTAAAAACCTCTGGAAGTAGAAGTTTGCAGACTTTGGGGAGAATATTGCAGTCCCTTTCCTTCTGTATATTGTGTGTAAATCTAGGCATTTATTGAAGTTCTGGGATAAATCTTTGGCAATCAGTTCAGTGTCATAAAACAAATCTTATGCATGCAAAGAAGACATATCTGCGATCAAGTCAGATAACAGTGAATGAACTTTCTGAAGGTGTTGAATCCTTTGTGCAGGATCGGAAAGTTGGTAAGAAGTCTAGTGACTACTAAAGAGATAGGGCCCTACATGCATGCAGTTCACCGAAATGGAGAGGAGGAGGAATTTATTCAGTGCTTTTAAAGAAGCAAAATGTCCCAAGGCACATTACAGAAGTGTTATTTGAGGTGTTGTTTTTCGGATGCATTTGTCACATTAAAGATATCATAGCAACATTTAAACAAGAACAGTGGAGTTCTCCCTGTGCCCTGGCCAACAGTAATCTCTCAACCAATAATGTCCAAACAAATTAACTGAATATTTTCTCATTGTTGTTTGATGCTCCACCAAGGTTTTTGATGAACCGGACATTGGCTATACAGCAATGATTACAGTTTAAAGTAATTTACTGGCAGGCAGCAAAGCACCGAGACTTCTCGAGGACGTTAAGCTATATCTAAGTCTACATTTTTTTACATCTGAAACTGGCCGCCCAGTGCTCACGCCCAAGTCCTCAATAATAAGCTCATTTGTTCTCAAGCATGTCAAAAGTTGGTGAATGATTCTGATGCATAAACCCACAAAAAGATGCTTCAGTGGGAGGAGTATCAAGGCTATGCTGACAAAATTATCAAATGCTCAGGATTTAGGTGTTTGAGAAGAACATACAGTACCTGGGACAATACAGTCCAAAGATGTGCAGGTTACGTAGATTGGCCATGATAAATTGCCCGTAGTGTCCTAAAAAGTAAGGTTAAGGGGGGGGTTGTTGGGTTACGGGTATAGGGTGGATACGTGGGTCTGAGTAGGGTGATCATTGCTCGGCACAACATCGAGGGCCGAAGGGCCTGTTCTGTGCTGTACTGTTCTATGTTCTAATACTCTAATGCAATAATGAAGATATCCTCCAGGCATTGAACCAGGATCCTGCCTACATATTCAGGGGCAAACTGAAAGATCCCATGGCCATCTATGAAAAACAGGCAACCTCTCTACTCCTTGGCCAACATTACATCCTAAACCAACATCACATCCTAAACCAACATCACTGGGAGACAATCCTTAGATGATGTATAGGGATTCTAGCCTTTCTACAACCTCAGCTAAGATGTAAATAATATTAATGGTTTATCCACATCAAGCCACGCAGGCTCAAGAGTGTTTTAGGATATAGACTTGTCGAGAATTTTACGGCTTTTACAGCGACAGTACACCAGAAACAGCATCACGCATGCCTAAAAATGGGGCACCAATCTGGCAAACAATACAGGACTACAAGCATTCTAAACAGTGAAAGCAGCATGCTCAGCATGACAGAGCAAGGCGATCCACAAAGGGTCAAACCTCTGGAATGCTGCCACTTCCAATTGTTAATGGCAGTGCGGGGCACTGGATGCAAGCAACGATGAATCGGCCTTGACAACATCCCAGCTGTAGTGCTGAACATGTAGTCCAGAACCAACCACTTCATCTAGCTAAGCTGTTCCAGCAGAACTATAGCACTGCATCTACTCAACAATGTGAAAATTGTCCAGGTGTGTCCTGTCACCAAAAAGCAGGTAAATGCAATCTGGTCAATTGCAGCTCCAACTGTTCACACTCACATCAAAATGATGGAAGGTTGCATCAACGGTACTATCAAATGGCATTTGCCCACCAATAACCTGCTCTTCGATGTTCAGTTTGGGTTCTGCCAAGACCACTCAACTCCAGGTATCATTACATCTTTGGTCAAAAATGAAGCTGGATTTCACAGGAGAGGTGAGGAGAGAATGGCTACCTTTGGCACCAAGACAGCATTTGATCAAGTGCAGCACATCAAGGAGCCTTAGCAAATTTGAAGTCAAATGGGAATCGGGAGGAAAGCTCTCCATTGGTTGGAGTCATACTTACCACAATGGAAGATGGTTGATTGTTGGAAGGTAAATCAAATTAGTCCCAGGGCATTGTTGCCAGCGCTACTCTTCCTAACCAGTTTGAGCTGATTCATCAATGATCTTCCCTTCATCAGAAGGTCAAAGGTGTGGATGTTTGTTAGCTGTTTCAATATTCAGTACCATTCACAACTTCATAAGTACTGAAATAGACCATGTCCATATGCAGCAAGACTTGGGCAACATTCAGGCTTGGGCTGTTAAGTGACAAGTAACATTCACATCTCACAGATGGCAATGATCATCACAAACAAGAGTGAATCTAACCATAACTCCCTTGACATTCAATGGCATAGGTATCATTGAATTCCCCAGCATCAATATTCTAGGTTTACCATTGATCAGAGAAATAACTGGAGGAGGGATGTTAATACTATAGCTACAAAGGATATTTAATGAGGCAAGGGAGCGAGGGGGCTTCCCCCGACGATGTCACAGGCCACGATCTCACTGATTTTGAAGCAGGAGAAGGACCCGGAGCTATCCGAGTCCTACAGGTCGATCTCCTTACTAACTGTTGACGCCAAATTGTTGGCCAAAATCTTGTCCTCAAGGATCGAAGACTGCGTTCCGGATGTGATTGGGGAGGACGTGGCGGGATTTGTTAAGGTCAGGCAGTTGGCAGTCAACGTTAGAAGACTGTTGAATGTGATCATGATGCCCCCAGAAGGTAGGGACGTTGAGGTAGTGGTCACAATGGACGCAGAGAAGGCCTTTGATCGGGTGGAACGGGCCTATCTGTGGGAGGTGCTGTAGGGGTTTGGGTTTGGACGGGGCTTCATCGACTGGGTTAGGCTACTGTATCAGGCGCCTGTGGCGAGTGGATGAACGAACAGGTTGGCATCGGGCTATTTTAGACTGCACCAGGGGACGAGGCAGGTTTGCCCTCTCTCCCCACTGCTGTTTGCACTGCCCATAGAGCCGCTGGCAATTGCGCTGAGAGCCTCAAGAGGCTGGAAGAGGCTGGTTTGGGGAGGGCTGGAACACAGAGTCTCGCGATACGCAGATGACCTGCTCCTATATGTTTCTGACCCACTAGAGGAAATGGGAGAAATTATAAGGGCTCTGGGGGAATTTGGCCAGTTTTCGGGTTATAAATTGAACATGGGGAAAAGTGAGATGTTCGCGATCCAGGCAAGGGGGCAAGAGAGGCGACTGGGGGTGTTGCTATTTAGGGTGATAGGCGGAAGCTTTCGGTATTTAGGCATCCAGGTGGCACGGGAATGGGAACGGCTACACAAGTTAAATTTTACCCAACTGGTGGACCAAATGAAGGAAGACTTCCGAAGGTGGAACATGCTCCCGCTATCACTGGCTGGGAGGGTACAGACGGTGAAAATGACGGTCCTCCCGAGATTCCAGTTTGTTTTTTAGTGCCTCCCCATCTTTATTCCACAGGCAGTGGACAGTGGCCCAGATAAGCAGGTTCTTTGAGATAGAAGACAGGTGTGCAAGGTGTGCAAGAGGACCAGCAAACCATATTCATATGTTCTGGGCATGCCCGAAGCTTAGGGGATTCTGGCAGGGGTTTCTGGATGTCATGACCTGGATCACTGACATGGCTAGCTTTCTCTGTCTGGAGAAAATCAAGTTCTCCTTGAGAGGGTCAATGTCAGGGTTCGTCCGGAGGTGGCAGCCGTTCGTCGACTTCTTTAGGGAAAATTAACCGTCAGCAGAGAGGGGGGGTTTGGGGTTTAGTTTAGTTTAGATTAGTGTGTGAGAAAGGTGGGACCTGTGAAGGGGGGAAGACGGCCTTTGCACTATGTTTATGTTTGTATATACTGTATTTGTGCTGTTATTGTTATAAAATCACAAATACCTCAATAAAATGATTTATAAACAAAAATACTGCATCGACAAGAGCAGGACAGAGAACGAATAGTCTGCAGCAAGTAACTCACCTCTCAATTTCCCAAAAACTTTCTTCCATTTACAAGGCACAAGTTTCCTTTCACCACAATATCTTTCATACCCATAACAACTGCCTCCGAGAAGGCAGCTATGCTGCAATTTCCCCTCCAAGTCCCACATCATACTGACTTAGAAATTTATCATCGTTCCAGCTTTGACAGAGTCATCCAGACTCGAAATGTTAGCTCCCTCCTCTCTCCACACATTGGGGCGATTCTCCGATATGGAGGCCAAGTGCCCGCGCCGTCGTGAACGCTATCGCGTTTCATAACGACGCGAACAGGGCCCGGGTACGACCGATTGTGGCCCCCACAGAGGGCCAGCACGGTGCTGGAGCGGTTCACGCCGCTGCAGCCTCCTTTCGCGGCGCCAAATTTGCACGGCGCCAACCTGCGCATGCACGGGGGACTTCTGCGCGCCTGGGTCGGTGTTCAGGGGCTGGCCGCGCCAGGACGTAGACCCGGAGGGGGTGGGGGGGAGGCTTGGTGCCCCACCCCGGTGAAGGAGCCCCCCCCCCAAACACACAGGCCTCCCCCTGACCGTTCCCGCAGAGTTCCCGCCGGCAGCAACCAGGGGTGAACGGCGCTGGCGGGACTCTGTTGTATTGGCGCGGCCGCTCGGCCCGTCCGGGCGGAGATTCCAGCGGCCCGCAGCCGGCGCCGCACCAAACATGCCGGTTCCGATTCTCCGCACCTTGGAGAATCGTGCACCGGCGTCGGGGCGTCGTGGCGCGGTGTCGGCAATTCTCCGGGCCGGCGCGGGGCTCAGAGAATCACCCCCATTGTGTCAGACCTGCTGAGATTATCCAGTATCTTCTGTTTTTGTTTCACCATTCTTTCATTGTTTCTGGTTCTAAAATTTTGGAACACCCTCCCTAGCAGCATCATGGGAATATCTTTGCCACATGGACTATAGTCGTTCAAAAAGGTGATTTACCCCCACCTTTCCAAAGGATGAGAAATGAATTTGTGCCTTACCAATTATGCCCACATCCCAAGAACATGGAAACCAGGTGCCACTTCCCACCTTATCTCACCCAAAGTATCCTTCTAATCCTTTCTCCCTTGTAAGAAGTCTCACAACACCAGGCTAAAGGCCAACAGAGGACTTTACCTGAGGAAGGAACTGTGCTCCGAAAGCTAGTAATTCGAAACAAACCTGTTGGGACTTTAACCTGGTGGTCAAGACTTCTTACTGTGTCCACCCCATCATTTCTCCCTTGTGTACATGTAGGTTTGCCGTAACTATTTCAATGCTTTTTGCCTCAATTATTCTTTCTGGAAGCAAGGTCTACCAACTAACCAGTCTAGTCAAAGAAGTTTCTCCTCATAATACAAGACCATACCCAGGACTGTCAATTGCATATTAACTGTGTTATTGTATGCAGATGGTGAGCACTAACACCTGAGCCAATGATAAAGAGATATAGACTGAAACTGTTGTTCGGTTTCGGAGATGCATACCTGTAATGTGCAACTCTATAAATAAACACAAGTGTGTAAAGATTGGTTCCAGTTCTATCCTTCACCAACTGGTTTTCTGGAATAGAACAGTCACTGCCCATCTCGATATTAGTAGATGATGTTTGGTAACAACTACCTCAAACAGGAAGCTGGCACCTTCATGAAGCTACAACACAAGGATTCCCAGAAACATTTAAATTCGGCTTAACTCGTACTGTATGTGCATGGTTGGGAGTGAGGATACTTAAGTCATAACTAGCACACTCTTACCATGTGTTAAATATGGAGTATCCCTCACTATCATTATTGTTGATGTGCCTGGTTTCAGGTTAATACCAATGTAACGAGCAGGTCATACCTGGCTGGACAGACACAGATGTCATGCATGTAGAATTTTATCGCTTTAGCCTGTTCTTTGTTCTTAAAATGATAGTCAGCTAGGAGGTAGTACAACTCATTAACAAGAGCAAGTCCAGAATCTGCTCCTTCAGGGAGTGCTGGCACCTAAAAATCAAAGACAAAAAGAAAGAGTTTGAAGTCTGCCTTAATAAAATCAAAGTTTCAACCTGCACCAGATAAGTGTTCAGTGGTTGAAACCCAAATATACCTCAATAAAATTAGAAATTTAAACTTCCAAAAAGAAAAATAGCAATGAACTGCTACCCATTCACTACACAATGCAGTAGTCAATGAGTCTCCCTTTTCTCTTTCATGTTTTCCATAAAAATGATACATAATTCAGGGTTTGACTTGGATAAAATGGTTACATCTGTCATCAATGCATATTGCAATACAGAAACTTAAAATTCTCAATGGAAATTTATTGAGGATCCCATTGAACCAAAAGAAGAATGAAGACATCCCTTTGAAAGGTCACTCATGGCAGACTGGTACATCACATGGGATCAGAGGTAAGCTGGCAAGATGGATACAGAACTGGCTCCGTCATAGAAGACAGAGGGTAGCAGTGGAAGGGTGATTTTCTGAATGGAGGGCTGTTCCACAGGGATCAGTGCTGGGACCTTAGCTGTTTTCAGTATATATAAATGATTTGGAGGAAAATGTAACTGGCCTGATTATTAAGTTTGCGGATGACACAAAGGTTGGTGGAATTGCGGTTCGCGATAAGAACTGTCAGAGGATACAGCAGGAAATAGATCGGCTGGAGACTTGAGCAGAGAATTGGCAGATGGAGTTTAATCCAGAGAAATGAGAGATAATGCATTTTGGAAGGCCTAATACAAGTGGGAATTATACAATAAATGGCAGAACACTTCAGAGTATTGACAGGCAGAGGGATCTGGGTGCATGGGTCCACAGGTCACTGAAAATGTGGGCAGCACGGTAGCACAGTGGATAGCACTGTTGCTTCATAGCTCCAGGGTCCCAAGTTCGATTCCCAGCTTGGGTCACTGTCTGTGTGGAATCTGCACATTCTCCATGTGTCTGCGTGGGTTTCCTCCGGGTGCTCCAGTTTCCTCCCACAAGTCCTGAAAGACGTGCTGTTAGGTAATTTGGACATTCTGAATTCTCCCTCTGTGTACCCGAACAGGCGCTGGAGTGTGGCGATGAGGGGATTTTCACAGTAACTTAATTGCAGTGTTAATGTAAGCCTACTTGTGACAATAAAGATTATTAATTATTATTAAGTGGCAACACAGGTGGAGAAGGTAGTCAAGAAGGCATACGGCATGCTTGCCTTCATTGGACATGGAATTGAGTATAAAAATTGGCAAGTCATGCTGCAGCTGTATAGAACCTTAGTTAGGCCACACTTGGAATATAATGTTCAATTCAGGTCGGCACACTACCAGAAGGATGTGGAGGCTTTGAAGAGGGTTCAGAAGAGGTTTACCAGGATGTTTTATGGTATTGAGGGTATTAGCTATGAGGAGAGGTTGGATAAACTGAATTTGTTCTCACTGGAACGACAGAGGTTGAGGGACGACCTGTTAGAAGTCTACAAAAATATGAGGGGCATAGACAGATAGATGGTCAGAAGCTTTTTCCCAGGGTGGAAGAGTCAATTACTAGGGGACATAGGTTTACGGTGTGAGGGGCAAAGTTTAGAGGGGATGTGCAAGTTAAGTTTTTTTACAGAGGGTAGTAGGTGCCTGGGGCTCACTGCAGGAGGAAGTGGTGGAAGCAGGTACGATAGTGACACTTAAGTAACGTCTTAACAAATACATGAATAGGATGGAAATAGAGGGAGACAGACTCCAGAACAGTAAAAGATTTTAGGTTTGATGGGCAGCATGGAGGGCCGAAGGACCTGTTCCTGTGCTGTACTTTTTGTTCTTTGATCTATGCTCCATCTACATTACATTTGTGGTAGTGTTAAACAAAAGCAAACAAACCTGGCCATTATATGACGCAACATATAAAGGAAGTTGTGCCAAAGGATTGTAAGGATGCCAACATAATCTTTTCTCAAGAAGGGAGAATGGATAAAAAATATAACTAAATGTAAGCACAAAGTTTTGATGGGAACATGGCAGCATGGTTGGAAGTTGGGAGAAGGACAGAAAAAAAAGGATTGATTATTGGTTGTTTTCCGAACTTCCATAACAGTGGTGTCACTAGGGATTAGTATTCAGACCACATACTGTATATCTAAACCAGAACATTGGGGCACAATATCAAGATTCACAGATGACAAAGTAGAGTGTAATGAATTGTGAAGGAGACGGTGGGTGACTTCAGAAGGGCTGAGAGCAATCAGATGAAATCTGAATCAGAGAAATATGAGGGGCCCGATTCTCCGCTCCCCACGCCGGGTGGGAGAATCGCGGGAAGGCCGGGCGACTCACGACACGCCGCCCTGGCATCCCCCCGCGATTCTCCCACCCCCCCGCTCGGAGAATCAGCGCTCGCCGTTTTTCACAGCGACCAGCGATTCTCTGGCCCGAATGGGCCGAGCGGCCTGACGTTCCCGACCAGTTCACGCCGGCGGCAACCACACCTCGTCGCTGCCGTCGTAAACATGGCGCCAAAGCTTTGTTTGTGACTTGTGGGGGGCGGAGAGGGGAGTGAGCACCACGGCCGTGCTCGGGAGGGGACTGGCCCGCGATCGGTGCCCACCGATCATCGGGCCGGCTTCTCCAAGAGACGCACTCTTTCCCCTCCGCCGCCCCGCAAGATCAAGCCGCCACGTCTTGCGGGGCAGCAGAGGGGAAGACGGCAACCGCGCATGTGCGGGTTGGAGCCGGCCAGCCTTCGGTGACTATCTGTGTGGATTTTGCACGTTCTCCCCGTGTCTGCATGGGTTTCCTCCGGGTGCTCCGGTTTCCTCCCACAGTCCAAAGATGTGCAGGTTAGATGGATTGTTCATGAAAAATTATGAGGTTACGGGGATAGGGCAGGGGAGTGCGTGCCTAGGTAGGGTGCTCCTTCAGAGGATCAGTGCAGATATGATGGGGCTGAATGGCCTCCTTCTGCTCTGTAGGGATTCTATAAAACACAGATTGGAAGATAAAGTTTGAATATCTTGGCTTGTTTCGCTCAGATAATCAAACAATTTGCTTCCCCCTTTAGTTATCAAAATATTTCTCTGTTTTAATAGGAATCTGTTTACTTGAAATTCAGAAGTTTAACCTTTGGCAGTTCCACCACAAATAGTACTGACATTACCGTATCAACGGAGCCTTCGATATAGGCTGTTACACTCTCTATTGAGAGGGGCAGATTATCCTCATCTCGATCGATCGCAGCAATCTTCTTCAAAAGGTTTGCCAGATCTGCAGACACGGTGCTGGTCTTGTAACTGTCGAATTCTGGGTAATTCTTCGGCTTGAAGTAGTCAAACATAAACTCTGCATCATTCCAACCCAGTTCAACCTATTGTTCAGACATGGAGAAAAGGGTGATAATTAGCATTAAGCGACTGGATTTGGATTTGCTTTGAAGAACAGCCACCGGGAGGAAAGTGACAGCAGTATAAGACTCTATGAGCAGTTTAAGATGATACTAAGAGTCACATTCGACTCAAAATGTTAACTCTGTTTCTCGCTCCACAGATGCAGCCAGATCTTCTGATCTTTTCCCGCATTTTCTGTTTTTATCTCATTTTTCCATCATCTGCAGTATTTTGCTTTTATATTAGGCTGTACTTCTCTATGGAGAACAACCTGGCGTTTGCTTCCTCACTGCAACAAAGCCAAGGCAAATTATTCACAGTGTGGAGGTGAAGCTGTTAATGTCAGGGTCTAAGCCTTTTCATTTCGTGGACCACAGTAACTTCACTGCAGTGCAAATGTAAGCCTACTTGTGACACTAATAAAGATTATTATTATTACATAGAACGGTACCATGGAGCTTCAGGGGTCATATGCAACCAAAATCAGTGTTTCCATTAATTTTCAGATATCTCAATCTGCTAAGAACCAACTGATTTAGTATGTATTCACTAAAGAAACAACGATACTTAAAGAAAAATTATTTTCAAGCCTCCAGATAGGTGAAATTGAAAATGGACAAGTCACTGAGAAATGCAAGCGCCACTGGAATAAAGAACAGTTTCAAAGGGCTGCATATAGCCGAGGAGCCAGTTTTCAGCCCTCCTTGTTCACAGTTAAATCCCAGCTGTTCAGCCACAAACTCATGATTGTCCATATTTGTAGAAAGAAATATAACATGAACAAATATCCTCTCTTCAATTCATCAAAACATGCAAATTACTTGGTTCCCAAATATGCATACAGACAAAACAATTAAAGGTTAATCAACACTTGCATGACCAATTTCACAGCTCAGTGTAAACTTGTTGGCACCGCATTCTACACCATAATCTATCCTATTTTACTGAGCTTGCGACACTAAGTGTATGCATAATTACATACCTGCTGGGCAGAGTGTTCCTCCAAATATCTGGCTTTACTCTTCTTACTCGGATAAGCATATAGACAGTAAAAACACTGCTCGAGGGCAGTCTCCAGCTCCTCTTTGAAGGGATGGGCATCTTCAGGTCTTGAAGCAGACAGTTCCTTCTGAAGAACTTGAACCTATCAAGAAAGGCATGTCACCACATCATTGAATGATAGCAAATGTACTGCACAGAAAAAAGCCATTCCACCGATATTGGTGTTTATGCGTCACACTGGATGCTTCATATCCTATTTCATCTAGTCCTATCAACATATGCTATTTCTTTCTCCTTCATGTGCTTCTCTAGATTCCCCTTGAATTAATCTATGCTGTTCACCTCAATTACACCTTCTAGTCGTGCAGTCTGCATACTAAGCACTCTCTGCGTAAAGAGGTTTCACCTGCATTCCTTAAACACGATTTGTAGTGATTGTCTTATATTCAAGGCCCCTAGTTCTGGTCTACCCCAGAAGTGTGGACATTTCCTCTATGTCTACCCTGTAATGATATGTATATGGACTGGGGTATAAAGAGTTAATAAGATAATGATAATGATTCTTACCACTAGAGGGAACCACAAAACAGTCATATAAATATTATGTGACTAGGGGATTCTGGGATTAGATTAGAAAATATTGATGATTAGGAGTTAAGAGTTAGGAGAGAGCTGGAAGAGTGTCAGGCATAGAGAGCAGTTGTATACTTGAGGGTTCTGTAAATTAGAGATAGCATAGTTTTATACAATTATCTTCTACTTTCGGAATGTGAACGAATCTCAATAGCATAAATAAATTTATAGTTTATTTGTCAACAAAGCTTTGTGTTCTTTATTCAACATTATACATCAGAGTCATCCAGGTAAAGGAGAATAGAGAATATAACATACCCCATCAACCCCTTTCATTATTTTAAAGATCTCCAACAGATCATCCTCAGCCTTTTATTCTCTCGAGCAAGAGTTACATTCTGGTTGCCCTTAACTGCTAAGTGTATCCTCTCAACTATAGCTTGACATGTAATACAAGTCTAATCCATCCAACGAGCACAAGAATCAAGGAAGGAATTTTCTACATTTTGATGGTACCCTCAATATCCCCCAGGAATCGGTCAACACACACAATGGCATGAACTCTGCATCCTATATGGCAGCTTTATATGGAAATAGATTACTTGTGGAATTTGTATATCAAGTAAAGAGTTGTCAGTACAGCATCAGCAAATACTCCCAGTTCTAGCAGCAGTTAGCTGCAAAGCAATACTTCCTCCAGTTCCCTCTGGATTCTATGCCTTCACCTCCAGCGAGCGGAGCGCCTCAGTGCAGAAAATGGGACTAGGTGCAGCATTGTCGGGGAGTTCCCCACTGAGACCCTCAATCTACCCGGATGGGAGTTATATAGCGGAGTGTTTCTCGGCGCTCCAAGCTCCGGGAAACACCCGGCTAATCTCGTGCACTACGGGACTCTGTTCTCATTTGGGTAGATCGTGCCCGATGTGTCATCCTTTTGTTGAGACCATTATTCACTAATTACAATCTCTGGTCCTGAACTAGAAGTCCACACACAATGCCACTCCCAGTAAATGCTGAGAATTATTAAAATATCCTTTCTAAGCTGCAACACCTGGATAAATATCAGCCAGTGCATGCAGTGATAACCTCATTGGCCGTGTGTCTTCAGAACAGCACCATGGGATCACTTATTACAGAATGAGAGGATTGACTTGTGACTGGATTCAAACCCAAAATCCTATCACAATTACTGTTCAAATAAAGCTGTCAGCTGCATGAAAACACAGCAGTTAGAATTTCTGCTTGAGGAAAGCTAGAGAGGTATTTACAAAACAAAATCCTTCAACTAAAACTTTACTTTAAATTCTCTCTTGAGGACTGAGCAGAAGAGCAGTGTGATCCTATGACAGGAAGCAAGGACCCGGAAATCCGGCGCTGAGGCCGGACACGCAAACACTAGACTCTTCCGACACCTGCCGGCAACCCACCCTTTGAAAAACTTTGTTCTAATCTTATCATAAAGTCTACAGAACATATTCCAATATGGGAAGAGGAAGACAAAGTATGTGAACGGCCTTTTCTGATACATCAATTTGGATATATATTAAATTATAAACCAGGCTACTTACATAGAACTTAAGCAATGCTCCATCAGAATTACAACACCAGGATCTCCGTCCCAGGAACTCATGTGCTGTGTTCAGCAACATCAGAGAAGAAGGCAGCATTGGAGTTTCAGGATCTATAAAATAGAGCCATTTAGAGGAATCGAAACAAAACTCCAGAGAAATAAAGCCATTAATGCAGTAATAATGAGAAGAATGAAATAGGGCAGGTAATGTTGGCCAATTACCTTCACCCATCTGTGTGATACAACTAACCTCAATATCCCTGAGCTGAGGAAAACAGCCAAATACAAGCCTTGGAACTCCTGTTGGAAAACTAGAGTATCTGGGCCAGATTGGGCTGAGTTGCAATGCTTCCGTGAGCAAAGAAGCTGTGAACACCTACAGTGTGGATCCTTAGTGTGCCAGTGTGGGGCTGGTTTAGCTCACTCGGCTAAATCGCTGGCTTTTAAAGCAGACCAAGCAGGCCAGCAGCACGGTTCAATTCCCGTACCAGCCTCCCCGGACAGGCGCCGGAATGTGGCAACTAGGGGCTTTTCACAGTAACTTCATTGAAGCCTACTCGTGACAATAAGCGATTTTCATTTTCATTTCATAGATGAAGACTGCACATCTGGGTTCCTGCAACATGGGTGTCATCTGGTGCCTCATTCATTAGCTGATGACATCATGGGAGGGCAAGCAGAATAATTTCTCCACAAAGAACCCAGCTTTCTGTCCAACCACCACCAGGCACGATGCGGATTCTATCACCAAAATCCACCAGTGCCCAGTAACAAAGGGTGGACATGCAGTAACACCCCAACTAAGATGTCTTAAACTCCACCAACATAATTACAACCTCAGATTCCCTTAAAACCTGATGCGAGTTATTGACCATGCAGCTTCTCAATCACAAATACTTCTTACTTCTGCCTCTGTAACATCATTTACTTATGTTCAAATCATAGTATTCAACCGATTGCTGAAGCCCTCACCCATGCCTTTGTCACCTCCAGACTAATAAAGAGAGCTAGGAGTACAGGTTAATAGCTCCTTGAAGGTGGAGTTGCAGGTGGACAAAGTGGTGAAGAAGGCATTCAGCATGCCAGGCTTTAATGGTCAGAATATTGAATACAGGAGTTGGGACACCTTGTTGAAACTATACAAGACATTGGTAAGACTACACATGGAATACTGTGTTCAGTTCTGGTCACCCTATTATGGGAAGGATAATGTTAAACTAGAAAGAGTGCAGAAGAGATTTACGAGGATGCTACCAGGACTTGATGGTCTGAGTTATAAGGAGAGGCTGGATAGGCTGGGACTTTTCCCCTGGAACGTAGGAAGCTTAGGGGTGATCTTATAGAGGTCTATAAAATAATTAGGAGCATAGATAAGTTGGATAGTCAACATCTTTTCCCCAAGGTAGAGGAGTCTAGAACTAAAGGGCATAGGTGTAAGGTGAGAGGGGAGAGATACAAAAAAGGCCAGCGGGGACATTTTTCACACAGATAGTGATGAGCATCTGGAACGGGCTGCCAGAGACAGTGGTAGCCATGATGTGGAGATGCCGGCGTTGGACTGGGGTGAGCACAGTAAGAAGTCTTACAACACCAGGTTAAAGTCCAACAGGTTTGTTTCAAACACTAGCTTTCTGAGCACTGCTTCTTTCTTCCTGTCAGTTAGACAGTTGCATGGATAGGGTGGGTATAGAGTGATATGGGCCAAATACAGGCAAATGGTACTAGCTTAGTGATAGAACCTGGGCACCATGGGCAAGCTGCGTCGAAGGGCCTGTTTACATGCAGTAAACATCTATGACTCTATGAGTAGCCCAAACTATAGTTCAATGAGAGAGATCATCCACTTGGAACTGTGAAGGAGGAATAGATTCATTTACCTCTTCACAGAAATCGAGAAAATAAATAGTATGCACATATTAGAAACAATTTAAAGGACTAATGGATTGTCAGCCTTCATATCAAAGGGCTGGAATATAAACAAGTAGAGATTCCACTATAGTTGCATAAGCACTGGTTAGACGGAATACTGTTTAGTTCTGGACACCATACCTCAGGAAGGATACATTGGCATGGATAGAGTGCAGTGCAGACACACCAGAATAATGGCGCTAATAGAGTTTAATTATCAAAACAGGCCACAGACTAGTTCTGAAGAAGGGTCACATTGGACTCAAAACACTAATTCTGTTTCTCTCTCCACAAATGCTGCCAGACTTGCAGGACTTTGTATTTATTGCGTTTTCAGCTTGTTTTCCCTGAAGCAGTGAAGATTAAGAAATGATTTAATAAAGATGGTTAAGATGGTGGAAAGATACAGTAAATTAGGGAAGTTATTTCTTCCAGTGGGGGAGACCGGACAAGGAGCACGAGCTTAAAATTTGAGCTCGGCTTGTCAGAAGACACTTCCTTCACACAAATGGAAACCTGGAACTCTCCCCCAAAAGGTGTAGATACGGGGGAGTCAATAGAAACATTTCAGAACGGAGATCAATAGATATTTATCAGGCAAGGACACAAAGCTGGCAAATGAAATTAAGATACAGATCAGCCATGATCTAACTGAACGAGATTGACGGACTGAATGGCCGACTACTATTCCTATGTTCGCACCACACTTGCCTTCGCTGGCTCCTGCTCCCTAACAAAGTGGAATTACAGTGCATTACTGACACCTGTCAAACCAGGCGTCAGTAAGAATTGAGGATGGTGGAAGTTGGTGAGAGAAAAATTCACGGGAAGTCAAAGAAAATTCCATCACAACGCTGAAACACTGGTGATGTAACATGAGTCTTGAGGGAATTTACGTTTTTAAATGTAATTGGTCTCTTTTGAGGCAGACCCTAGCTAACATTAGCTGAACTGAAAGGGGAATAGAAACACAGAAAGGAAACTGACCCTCTCCTTTTATAAAGAAATCAAAACGCAACTGATGTTTGGAAAACAAGACTTCTGCCAAACTGAACATGTTTGAAAGATATAAAGGGAGATGAATCAGTCCAAGCTGAGCAATAGTAGTTGATGAGCCCAGATGGGAACCTGAAGGCAGCAGAGCCTAGATCCAAAAGCTGGGAATAAGTTGCTGCAGAGGTTTTGGTTACTGGAAGATAACTGGTTGAGCACGTTTGTCATGTTGTGTGCTATTTATGTTGAAGACTGTGCCTGTGGAACTCGGGTTGTTGTGCACTGCTGTCAGCTGGAGATCAGACTGGTGCAGAGAAGGAGAGTTTAAATTCTTTGTGGACTTCCAGTTAAAGGGATGTGCTGAATAGTCCTCCATACAACAGAAAAATAGGCACTTTTGCCAAATTTAGCCCGCACAAATCGAACTTGAACATCCTCTCACCTCCAACATTAGCACGGATGACAAAAATGTCAGGAAGCAGCCGCTCGAGAGGCCACAGGGACACCAGGAATTGTGGCAAGGGATAGAAGGGGCAAGCAAGTAGGTCGGCAGACCCACTAGGTGAGGGGTCCCTGGTCTCCCCAGAGAAAAAGAGAGAGAGAAGACCGACGACCCGGAAAACAAGCTCCCCACTCCCCCTCCCCCCGCCAGGCGATGGTTAGAAGATGTTCCTAACTAAGGTACTAAATGCAATGGAAGACAACATCAAGGTCGAGATAAAGGCAACAGTCAAGGTGGCGATAGCAGAGCCACTAGCCACCATGCAGACGTGCTCAGCGGCATGGGGAAGAAACTGGAAGCCCAGGGGAACACGACATGAGAGCTGGAAAAGGCGTCGACAGATCTGGGCAACCGAATAGTCACCCTGGAGGCTAAGATCAAGAGGCTGGTGGCGACCCAGGGGAACCTGAAAGGAAAGTTCGGGGAGGCAGAACATTTCAATAGCGGACCTGCCAGAGGGGATCAAGGGCAGGGACCCAACCAACCACTATGCTGGGAAACCTGGTTGGGAGGGACAGCTTCCCCAAACAGCCAGAGATCTACAGGGCTCACAGGTTGCTCAGACCAAAGCCCAGGACGGGGGAGCAGCCGTGGGCGATAATAGCCAAGCTGCACAAATACCAGGACTGGGAAAGGATCCTTCGCTGGGCTAGACAGACGAAGGCTTGCAACTGGAAGAGAGATAAAATACTAGTGTATCAGAACATTGGGGCGGACCTGGCAAAGTGCAGGGTCAACTTTAACCATGCAAAGGCGGCCCTGTACAAGAACAAGGTCAGATTCAGGATGCTATTCCCAGCCAGACTCTGGGTAACATGCCAGGGCAAAGAACATTATTTTACTGCCCCAGCAGAGGTGGACGCGTTCGTCCATAAGAATGGTCTGGACAAGCAGCAAGAGAAGCAGCGGTGAGAAAGGCATGGAGGAAACAAAAGGAAGAAATGGACAATATTGCCCGGACTGCATCGCCTCGCTGTGAACAGGGGAACCAGCTCAAAGGAAGGAGGGGGCAAGGGCAGGAGAGGGTGAGGAGATAGAAGGGCCACTAGCAGAGCGGGTGTAGTAGAGGGTTAGATTGACCCTGGGAGGGAACACACTAGTGGGAAAGTTAGCACCAGGAAGCATGGGGGGGGGGGGGGGGGGGGGGGGGGGGGGGGAGTAGACAGAAGAGAGGGGTACGGCCGGGGGGGGGGGGGGGGGGGGGGGGGGGGGGGCAGAAATGGGTATCAAAACCACGGGGAAAGGAAGCATTAAGGGGAGGGGGAGGACTCTAGTCTGGCTTCAGCATGTCGATATTGGAAACATGGAACAAGGTGGCAGCACAAGCAGCCACTATGAAGAGTCCCTAAACAAAGGGAAGCCCCTGGGTGCAGTTTGGGTGGCCATATTGGGTGGCCCCTGGCCAAAGGGCAACCCCGGAGCACAGGGGCACGGCCTCATGGTCAGAACGGTGACTGCAGCCATTTTGGATGGCCCCTGAACAAAGGGAAACCCTGGAGTGCAGGTGCGCATCCGCGAGGTAAGTATGGTTGATCCCGCAGCAGGGGGAACTCCACCCCCCCCCCCCCCCCCCCCCCAAAATTAGGATAGTCACCTGGAAACTCAGGGGACTTAACAGCCCAGTGAAAAGAGCCAGAGTCTTTATCCTCCTGAAAGTCCCCATAATCTTCCTCCAAGAGACATACCTTAGGGAGAAGGTCCAACTGCAGGTAAGGTAGGGCTGGGTGGAACAGGCCTACCATTCCTGCTATGGGATGAGGGCTAGGATGGTTATGAGCCAAGGGAGACAGTACGTCATGGTCGATGCTGTCCTAGACGGGGAACGTGTATAATCCCAACAGGTACAACACGGAATTTATAAAAACAAACATGGCGACAATCTGAGAGGGGAGAGAGAGAGACAGAGAGGAGAGAGTGAGGGGGGAAAGAGACAGAGAGGAGTGAGAGTGGAAAGAGTGTGGAGAGAGTGTGGAGAGTAGAGAGAGTGGAGAGAGTGGAGAGTAGAGAGAGTGGAGAGAGTGGAGATGGTGGAGAGAGTGGAGAGAGTAGAGATGGTGGAGAGAGTGGAGAGAGAGTAGGGCACTGGACCCATGGCGGTTTATGCACCCAGGCGAGAAGGAATTCTCATTTTTCTGGCCAATGCACATGGTCTACATCCACATTAACTTCTTTGTAGAGGGGAAATTGGTGCTTCCAGAAATAGTAAGAGCAGAATACTCCGCGATTGTAATCTCCGACCACGATCCATATTACATGGATATGAGGTTGGAGACGGGCCATGCCCAAGTCCCACATGGAGGTTGGACACGACCCTCTTGACCGACAAGGTCTTCTGCCAGAAAATATCACAGGCCATAGGCGAGCACATCACGAACAACCGGAATGGGTATGTCTCACCTTCCAAGTTCTGGGAGGCACTGAAGGTGGTGATTACAGGAGAGGTTATCGCCTACAAGGCACGCAGAGACAGGGAACAAAGGCGGCTAGGCAACAACTGATCTCTCCATCCTGGAGGTTGACAGACGGTCATCCGAGGCCCCGGCCATAGAGCTTCTGGCAGAGAGGTAAAAGCTACAAATGGGCTGTAACCTGCTATCCACCGGGAAAGCAGTGCACCAACTCTGCCAGACATGGGGGAACCTTTTATGAATATTGAGACAAGGCTAGCCGCCTGCTGGCTCACCAGCTGAAAAGCCAGTAGCCATGAGAGAAACAGCAGAGGTGAAGGATAGCAGAGGCAGACTGGTAGCCAACCAAAAAAGGTAATGAAAGCATTCGAGGCCTTCTACCGGGGATTGTACACCTTCGAACTCCCCAACGGGGACACAGGGATGAAACAGTTCCTTGATGGATTGGACATGCCAGTCGTGGGGGATGATAGGCGGAAGGGGCTGGAAGCACCACTAGGGCTGGGAGAGATCATGGAGCGTATCAACCCCATGCAGGCAGGGAAGGCAACGGGATCCGATGGGTTTCCAGCAGACTTCTACAAAATATTTGCGACGGCCCTGGCCCTGCACCTGTGGGAAACATTCGCAGACTCGCTAACAAGGGGCACACTGCCTCCAACACGAACACAGGACACCATATTGCTGATACCCAGAAAGGACAAAGACCCAACGGAGTGCGGATCACACATTCACATTTCGCAGCTCAGCATGGATGCGAAAATACTCACAAAGTCCTAGTTAAGCGGTTGGAGAACTGTGTACAAGAGGTGGTCGTAGAAAACCAGACAGATTTTGTTAACGATAGACAGCTAACTGCGAACATCAGGCGTTTGCTGAACGTGATAATTACCCCATCCGGGAAGGGAACACCCGAGGTGATTGTCTCCCTGGACGCAGAAAAGGTCTTCGACAGAGTTGAGTGAAAGCCCTCATGGAGGTACTAGAGCGATTTGGACTCGGGACAGTGTTCACCTTGAAGCTCCTGTACAATGCCCTCGCAAGGCGAGCATACGCACCAACGCCACCAGCTCTGAATACTTCCAACTGCACAGAGGCACAAAGCAGGGATGCCCGCTGTCTCCGCTCTTCTTCATCCGAGCAATCGAGCCACTGAGAACAGCAAAAAGTTGGTTGGAAGGGAATCTGAAGAGGGGGGCAAAGAACTCAAGAGTCTCACTCTATGCAGATGTCCAGCTCCTCTACATCTAAAATCCGCAAAGTGACATGAAAGAAATCATGAAGCTTCTGACAGAGTTCAGGGCCTTCTCAAAACACTCACTAGCCCAGTGGTGGTAGCAACACTGAGGAACTGCAACCAGATGGGGCAACACTCTGTTCTGACCAAGCGTCCATCATAGCCCCCATCTGCAACAACCATCGGTTTGCACCAGCCACTCTTGATGCCACCTTCAAGAGGTGGAAACAGGATGGGGGACACTGCCGGTTTGGGATTTTACACGGGTGACAGACTAGCGACCTCACAGGTGGAGACGGAGAGACTGGAAGTACCAAACGGGAACAAACTCCAACATTTGCAGGTCAAAAGCTTTCTCTGCAAGGAGCGACTACATACCCACGAACCCAAGAGACACAATACAAGAGGAGTTACTGGACGCGGACAGATTGGGGTGGGAAACTGCGGGACCTGTAGGAATGACTCTTCGAAAAGACGTGCCCCTCAGTGGACGAAATGTGGGAAAAATGGGAGGAAGAGCTAGGGACTGAAATAGGTGGGGACTCTGGAGCGAAGCACTCAACAGGGCCAACTCTATCTCCTCATGCATAAGGCTGAGCCTCATGCAGCTTAAAGTGGTGCACAGAGTACACCTGACAAGAACCCAAATGAGCAGGTTCTTCCTGGAGGTGGAGGACAAATGTGAACAGTGCTAGGGAGACCTGGCCAACCACAGCCACATGTTCTGGGCATGCCTTGCTAGGTTCTGGACAGGCTTCTTTAAGGCGTGTTCAAGGTTGTGGGGGTACGAGTGGAGCCAAGCCCGAAAGTGGCAATCTTCGGGGTATTGGATCAACCGGAACTTTCATGGGGAAGAGGGCTGACACCCGAGCCTTTGCTACAGGGAAAAAGGAGGGAGAGGCCAGAAAACAACCGACCGAGGCCTGGGAGCATAGAACAAGACCACAAGAAAGGGAACCCCCAAGAGAATGCCGAAAACAGGACAGGGAGAGGGGTGGGGCACACCACCCACTCGTAAATAACGGATAACTACCCATTACACAGAGAAGGACCCAGGAATAGGCATTTAAACAACAAATGGGGGGGGGGGGAACAAAGAAAATTGACATGTATATTGTAATCAGCACAGCTATCTTTATTGTTTGTGTCGTGGATAATATGTAAAAACTTCAACTAAATCATTTTTAAAAAGAAATTATTTATGAAGCAGACATTGAAGGACACTTTAAGACAGAGTGTGATCATCAAAATGCACTGCTGAGTCAATTCTGTATCGGCTACTTACTGTGCAATTAACAATTTTTATTTGACTATTATATGCCTGTTAATTCATGTTAGTTCTCGATGTTAGAGTATAAGATAGATAGTATGTAGTGTTTGCTTTGTTGACTCTTGTCTAGTAATTTATTTTCAGTTTTAAACTGTGGAATATTGTGGCTTTATTCTTTTAGTAAATAACTAGGATTTTGAATTTCATCTATTTTTTTGAAGTTACTGGTCTCTACCAAGATCGTAACACCTCATCAAGCTACAGTTAAGTGCCCAACTATAAGATTTGGAAACCAAATTAGTCATGAGAGAATACCTGGAGGGGATCAGATCACAGTATAAGCAAATAATCAGCAAAGTGCAGATTAAGGAGATGACGGTAGGAAAGGGGCATTCCCAATTTAAGGAAACCAATTCCCCGAAAGTCAGTAGGAAACCAAGGAGCCAGGGAGTTAAACCACATTTTGGGGACAAACAGAACGACCCTGACACCTGATATCGCCATTAAGTACTGCCATTCAGTTAAAACAGTGCCTATAATACTTGTAGATAGTTTCTCTAAACTTATGGGATATTAATCACCTGCACTGAAATATAGCTCAATATATAACAGTTCACCATTTTAAAAAAAAACTAACAGTACCTAAAGAATAAGCAAAGTAAAATTATTATTATGCCAAAATCTTGCAAGACCTATATTGAACTTCATTTATCCCAAAAAACAGAGATTAGCACAGACCTGAGTCTTCACTTTTACAATGCTGGCGGCGAAGTGTGTCAAACTCGTCCTCCTCATGTTTGATGATCCTGTACAAGGTGATCCAAGGCAGCACTGATGACACAGCCGGCTCTTTGGAATCTTCAGATACCCCCATGCTGCAGTCAATGATCTACAACAATACAGATACTCGGATTAACATCTACCATTTCATTTTTGACAGTCAGCAGTCTATAAAAAATACACTGCACATTGGTGGGGTGTTTTTATTGAAGTTTTTCATTTGAACAAAAAACACAACAAAACCACAGGAATGGTCCAGCTCAGCAAAAATGTCTCAACATACAGGGATACGGTCATGAACAAATGGTAAACCACCTTCCAACACGACGATTGCTTGCAACAACCACAAGAATTCAGGTTAACTTCTTTGCACCATGTTTGGAAGGAGACCTGTATACATCTCCAGCAACACCAGAGGAATCAATGACATACTGTAACCTCCTCTCCTCGGATACCAGGCCCATCTGTACCCCAGCAGGAACCAATGAAGGATTCTATAACACCACCATAATGAAAATAGGCAAAAGGCAAAGAAAATTTGCGAGAACCCCAGTTCTAAAAGGATATTTTACATATACCATAACATAGCTCCAGCCTCAGGCTCAGTACAGAACGATCACCATTCCACACATATACACAGAGAGGACCAGCAGCTACAAATTTGGATAATAGTCAGTACGGTCAGCGTCTCCCAACAACCTAATTGAGACAGGAGTAGAAGATCTCAGGATTAAAGAGGAGCAGGATATAACCACAGGTCCATATTTCTCTGGCGCACACCCAGCACCATATACAAAGAAGGGAAAAGGCTGCATATTCAGACAAGTAACATCCCAACCATAAGGGGACAACAGGATACCAACAACAATACAAAACCTGAATCAACCCCACCCCTCATATACACTAAGGAGTGCTCTCAGGATATCCCTATTGGTGCCTTCGAGAAGGGTCATCTTAAACATAAGAGTGAGGCAAAGGGTACCAGCCACACGACCAGATCTGGCCTAGTCTAGTACATTCTTACACAAAGGAGTCAGTATCCCCAGGGCACACCAAGACCTGCTACCCAACCATCCCCACTCTTCACTAGCCACATCTAGGGCTCACACCAGCCCCACCAACACTAGCAAAATCACATCAGCCACAACCGAGGAGGCACCACTACCGAAGAGAAGAACCACTTTTGGGAGGGGGGCCGTTGAAAGAGCCCGGGCTCACAAACATTCTTTGTCCAGACCCTAATCCCCGAGTCAGTCAGGACAGACGACACACCATGCAGCAGGATTTCCAAGCACCAACGGTGATTCCTATCAGGGAAATTGCTCTATCAAATAGCAGGATTCTCTTTATTTTCTCAAGGATACTTTGCAGTTCATCAAAGTGAGCACCAAAACCTCTGCACCACAGAACTGAAATCCTCATCCAAAACATCATTCACAAACGGCAATCATCCTGATGCAAACAGTACTAACGAGGCGTGGGCCCGCTCACCAGCAAAACCGCCACTGCAAGCTGGACTCCACCCCAGCCACTTCCAATCTCCTCAAGCAAACAAGGATTCTCTCAGATTCAATTCAGCTCATCACCAAACTCTAGCCAGGATCATCCAGGGACATAGTGCAAGATATTGATCCCAAAAAAATAATAAGAATGGGATGTCCATTATGATAAAATAGGTGGATTAAAAGACAAGCAGAGTCAGAGCTTGTGAAAACGCAGCCACACCCGGGCTCACATAATGTAATTCCCCCCTGCACATTGGTGTTTCAGTTAATTGCCACATTGAATGGGAAATGATGGAACCATCCAGCTAATGAACTGTGACTTCATGTAACAACAGCAACTCGATTTATATAATACAAGGCTCTTCTCAGGAGAATGGGAGAGGGGGGCAATTAGTCCAAGCAAAAGGTGGAAATCAGGACAGGTGACCAAAGGTTTGGTCATTTAAACAAGTGTCTTAGAGGAGGAGAGGTGTAGGGACAGTATTCTAGAGCTTAGGGTTTAGACAGCTGAAGGCACAGCCACCAGTGCGTGTAACATTGCAAAGAGCAATCAGAGGTTAGGAATCCTTCAGGGTTTAACTCACTCCTGACCCTCCTCTTACCCCTGACCCTCCAAAGCCTGTCCACCATCTACAAGGCACAACGCAAGAGTGTGATGCAATACTCCTCACTTGCTTGGATGAGTACAGCACCAACAACACCCAAGGAGCTCAACACAATCCAGGGAAAACACTCCATTAGATTGGCATCCCATCTACCACTTCCAATATCCACTCCCTCCGCCACCGATGCACAGTGGCAGTAGTGTACCATCTACAAGATATACTGCAAGAATTCACTAAGACTCCTCAGATAGCACCTTCCAAACTTATGTCCACTACCATGTAGAAGGACAAGGGAAGCAGGTACATGCTAACACCATCACCTGGAATGTACCCTCCAAGACAGTCCATACTGACTTGGAAATATATTATTGTTCCTTCACTGTCACCGGATCAAAATCTAGGAACTCCCTCCCTAACACCACAGTAGCAGCACCCACACCACATGGACTGCAGTGGTTCAAGGCAGCAGCAGCTCACCATATCTTCTGAAGAGCGATTAGGGATGAGCAATCCACCTAACCTGCACGTCTTTGGATCGTGGGAGGAAACCGGAGCACCAGGAGGAAACTCACGCAGACACAAGGAGAATGTGCAAACTTCACACAATCACCCAAGGCGGGAATTGAACCCGGGTCCCTTGCACTGTGAGGCAGTAGTGCCATCGTGCCGCCCCATTATCATCTGATAACGATCAGATCATTTTTTATGATGGTAATTGAGGAATATATATTGGTCATGAAATTAAATTAAATGAAAATCGCTTATTGTCACAAGTAGGCTTCAAATGAAGTTACTGTGAAAAGCCCCTAGTTGCCGCATTCCGGTACCTGTTCGTGTAGGCTGGTACGGGAAGGCGGGTCATGACAGTGGGGATAACTCCTTGCCCTTTTTTCAAATAGTGCCATGGGATATTTTACATTTACACAAGTAAGCATCAGTTTGGCATCTAGTCTGAAAGACAGCACCTCAGAGTGGTAATATAATCAAGGCCTAGATTTAAGGTTGATTAAATTGGATATCCAAAATTAAAGAATTGGGCACTTTAAATTAAAACCACAGTCCGCTCCAGCAAGAAGCCTGCAGAATCTAAATGTACAGAACTCGGGGCATGTCTGGAGCAGCCCCAGATAACCCATCAAGTAATTATTGCTCCTATTTGAGATGCATTAGCTTATTGTCCAAAGTTCTTGATAACCCATCAAGTGATTATCGTTCCTCCTTGGGTGGGCTCAGGTGCCCTGTCAACAGGTCATCAACCAGACCATTGGGCGCTGAGACCCTGCCTCCTGAGACTCCATTGGCCGAAGACCAAGGGCAGGTGGAAAAGGAGGTGGGTGGTGCCAGGGGGATAGAAATAGGCATTTGTTCGGGGAGTCCAGCGAACCATGCCCATATGTTCTGGGCATGCCCGGCACTGGAGGAGTTCTGGAAGGGGGTGGCGAGGACGGTGTCGAGGGTGGTGGGATCCAGGGTCAAGCCAGGATGGGGACTCGCGATTTTTGGGGTTGGGGTGGAGCCGGGAGTGCAGGAGGCGAAAGAGGCCGGTGTGCTGACCTTTGCGTCCCTAGTAGCCCGGCGAAGGATCTTGCTACAATGGAAGGATGCGAGACCCCCAAGCGTGGAGACCTGGATCAATGACATGGCGGGTTTCATTAAGCTCGAGAAGGTCAAATTCGCCCTGAGAGGATCGGTACAAGGGTTCTTTAGGCGGTGGCAACCTTTCCTCGACTTTCTGGCTCAACGATAGGGTACTGGGACAGTAGGAGCAGCAACCCGGGGGGGAGGGGGGGAAGGGGGAGGGAAAAGGTGGGGACGATGACTATGTTTGTCTATTTAATTTAATTTATTTTTAAGTTCTCTTGTTCATTGGGGTTGGGGGGGTGGGGGGATGTGATACATGCGTTGATATGGTCTGTGGGGTGTTACAGTTATTATGGGTTATTTTGTTGCATTTAATTGTTTGACGTTATATTTTATATTTTCTGTAAAAAATTCCAATAAAAATTATTTTAAAAAAAAGAAATAGGCATTCCGGACATTTCAGAAGCGAAGACTCAAAACAAAGACTTGGTGTGTGAGGTGACCTTGACCAGACCAGAAGGAGGGAAGGAAAGAAACAAAGAAGAAATAGCCAGCAAAAATCATCTTCGCTAAGAGGAACCAGAGGGACTCAGGGATCAGACTTACAGCATACCAAACCACCTTTGCGGGTAGTGTAGTCAAATCCTGGGCGTTTCTTGTATATATAATGGGTAATTTCCGTGTTAACTATATTTAATGAAAATGAAAATGAAATGAAAATCGCTTATTGTCACAAGTAGACTTCAATGAAGTTACTGTGAAAAGCCCCTAGTCGCCACATTCCGGCGCCTGTTCGGGGAGGTTGTTACAGGAATCGAACCGTGCTGCTGGCCTGCTTGGTCTGCTTTCAAAGCCAGCGATTTAGCCCAGTGTGCTAAACAGCCCCTACACACTAACACTAACACACTAAACAGTGTGCTTAAACATTAAGTGTATTGCATTATATCTGTGTCCGTACTTTTATCTCCTCATAAATAAAGACACCTGGGTAAATGTTGATTAAGGAGCTGGTTGAAGTATCTGAATTGGGGAGATACAACATCAGGCAGTGTAGTATTCCCTTAGCTCTGCACAGGAGTAGCTACTTGTTGGCCAACTTATCTAACTTATTCCAGATACTCTCCGTGCCTATCCTTCTTTTCTTTCAAAAGTAATACAACTGTGAAGTAAACTTCCAGAGTAAGTGTGCACATATCACATTTTAGGCTAAAACATCCTTCTAATTGAAGATAGCTGTGTGGAATGGTGTATTGAAAGAGGTGCACCTGCTTACCTGGATGAGATTGTTAGCGAACCTGACGAAACAAGGGTTTACAGATTGCTCCTCCAGGATAGTGTTATCCGAAGACAAGGAGAAATCAATCCCAGTCAACAGTTGAGTCACTGTTGAAACCCATTCTTCCTTTGAAGATGAGGACGAAACGTTGTTCATCTGTTGAATGGCTTCATTTAGTGCAACTTCAGAACACTCCAGGCACTGCCTGTAATCTTTTTGCTTTAGTAGGGAGTCCTGACAAAAAAGTGAGTAGGAAATCATTCATCAAGCCTTGGAATTATGCGTGATCAAGGAAAGGGAAAGGAGACTGTTTTCCATTCTGATTTGAACATCCACAGTTAGCATAAATGCAAAAACACAAGTGATTAGCACTGCTGCCTCACAGCACCAGGAACCCTGACTCGATTCCAGCAATGGGTGACTGTCTGCGTGGAGTTTGCACGTTCTCCCCGTGTCTCCGTGGGTTTCCTCCGGGTGCTCTGGTTTCCTCCCACAGTCCAAACAGGTACAGGTAAGGTAGATTGGCAATGCTACATTGTCCCTTAGTGTCCAAAGACGTGCAGGTTAGATGGCGGTATGGAGTTGCAGGGGAGTGGGCCTAGGTAGGGTGCTCTTTCTGGTGCAGGGCTGGTGCAGATTCAATGGGCCAAATGGCCACCTTCTGCACTTTAGGGATTCTTTGGATTCTACACAGTAGTAAGAGGCAAGGATGAGCCGTTTGGTTAATGGATACCAGTATATCCCTACATCACTGTGCCTATTCCAGGTATCAATTTGTAAACCCACTGTCCCATCTATGGCTATATTATTTTGTAGCCTCATCTCTGGAAGCTACAGCCAATACATTCAAAAAGAATACTACCACAATGCTATCAGCATGCAAACCGGTGAAAACTACGTTGTTCTAAATGAATCACCTTGCTTTATTCCCCAAACTTAAATTTATTCAGGACTTCTCAGTGTGACTAAACTTTATTACACCCAAAACAACTCCCAGGTAGGAACTAGCCCAAACTGGCCAATTTCTCAGCTAAGTTTTCCCAACAAGCAATCCACTTCAACAGCATGGAAGAATCTGTCTTCTATCTACGACTGGGGTGCTGCAGGTCCACACTGCATATGAGATAGAAAAAGGAGGCTGGATATAGATTAATTTGATAAATCATTTTTATGGTCATCATTGCTTGGACAAAATGCTTTCTACCTGAATATGCAATAAGCATATCTAATATCTAACAAAAACATTAGGATTACCTGCAATAGGAGCAGCTGAGCAGGCCGTTCAGGGATAGACGCAACAAATTCGAGGGGCTTTGTTCTGCCAATTGCGCCAAGGCTCAGTGTGGGTCGCAGCAGCTTCACAACTTGGTCATAGTCACCCATTTCATACAGACGTTGAACTTCCTCAAGAGACTGACACCTCTCCAGTGACTTGAGTTTTTTATCAATCTGGCATAAGCAGAGACAAAAAACATAGTCGCATTAAAAACACTACAAGCCGAAGGTAGGAATGAAGTTCAAATTAAAAGATACTGGAAATGTTCCAATAAAACTATAAACTGCACAAGATGGGTTCTAAACTGCAACATTTCAGAATTCATACTCAATGGTAAAATTTCCATATAGCATCACTGCACATTATAGAGGCAATTTTTTAAAATTCAGGTGTCACACCCTGTGATGTACAGCACAGAAGAACAAACAGAATAATGAAATGTGGATGCAGAATCACAATCTCCATAAAGCAAATCCCTAATCTCAGCTCGCCTTCTGAAACGTTGGGCAGGCAGGATTTACTGGTGCCACTAAAGTCGATGGACCCTTGACTGGTTCTATGTATCCACCGTGGGGGGAACCTGCCATGGCAGGGACTGAAAATCCCAGCCATTAACTCTTGTTTCTCGTTCCACAGATGCTGCCAGACCTGGTGAGCATTTCCAGCATTTTTTGACTTCCAATATCCACAGTATTTGCTTTCATGCCAGTTCGGCTCCTGTTGGATTTGGGCTCCATACAGACACACAAGGGACTGCTGCAGGTCCACATGCACATGGAGAGCCAAAAGGAGGTTAGGCATCTGCCTATTTTGGGCAGTTGATGAGCACCTCATGCAGGTTAATGCTGGGAGTTGATAATGGTGGAGTACACACTTCTGCAGGGAAATCAAATGATTTCAAGTAGTGGCTTGTATTGAGAATCTGACTGGGGCAAAAAGTATTGTCCAATTTTGTTCTGTTCTTTTTTTTGCCTCCCCAGGAATTTGCATCACTATTAATGAGGCAAAATGATGCACAAGATTACATCAATGGTTAAAATGAATGTTTATGGTCCTGTTGGTTGATTGTCCATTTATAAGTCGAGCAGAAATGTTTTAAAAAGAGGTTTGTATAACAGTTCTCCATACCACATTAACACAGCCAACAAAGCAAAATCTGTTGGGGAACGATGGGGAGGGCAGGAGAGCCAATTAACCCAGGCTATTGCTGATGAATAGATACCTCAAAGAATGGCAATAACAGTGGTCGTAGACTGGCATAGGCTGAAAAGAAAGTCTGTTACTTTGACAAGCAAGTAGTACATAGCACAGGAGCACTCAGGTAACAAGGGGATATTGTTATCACACCAATGCCCATAACCAAACGCATAAAAAGCAAGGTATTTTTCTTAATATTTTCAGTGTAAAAAGCAAAATATCTGTACCTCTTCCAATGAAATAGCAGAATCGACATGTAGATTTGGTAGCCTGATAGTAAAACCATCACTATTCCTGCTTCCCAACTTAATTCCTAATGAACTGCAAAACAAACTAGTACAGATGTCATAGCTCTCCAGAGCTTGCTCCATATCTCCCTGCGAAAATAATATAGTGAAACATAAAATTGGTGTGTGGGGGGGGAAAGGGTGAGAGAGTGCACTGTAACATTATCCTCTCATATACAAACACCCTTTTCAGACCCTTAGTCACCTCCCTCAAAAAAGACTGAAACTCAACTCAGTTCTGAGTAGGTACAATTCATAGTACATACCTATTCATTACAATTAGCTGCAGGCTCACAGGTATAGGAAAGGAAGTTTTATGCCATTCCTGGTCAGGACAATATTTGATCTAGGAGCTCACAATGTTGACGTTGACAGCAAAAAGCAGAAAAGCAAAGCATTACATGCTCCATATGAGTAACAGTTCAGGCTCTCTACCAAGCCCCCCAGTATTATGTTCAAAATGGGTGGCACACGGGCACAGTGGTTAGCACTGCTGCCTCACGGCGGCAGATACCCAGGTTCAATTCCAGCCTTGGGTGACTGTGTGGAGTTTGCACTTTCTCCCCACATGCACCGGTTTCCTCCCACAGTCCAAAGATGTGCAGGTTAGGTGGATTGGCACCCTAACCTGCCCCTTAGTGTCCAACGGTTAGGTGGTGTTATGGAGATGGGGAGTGCTCTTTGGGAAGGTCAGTGCAGACTCGATGGGCCTAATGGCCGCTTACTGCACTGTAGGGATTCTATGAAAATAAAAGGCCTTTTTGCGCTGCTGCCACTCTACTTTGCATTGAAATTTATAAACATGCGTAACGTGATGGGGCAGCAGGCCGCTGGATTAGCATTTATCTTTCACCATTCTATTTTGAGCATAAGTTGTCTACCACCAAGAGGTAGGTTATGCCATGGATCAGAACGTGGAATTCAAGCTAGTGCTATATTTATATTGATTCTACAGTAGCAGAAACAAAGAAATGAGCTTTGCACTGCTTAACTTTCAAGACAGGATTATGAGACAACAGTATATTTTGCCTATTTTGCCATCTCAACATGCAAATAAAAGTAAAATATGGATCGGAAAATGCCAAGAGTCCTATCAAAAATTAATTCATTCATTGTTTGAGATGAAACAAGCAACTATTTAATTAGCTAGATTAATCAAGGCAGCCGCATGGATTTCTTAAAGGCAAGGTAAGCTTGACAAATTTACTGAATTAACTGACATTCATAGGACATTGGTTAAAAAAGTTATGAATGGCACCAACAGCATTGATTTAAAAGTTGGTCAATGGGCAAGAGAGAGTATTAGGATAAATGGATGTCGTTCAGATTGGCGAAGGTTAGAAACATTATTCTTCGGGCATTAATGCTACTCCCAGTTTTGTTCGGAGTATATATAGATGACACATCGGAAGCTCAAACTTGCTGTGGACAGATGTTAGCCACTTGGGGAGGTGGTGGCATTGTGGTATTGTCACACATCGCCAGCTGACCATTTATGCACTCATTACATTTTTTCCAGTGTCATGTTTCCCAGGGCTCAGGCACGGCAAAATGTTTTGTCAAGATATTTAACTCAAGCTTCCAGAACTAAATTGTACTGCTACTGCTGTGTGTGGGTTCCCCAGGGCTCAGGAAACTCAACAGTGAAAAGGACACAGAACACTTGAAGACCCCAAAACTGTAGCTGATGTAAAAACAAACTACATAAACTATGCACAGTCCCGATAACATTTCAGAGTACAGGGGTGGGGAAGGAAGAGAAGTATACAAATTACTGTACATTTAAACCCTTCCAAGTTAAAGCAGAATTTAAAAATCAATATTAGTAACTGTGCTGTTAATTATACAAGTCATAAAGTCATATTAACTATAAAAATATTTCCTCCTGTTGCGCCCAAATGAATCAAAAATTCGATATTAAAGCTGAAAAACCAAAAACACCCTAGCGTTTGTCATGGATGGTTGCTATATGTTTAGCTTCACGGTTTAAAATCCACACAAACTAAAAATCCCATTTGGTCTCCAGAAATTGAGGATTACTCCATGTGGCAGTCCTCCAAATAACAATTAAACGCTCATGGAGAATACCGAGGAAACAGCTGTGGAATAGAAAGAATGGTCCTTAAGATGTTCTTTGCTTCCTGTCTACGGGAACAGAGCATTGCAAAATATACACAATCATCCACTGTAACTTTCTGTTGTTCATGAGTGGTTTCTTTGGATCTCTGCACACAGGAAAGAAAGAACTGAAAATCTCAAACTACTCCCCAAGAAAAATAACTTTGGATGTTACAAACAATACAAAAATAATGGTCTGATTCAGACTGGTATTCCAACAGAGGACAATAAATGTTAATTGATTTTAAAATGAGGACTGATGTAAAGAGGGTAATATTTTAGTCATTTGAACATTCATACCTCCATGTTCAGGTATAGCATGGTCAGATACAGAATGAAAGTGTCTACATTGACCTATGACATGAATTAACCCCTGATCCCTGGAAAGTATGCACTACATTTTTTATACCCTGCACCCACTGTCCTCACAGCCCCTTTGGGAACAGCCAATCATCCTAAATTAAAGACAATTTTGAACTTCCACCCGAAAACTGGGTCCAGATTTATTTAGCAAAAGGAAATGTTTCTCATGTTTTCCTTAACTCCAACACACTGAACTTTTCCCTTGATTTAATGGAATTTTTAAAATGGAAATGTTTCAACTGCAGAAATGATTCTCCATCCCCTTCCCCTTTAATTACAATCTGACAATTAAGAAATGATTACTGCCCAACTCTCATTACAAGCAGCCCTATTTCCTTGTATTCCATGAACAGCACGGTATCACAGTGGTTAGCACTGTGGCTTCACAGCACCAGGGTCCCAGATTCGATTCCCCGCTGGGTCACTGTCTGTGTGGAGTCTGCACACTCTCCTCGTGTATGCGCGGGTTTCCTCCGGGTGCTCCAGTTTCCTCCCACGGTCCAAAGATGTGCAGGTTAGGTGGATTGGCCATGGTAAATTGCCCTTAGTGTCCAAAAGGGTTAGGAGGGGTTATTGGGTGATGGAGATAGGGTGGAAGTGAGGGCTTAAATGGGTCGGTGCAGACTCGATGGGCTGAATGGCCTCCTTCTGCACTGTGTGTTCTATGTTCTATGTATTTGTATTCACAATTACAAACCTGCAATGCCATGAATCTGGCTTTCAACCAATACACCTGGACCACAAACACAAGCCAGTCATTCTCAAACAGGTCCCTCTGTGAAGAAGTGAAGGCTAATTGAATAAGATCTCCCAAATAATGGCTTCCTGGAAAATCTGGCCCTAGCTGCGCAGCCGTGTTGCTGGAAGTACATTTCCGAGGGGAAACTGGAAAAAAAAAATCAAACACACTAGTTAAGTGTAAGCAGGAAGTAATTCCCTGCGCACATTCCAAATGTGAAGTAGTTTTCCTACCGCCATCAGAAGGGATGCTTGCCTAATCAGAACAGTACAAGCCATTTTAGATTCAACCCATGGGGATGTTACAATCGGGTAAAGTTTCTTTTATGGGTTATATGGGTTAGTTTATGATTATACTCAACAAGAAAATTGCAGTCAGAAAAATGCAGGTAATGAAATTTGTGATTATCAGTAAAAGCAATTTCATCAGAATAAGGATAAAAATATAAATTTAAACAAAACAGGTTTAATTTTCAGAACGTTGCACTCTTTGTTTGTGAACATCATATCGGGTTACAGTTGAAGGGACTCCCTATGAAAATAAATAGGGCCACCATATAAAACAGGAGGAACTAAATCAAAGTCACGAACAAGCACCTCATGAAACCCTGATACAAAAGGTCCCTTGTTCCAACCTTCCACAAAGCTTATGGGCATCCCTAAGCCCCATCTGTGCAAACCATGACAAGTGTAGATACTTGATGAACAAATGGGAAATAAAACACTCCTGAGTGAGACTGATCACCAGGACAGACCATGGAACACATAATGACTCAATGTCCAACTCATAAATATGACTGAGGTATTACAACAATAGACACCATCATTTCCGGTGTGCACCATGAAGTAAGTGGTCACACACAAGGCAGCTCCTGCCCAAGGTTACAGAAAAGAGCTCTTTTTTAAGCAATACGGGGTGGAATTTTGATGAAAAGTCGTAGGTGAATGTTGGAGGAGTACTTTCCCCCAGGAATGTTATGTTTCTTGGTTAACAGACCCGCAGAAACAGTGAAAGATTTGGCTGAAGCTACAGCAGAGACAAAAGCCTCTTCCAGCATGCAGGCGGGGGAAGGGCGAGCTTAAAGGCCTCAAGCTGACTTGAGGGCCTTTATGAAAGCTGAATTCTAGCAGAGGGAACAACTGTGAAAAGATCTCACCAAGGCCATTGAAGAAGCGGTGACGGCTGACTTCCGGTGATGGCGGGCGGGAGGCAGCCGCGCGTTGGAGGGCTCCCATTCGGGAACGGCATTGTCGGGGATTGACGCCCGGTCCTAGGCGCAGCGAAGGCGGTGAAGGCCGGGAGAAAGTACAGGGAAGGGATATGTCGAGGTCCAGTAAGAAAACGTCTGTGAAAACAGCTGAAAATTCGTCGGGGAGTGGAAAGGTCACCGCGGGGTCACCAAGGAAAATGGAGGCTGGAGCATCATGGGAGGCTGCATTGCTTACGGCTGAAGAAATAACTAAGGTGATGGCTGCGGAATTCGAAAGGCAGTTTACAAAATACATGGAGACAACGAGGAAGGAGATGAGGGAGGTTTTGAGTGTGCTGGTGGAGGAGGCAATTTCCCCGGTGACGACGGCGGTGGCGAGTGCAGTGGCAGAGGTGCGGGAGCAAGGGGAGGCGCTGAAGGAAGTGGAGGAGACATTATTGCAGCACGGTGATCAACTTACCTCGATGGGGAAGGAGATGCGGACGGTGCTGGAGATTAATATGGATCCGCGAGGAAAAATGGAAGACCTGGAAAACAGGTCCAGGCGACAGAATTTGAGGATTGTGGGGCTGCCCGAAGGAGTTGAAGGGCCGAGGCTGACTGAATATTTTGCTGCGATGCTGACATCACTATTGGGGGAGGGGGAGGATCCCTCCCGATATGAACTGGATCGGGCTCATCGGTCATGGAGGCCTGTACCAAAGGCGAGTGAGCCGCCAAGGGTAGTGACTCTGTGCTTCCGTAGGTACAGTGTGAAGGAGAAGGTCCTGTGCTGGGCCAAGCAGAAGCGGGTGGTGCAGTGGGCTGGAGCTGGTATACGTGTATACCAGGACTTTCCGGTGGAGCTGGCGAGGAGGCGGGCTGCTTTCAACCGGGTGAAGAGGGCACTGTACATTAGCAAGGTGCAGTGCAGAATTGTATATCCAGCGAAGCTGAGGATGACTCACAAGCTCAAGGACTTTTATTTTGGAACGGCGGAGGCAGCGGAGGAGTTTGTGAAGGCAGAAGGACTGTGGCAGAACTGAGAAATTGAGAAGTGACCATGTGCCGATGTAACCTCATGACTGTATTCTCTTTTTTTTTGTTTGTTTCACTGCGTGCGGGTGTATGGACTAAAGGAACCAATGTTGTATATATATTTGGACAAGGGAAGTGATGGGACATTCACTCGAAGTGAGGGCTCTTTGGGGTGTAGGTGGATATGCGGGGTTTGTGCGCTAAAAGGGGGATTTTGGGCTTTGCTAGGGTCGGGCCAGAGGGAAAGGGACCCGGGCGGGGGCCTCCACGCTGGCCGGTCTATGCCGGCCAGTGAATGGGAGTGAGGTGTGGCGAGGGGCTGCAGCCATCGGAGCCTGGCAGAACAGGGTCCGAGTGGTCTAGCCGGGGTGGAAAGTTGGAGGGGAAGGAACCGAGGTTGGGGGAAGAAGTTTTACAAGAGGTAGTGGACGGGAGGAGTCGGGAAGGAGTGGGGGGTGGGGGGAGTTTACAACTCTTGGGTATCATGTATGGCACTCTTTCAGAGGTTGGACGGCATTGAGTGTGTGTGTGTGTGTGTGTGTGGGGGGAGTGGACTCTATGGTGACTATGAGCGGTCCCAGACTCCTTTTTTCTTTTTCTCATTTGTTTTTTGTTTCCACCGTGGGAGGGTTTGTTTTATTGGATGCATATATTGACAGGTGGGCCGTTGTTTGGGGTGGTGGGAGGATGGGATCGTTGTTATTGTTAAGGAGATTGATTTTGTATTTGTTACCGTTTACTGTTTGTGGGTGGGATGTAAATTTTGGAGGAAAATGCGAAAATGGAGAATAAAAACATTTATTAAAAAAAAGGATAATTTGAACTGAGCTGACATTGTAAATAAGAGAGACAAACCAACAACTGCAAATAACCAATTGTTAATCTGAAGAAAATACTGTGCCTTTAAAGTAGGTATTTCATACCTGTGGTATTCTTAGACTTTGTCAGAAGCCATTGATCGAGCTGTAGTTCCATACACACCAAGCACATCACCATCATGTCCTGAAGACAAGGAAGGATAATGAAGCATGCTGACATACAAAGAGTGAAACACCAAACTGAGTATTGTCTAAGCAGGACTGTGATCTTCACAAATAGACATAGAATTTATAGTGCAGAAGGGGGCCATTTGGCCCATCGAGTCAACGGCGGAAAGACCAACCCATCTAAGCCCACACCTCCATCCTATCCCCACAACCCAGTAAGCCCACCTAACCTTTTTTTTTTAACACTATAGGCAATTTAGTATGGCCAATCCACCTAACCTGCACATCTTTGGACTGTGGGAGAAAACCGGAGCACCTGGAGGAAACCCACGCAGACACAGGGAGACCGTGCAGAGTCTGCACAGACACAGACAGTGACCCAAGCCGGGAATCGAACCTGAGTCCCTGGCACTGTGAATCCATAATACTAACAACTATACTACCGTACAGAAGATTGGTGTAACGAAAGTGTAAAAGAAACGTCATCAATCTCAGCTGTGCATTCAATTTGGCTGAAGCTGATTAGACTCTCAAAAATAATTCCCACCACAAACAATTCACTTTTCCAAAAGTTATCATTCCAATATTATTCCTTTCTGAGGTCATCAGCAGGTGTTAGAACACTAGAGCCTGGACTCTTATCTGCTATCATATGAAAATATCCTTTTCCTTATTCTTTCATGTGGATGTCACTGGCAGGGCCAATATTTGTTGTCTATCCCTAGTTTCCCTTGAACTGAGTGGTTTGCTGGGCTATTTCACAGGGCATGGAAGAGTCATCCAAGGGCAGCATGGGTGGCGCAGTGGTTAGTACTGTTCCCTCACAGCGCCGAGGACCCGGGTTCGATCCCGGCCACGGGTCACTGCCGTGTGGAGTCTGCACCTTCTTCCTGTGTCTACATGGGTCTCACCCCCACAACCCAAAGATGGGCACGCTAGGTGGATTGTCCCTTAATTGGAAAAAAAAAGAATTGGACACTATAAATTTTAAAGAGGCAACCACATTGCTGTGGAATTGGAGTCACATGTAGGCCAGACCAGGTAAAGGGGGCAGATTTCTTTCCCTAAAGGGACACTGGTGAATCAGACAGGTGTTTACAACAATCAATGATAGTTGCATGGTCACCATTACTGCCGCTAGCTTTAATAGTCCAGATTTATTTAATTAAAAGGATTTGTTGCTGTTACTTCATGGAAATATAATCAAGAACAGATCACATTTGGGACTTCCGGTGGGAGGCATGGAGGAGTAGGTCGCACCATTGATAGCACCCACCTGTAACGGACTTTTGGGCCTTTTCCCCTGTTTTTTTTTCGGATTTTACTGGATAAATCGGTGAAGAGTGAGACAGTAAGGAGAAATCCCCCTCCGGTGTATGGAGAATTGGACCAAAAGTGGATGTGTGAGACGACAAAGTCCTATAAGGGAGGCGCAAGTAGAGCTGGTAACACGGGACAGCATGGCGGAGCAGCAGGGCCGTGGGGACACGACACAGTGGTCGACGGAGCAGCTGGTGAAGTTTTTAGAAGATTGCTTCGCCAAGCTGAAGAAAGGCACACTGGATCCGATTAAGGCTTTGATTGATCAAGTGGTTCAGAATCAAGAACCCACAGGAGGGCGATCCAGGAGGTGAAACAAAAGTTGTCCCAGCACGAGGAGTATATAACCGTGCTGGAAAACAAGGTGGGGATGATGAACGACCGCCAGAAAAGAATGCAGGAGAAGCTGGAGGACCTGGAGAATAGGTCCAGGAAGCAGAATCTCAGAACTGTCGGCCTCCCTGAAGGCAGTGAGGGATCGGATGCGAGGGCCTATGTGATGGACATGTTGGAGACGTTGATGGGGGTTGGGGCGTTCCCTCGGCCCCTGGAATTGGACAGAGCGCACAGAGCCCTCGTAAGGAAGCCCCGACTGAACGAGCCGCCGAGGGCCATGGTGGTATGTTTTCACCGTTTCATGGACAAGGAACACGTTTTGAGGTGGGCCAAGAAAGAACGGAGCAGCAAGTGGGAGAACTGTGAGTTGCACATCTATCAGGACCTGGGAGTGGATTTGGCCAAGAGGCGAGCTGGGATCAATCGGGTAAAAACGGCCCTCTTTTAAGAAGGGGGCGAAGTGCGGGATGCCGTACCCAGCCAGTCTGTGGGTCACACATGAGGAACGGGACTTCTACTTTGAAATGCCAGACGAAGTATGGACCTTTATTAAAGAAATGAAGCTGGAGGTGAATTAAAAGACACTTAAGCCTTGGAGAAATACTGTGGTGGCGATTTGTGGTGCTGGATTGTATAAATTTAAGTAGGTCTATGTGAGATAAGGGGCTGTGTGGATGGCTAAAGGTTGCTTTGCCTTGCAGGGATCTTGTTAAAGGGGAAGGATGGGTTTTGAATTTGGTTCCGCCCCGGACTTAGAGTCACATACCTGATCATGGCAGGAGACTTTAACATGGTCACTGATCCGAAATTGGACCGGTCAAAATCCAGGGCAGGGGGGAGGCCGGCTGCGGCAAAGGAATTGAAGGGTTTCATAACAGATGGGGGAGTAGACCCATGGAGGTTTGCACAATCGAGGACGAAGGAGTTTTCCTTTCTTCACATGTCCATAAGGTATACTCTCACATCGCCTTTTTTGTTCTGAGCAGGGCGCTAATACCGAAGATGGTGGATACTGAGTACTCGGAAATTGCAGTGTCGGACCATGCCCCGCATTGGGAGGATCTATGGGTTAGTGTGGAGACAGGACAATGCCCGCTGTGGAAACCGGATGTGGGGATGGTAGCGGATGAAGCGATCTGTGGGCGGGTTAACAAGCCCATCCAGAACTACCTGGAAACAAATGATACAGGGGAGGTCTCTGCAGAAACAGTCTGGGAAGCTTTGAAGGCAGTAGTCAGAGGGGAATTAATCTCGATATGGGCCCACAGAGAAAACGCAGAACTGGCTGAGAGGGATAGGTTAGTTGAGGAGATACTCCAGGTGGACAGGAGATACTCGGAGGCCCCGGATGCGGGGCTACTGAGGGAGTGGCAGAGGTTACAGGTGGAGTTTGGGCTGTGGACCACAGGGAATGTAGTGGAACAGTTGAGGAAGCAAGGGGGGGGGGGGCGATCTATGAGTACAAGGAAAAGGCAAGCAGAATGATAGCGCACCAGCTGAGGAAAAGAGAGGCAGCCAGGGAGATAGGTAAAGTAAAGAGTAGAGACGGTAATACTGTCCTGGACCCAGCGGGGGTGAATGAGGTGTTTAAGGACTTTTACAGTAAATTATATGTGTCGGAGCCCCCGACTGGGGTGGAGGGGATGAGGCAGTTTCTGGATCAGTTGAGTTTCCCGAGGGTAGATGAGGACCTGGTGGAGGGGCTGAGAGCCCCAATTGAGATTGAGGAAATAATCGAGGGGCTGGAGGGCATGCAGTCGGGCAAGGCCCCGGGGCATGACGGTTACCCTGTGGAATTCTATAAGATGTTTTCAGAGATATTGAGCCACTGTGGTGAGGACATTTAATGAAGCAAGAGAGAAGGGAGTTCTCCCCCAACAATGTTGCAGGCCTCGATTTCATTGATCCTGAAACTGGAGAAGGATCCGGAGCAATGCGGGTCACACAGGCCGATTTCTCTACTGAATGTGGATGCCAAACTACTGGCTAAAATACTGGCCACAAGGATAGAGGACTGTGTCCCGGGGGTGATGGGGAAGACCAGGTGGGATTTGTTAAGGGCAGGCAACTCAAGGCCAATGTTCGAAGGCTTCTAAATGTTATTATGATGCCCTCAGAAGAAGAGGAGGTGGAGGCGGGGGTAGCGATGGATGCGGAGAAGGCTTTTGATCGGGTGGAGTGGAATTACCTGTGGGAGGCGCTGGGAAGGTTTGGGTTTGGTGAGGATGTGGTTGCTCTATCAGGTACCAGTAGCGAGTGTGCGTACGAACCGGCTGAGGTTGGGGTATTTTAAACTACACGAAGGGACGAGGCACGGGTGCCACCTCTCCCAGTTACGGTTTGCTCTGGCCATAGAGCCATTGGCCATGGCGTTAAGAGCCTCTAGGAACTGGAAAGGGCTGGTTCGAGGGGGTGGAGCACCGGGTCTCGCTCTACGCAGATGACCTGCTCTTGTACATTTTGGACCTGTTGGGGGGGGATCGGGGAAGTAATGCGAATCTTGGGGGAATTTGGCAATTTTTCGGGGTATAAATGGAACATGGGGAAAAGCAAGATGTTCGCTATCCAGGCAAGAGGACAGGAGAAGAGACTGGGAGAGCTGCCACTTAGAATGGTAGGGAAGAGCTTTTAATATCTGGGAATCCAGGTGGCCCAAAAAATGGGAGGCACTGCACAAGTTAAACCTATCCCGGTTGGTAGAACAAATGGAAGGGGACTTTAAGAGATTGGAAATGCTCCCGCTATCACTGGCGGGGAGGGTACAGACCCTGAAAATGACGGTCCTCCCCAGATTTCTGTTTGTCTTTCAGTGCCTCCCCATCTTCATCCCTAAGGCCTTTTTCAAGCGGGTGAATAAGATTATTTTGGGTTTTGTGTGGGCGAGTAAAACCCCGCGAGTGAAAAAAGTGTTGCTGGAGCACAGTCGGGGGGGGGTTGGCGCTGCCGAACTTCTGCAATTACTACTGGGCGGCTAATATAGCCATGATTAGGAAGTGGGGGAGAGGTCAGCATGGGAGCGGATGGAGGTGGTGTCATGTAAAGACACCAGTTTGGGAGCACTGGTAACGGAACCTCTGCCGTTCTCGCCGGCCCGATACTCCACAAGTCTGGTGGTAGTGGCGGCTCTGAGGATCAATGGAGGAGATATAAGAAAGTGGAGGGAGCTTCGATTTGGACCCCGATTTATAATAACCATTTAATAACCGGGCAGGCTAGATGGAGGGTACCGGAGTTGGCAGAGGGCAGGAATTAGAAGGAAGGGGGATCTATTTATAGACGGGAGCTTTCCCAGCTTGAAAGCTTTGGAGGATAAATTTAAATTGCCAGCAAATGTTTTTCGGTATTTGCAGGTGCGAGACTTCCTGAGAAAACAGATGCCGGCCTTTCCGCTTCTGCCGCCACGGAGGAAACAGGGTAGAGTAGTTTCCAGTACCTGAGTGGGAGAGGGGAAGGTATCGGATATTTACCAGGATATTTACCAGGAGCTTTGGGATGCGGAGGAAACCCCGGTGGAGGAGCTTGAGGGCAAGTGGGAGGACGAGCTCAGAGCTCAGAGGTCAGAGGTGAGACTGAGGCGAGTCTATGGGCGGATGCCCTAAACTTGTTGTTATGTGGTTGAGGTGTGTGAAGATTGGGCTGGGGGGGAAATGTTTATTTTACCATGTTGATGTCATTGTTTATGTTACTGTCATTAAAATTTTCAAATTCCTTAATAAAATATTATTTTTTAAAAAGAACAGATCACACTTGGCTGTGGTTGCCACAATTATCCAATCGAGTATTGACTTTTATACTCTCGGCTGATTATATCCCGAAGAACAACTTCCTTCTTTGATCAATACAAATCTTGAAGATTGTTCATAGGTTAGACCAATCAGATTACACATCATAAAGCCTTCCAACCTAGTGGGGGAAGCTGCATCTTACTTACAACATATGAACTATCATATAGGTGCTGGCACCTGTGGATCTGTACCTAGCAAAAGTCTTGAGTGCTCAGAAAATGCAGAGAGAAAATTCAGGAAGTGTTGTTTCAAAAAAACAAAAGACAAATAACAAAAACCTAAGGCTATTGAAAATAACTTTGTTTTATGGCAGTACCTTGATGTGCTGGTTGCTGCACTCTCTCAGGATAGGATTAGGTAGGCTACTGCAGTGCTTTCTCCAGCTGTTGTAGATTGAAAGGACTACCTCTGCCAGCCCAGTTGGCCACTTTGCCAAGAATTTCTGACCAAGTGCCTTTAAATATTTCAGCATCAAATCTAATATACCACCATTCTTCAGATTGTTCAGCAAAAACTTGTGAACATCTTGTTTTTCTGTTTGTATAAAAATAAACATTAATCATTCATCAAATCCACTAAAACATTAATGCACTGCCTAGCATGAAGTATGGTCCACCTCATTCCAAATTACATCACACACACATAGCCTTCAGTGCTTTGTTATTTTTCAGATCTTAAAAATTAACAGCAATAAATATTAGCTTCAAGCAGTTACTGAAAACTGAGATACATTTAAAAGGACTCTGAATACAAAAGTTTAACTTCTTTCAAAAGAATCATCAAAACATCTCATACTGCTCCACAGACCAACTAAGAAGTGGGTTAACATAAAAGGGAAACCGCAAAACTCTTTTATAAACACGAATTATAAAAGGGTAGTCACAGGAAGGGTGAGGCCAATTAGGGATCAAAAAGGGGATCTTGGGGGATGACTGAGATACTAAAGAGGGACTTTGCAACTGTCTTCCCCAAAAGAGGGTGCTGCCAATTTAACAGTAAATGGTGGTGGCAATAGTGATATTGGAGAGGATACAAATAGAGAGATGTACTTAAAAGGTTGCCTGTACTAAAGTAGACAAATCACCCAGCCTGGGTGAAATCTATCATAGTTTACTGAGGAAAGGGCAGAAATTGTGGAGGCCCTGGTCACAATCTTCCAATTTTCTGGGATATGGGTGTGAAGCCAAAAGATTGGAGGATTACAGATGTCACACCTCTGTTTAAAAAAAAGGCAGGGATAAATCGAGCAACTATATGCCACTTCGTCCAATACTGGTGGTAGTGGTGAAATTGTTAAAAAAAAACAACAGCAGCAAAAATTAGTTGGCATTTGGAAAATAATGCGTTAATAAATTAAAGTCAGCACAGTTTTGTTACAGGCAAATTGCATTTGACTAACTTGATTAAATAAATTAAAATAATTTGCTGAAGTAACGGAGAGAAGTGATTATATGGGCTTTCAAAAGGTGTCTGACAAATTATCATATCCTTGCCATTGACTCGTTAGTAAAATTAAAACACATGGAATTAAAGAGATAGCATGGATACAAAACTGGCTACAGGACAAAAAGCAGAAAGTAATGGCGAAGAGTTGTTCTGCAGACTAGCGGGAAGTATACAGTGAGGTGCTCCTGGAGGATTACTGCTGAGATATATTGGGAAAACAGGCCATAACTGCAAAGTTCACAGATGACATGAAACTGAATAGAAAAGCAGATTATATAAATGGAGAAAGTCTGCGGAATGCTGCAATACAGAGGGATCTGGGTATCCTCATACAAAATGTAATTAGTAAGGTAAATGGAATGTGGGCCTTTATTGCAAGTGGAGTGGAGTAAAATAAAAAGTAGGGAAGTCTTGTTACAACTGTACAGAGCACTGATGAGGCAGCACCTGGAGTACTGTGTACAGTTTAGGTCTTCTTAAAGAATAATAGTAATAATAATAAGAATAGTCGTTTATTCAATGAAGTTACTGTGAAAAGCCCCTAGTCGCCACATTCTGGCGCCTGTTTAGGGAGGCCGATACGGGAATTGAACCCACGCTACTGCCTTGTTCTGCATTACAAGCCAACTGTTTAGCCCACTATGCTAAACCAGCCCCTAAGGATATACTTGCATTCAAAACAGTTCACAGAAGGTTCACTAGGTTGATTTCTGAGATGAAGGGGTGGTCATGTGAGGAATGGTTAAGCAGGTTAAGCCCATACCCTTTAAAGTTTAGAAGAACGAGATGTGATCTTATTGAAACTTACAATATTCTAAAGGGTCTTTGCAGGGTAAAGAGGATGTTTCCTTGGGGGTACAATTTTAAAAATTGGGGTATTCCTTTTAAGATGGAGATGAGGATTTACTACTTTGATCAGTTTTGGAAATGTACACAGATGTTTAAAAACTTAACAAAATTCTTGCTACTTGAGAAATGCAAGGATCAACAAAAGTTGGCTGAAAAATACATGAATTATATACGAATGCTGGCCATGAAAAGCAGGAGCTGCAATATTTTCACAATTGTAGAAGTCTAACATTTGGATATAAATTATGTAAGACACTTCAAAAGAAAACACTTTTTGTAAATGTTTGCACTTTACATGATCACTCACAGCACTCGCTGTGTCTTGGTTTCTAGTTGAAATGCACCTCCAAATGCCAGATATCAATATCAGCAATCATAAAATAGAAGCAAAAACATCACACTCCCAAGCTTACTTAATCTAAGAAGATCACAAAGCCATCTCACATAACAGCAAGACAATCAGTGATCAGCCATTCAGACATCCTGGGGCTAATGGGGCAAAGCATCTGACAAGTGGTTTCCAGCTAATAGCGATGTAAAGAACTTGAGGCTCCCATCCAGAAGTGAACAGTGAACTGCTCTATAAACCTACCTAATTCCATGAACGTTGAAGGATCAAATTGTATTCGATAAGGGCCCATTAATTGCTGACTTTCTTTTTTCAGCTCTGTCTGAACTTCAAATGTGCCAAAAGTATCATCTTCATCCTCCAGATCAACCCTTTTCAGCCTAATGTGAGAGTGGAAAGTTAGTATGAATTGACTCCCTTAATACAGCAGCAGTACAGCTTTCCAACGTTAGGCACAGACCAGATCTCAGAAAATATTGACCACAGCGTACTTTAATCAAGAGAAACATTTTATGGACATTGAAAGTGGATGTGACACATCATGGACTGCTTGCATGCAGGCTTCATTTAAACAGGAAACAAAATTCCCAATTTTGTAATTTGGAACTGCTGAAGACAGGAAAGTAAACATTATAGCACAATTAAAGTTCTTGGAGGGAATATAACCATTGTTGATGTGACTAAGGTATTCAAAGTAAAGCAATGCAGGGATGGAGCGGCACGGTGGCTAACACTGTTGCCTCATAACACCAGGGACCCCGGTTCGAATCTGATCTTGGTGACTTTCTGTGTGGAGTCTGCACATTCTCACCGTGTCTGCGTGGGTTTCTTCCGGGCACTCCGACCAGTTTCCTCCCACAGTCCAAAGATGTGCAGGTTAGGTGGATTGGTCATGCTAAATTGCCCCTTAGTGTCCAATGGTTAGGTGGGGTCACCGGAATCGGGCAGAGGAGTGGGACTGGGTAGAGGGCTCTTTCAGAGTGGTGGTGCAGACTTGATGGGCTGAATGGCCTCCTTCTGCACTGTAGGTATTCTATGATCTGTGCAGCGGATCAGTCAGGGTTATTCGATTTGTAACAGAAGATCAGAACAAGCCATCATGTGTAACAGCCGAAAGAGGTAGATTAAGGTGGGATTCAAAATTGTATTAATTCACAGATTAGGTGGCTGAGGAATAGGCAAGAGATGGGTGGAATGGGGTAAGTAGCTTAAATTGGATAAGCATCTTAGAGAACCACATCATCAGTTACAATTGCTAGAACAGCAGGAAGGCAATTAAATGGAGTGATGACCTGCGTTTTTCTACGTGTCTATCATCTCAATGCAACAGATATCATCCACACAGTGGCTTTACAATCTAGTGTAAAGCTGCTTGTTGGTGACAGGAGAAAAACATTATGAAATTAAAGAGTTTATGAACGTAGCAATCAAACTGGGTAATCAATCATAAGAGCAAAGTAGCTACCAAACATACATAAAAACCCACTTTACTTTCTTAATTTATCTCACCATCTGGAACAAATTATTTTCACAGAATGCAGTGGGATGGAAGGGAGGGTGAGATTCAGGGCCCCAAAAGGGAACAAAGTCCCCTAGCAAGTTTAGCCAGGTGTTTCCTAGAGCTCGAACTGTCGCGAAACACATGGCTATTCAACTCAACTCGTGTAGAATAAGGGGCCTGAACAGGAAACACGCGGCCAAGGACACACACGGCCCCATTTTCGAATCTCCCCATTGTAAATACGTTCCTATCTCCAAGCCCCGAAACAATCCCTGACCTCCCCTGTCTAGCCCGATCGCACACGCATACAAAAAAATGCCAGTTTGGCACCTTGGCAGTGCTTGTGCCAGCTGGTAGTGCCACCTGGGCACCTTGGCAGTGCCAGGCTAGTATCCATTTAAACAGGAACCTGGAAATATTTAGAATTTTCCAGGCACACTGCTTTTCTCTGCAAGTTCCCCATCCCACTAAGCAATTTTCTTTTTTTATTCATTTTTTTTTCAGATTTAGAGTACCCAATTCTATTTTTTCTCCAATTCAGGGGCAATTTAGCGTAGCCAATCCACCTACTCTGCACATCTTTTTGAGTTGTGGGGTTGAGACCCACGCAGACATGGGGAGGATGTGCAAACTCCTACGGACAGTGACCCGGGGCCAGGATATAACCCCAATCCTTGGTGTCATAAGGCAGCCGTGCTAACCACTGCGCCACCATGCCGCCCCTGAAGTCTTATTCACGATTGGCTTGTTGGCCAGCATGACAGACAGTTAAGATATTTGGCAGTTTTATTGGTTCCTTTCCTTTTTGTAACTTTTCAATCCTGGTTGAGTTTTGGACTAGCAGCCATAGTCAAATTCAATGTCCTTCGAGAAGGAGAACTGAATGTTTCATCCAGTTATTGATAACAAGCCAGGAACAGGAAACATAATTGAGATATATCTTTACAGTTACACCCTCCTAAGGAGAAATCTGGACAAACTTAATGGACATCTGCAGTAACCATAAACAATTGTTATCTCTCCAATTTTAAACTTCATCAAGTACCATACTCGGCAGTCATACGGCACTGCAATGTTTTCAAACATATAATAATCTTTATTAGTGTCACAAATAGGCTTATATTAACACTGCAATGAAGTTACTGTGAAAAGCCCCTAGTCACCACACTCTGCGCTTGTTCGAATACACTGAGGGAGAATTCAGAATGTCCTAAGAAGTACGTCTTTCGGGACTTGTGAGAGAAAACCAGAACACCCAGAGGAAACCCACGCAGACACAGGGAGAATGTACAAACTCCGCACAGTCAGTGACCCAAGCAGGAAATCGAACCAGGGTCCCTGGTGCTGTGAAGCAACAATGCTAACCACTGTGTTACCGTGCGTTCCATAATATTAACTAAGCTTTTATTTCCTTCAATCAGGAAATCACAAGCTTAGGAACTTGATATATGGGTACATACAGGAACAGATCTTTTTTGTAGTACAGTGTGTCCCTGAGACAGTTTGCTTTTTTAAAAATATTTCTTTATTCTCCCCCTTTTTCACATTTTCTCCCAAATTTACACCCACCAACAATAAACAACAATCAGTAATAAACAATAATCAGTAACAAATATGTCAATCCCCATATCAATAACACCGATCCCATCCTCCCACCAAACCCAAAATATTCGCCCACATGTTCACATAAACAACTGACAAAAAGGAATCAGGAATCACCCATGGCCACCATTAACACCCACCGCCCCCTCCCCCCCCCCCCCCCCCCCCCCCCAACCACCTCCCCCAACTAATGTTCGATGTTATCCAGTTCTTGAAAGTGCATAATGAATAATGCCCATGAATTGTAGAACCCCTCCATCCTTCCCCTCAGTTCAAACTTAACCTTCTCAAGAGTCAAGAATTCTAACAGATCCCCCCGCCACACCAGGGCACAGGGTGGAGAGGCTGCTCTCCAACCCATCAGGATCCGCCTTCGGGCGATCAATGAGGCGAAGGCTACGACATCTGCCTCCGCACCCGTTTCCAACCCTGGCTGGTCCGACACCCCGAATGTGGCCTCCCGGGGACCCGGGTCCAGTTTCACGTGCACCACTTTAGAAATTACCCTAAAAATCTCCTTCCAGCAATCCTCTAGCTTTGGACAGGACCAAAACATATGAACGTGATTAGTGGGGCCTCCCCGGGCAATGTTCACACACATCTCCTAATCCTTCAAAGAATCAGCTCATCTTCGCCCTCGTAAGGTATGCTCTGTATACCACCTTCAGCTGTATCAGCCCCAACCTTGTGCACGAGGTGGAGGCATTCACTCTCCGGAGCTCCTCACACCATGTCCTCTCCCAACTCTTACTCCCATTTTGCTTTGAGAGACAGTTTGCTTAGGGACAGTCTCCACTCTGTTAATACAGCATTGGCCACTAATTGCTTCTGATTAGTATACTTGAAAACTTAAAACAATTACTGAACCTTGAGGGCAGAAACTTGATCAACAGCTCCTGAAAATCAATCTTCTCTTCTTTCTTGCACTTGGTGTTTCTCACTCGAGCCGAGCGCCGCTTCGCTGGCTCTCCTGCCTCATCTGCGATCCGCTTCCTCTTGGAACCTTTCTTAGCCTTGTCAATGATTGAAGCTTCTGCTTTAAACATAGTTAATTTAACAAAACAAAAGGATAGTAAATGATTTGCAAAAACAACACTGCAAGTACTTCAGTACATCTGTACATGTTACAAGAACCGCTTTGCATAGATTTCCACATTCAACATGTCTTGTTCTGAGAGCAAGCTCATCAGAAAATCCCTTTTAAAGGATCTAGGAACTTCTTATAAAGGGTAAGGTACAGTAGTCCCCCGTTATACCGCGCTCCGCAATACCGCGGTTCGCGATATACGGCGGGGGGGCTTATGGACCCCAACTTACTTGACTCATTTTAAACTCTTTTTGAAACAGCACCTTTTTTAGCCGCCATGATTAGCCGTGATGATTAGACCGATTAGCAGCGATGATTACCCGCGATGATTAGACCGATTAGCAGCGATGATTACCCGCGATGATTACTGTCGAACGATTAGCCGCGATGAGTAGCCGCGACCGATTAGCCCGATTACCCAGCCATAAAAGGGATACCTTTTCCAGTGCAGGTATCTTCGAGTTCAGTTACTGTCGTTCAAAATGTTTAAGCGCAAGTCTTACACGGTGAAGCAAAAGATACATTTGATAGACCGGCTTCGAAACGGGGAAACGAAGGCAAAATTATCCAGAGAGACTGGTGTACCAGAGTCAACCCTCCGTGGGTGGGTGAAAGATGAGCCCAATTTAAGAACATATGTTGGGACAGTTTCTCAGAGTGAAGGGCTTACCAGGAAAAAGGCAAGGAACGCTATTGACGTTAACTTGGAGAAGGCTGTGTTCACCTGGTTTGTCCAGGAACAGTCTGGTGGCACCCCCCTATCTGGACCTATCATCAGGACTCAGGCTGAGAAGTTCCATCACCAGCTCAACCCAGAGGATAGCAATTTCGTAGCCAGCAAGGGTTGGCTCCATCGGTTCCAGAAAAGACATGGGATAGGTGCAGTTACCATCAGTGGTGAACAGAGATACGCCGACTCAGGAGCAGCAGCAGCCTTTCCCGACATCCTCAAGAACTACATGGTGCAAGAGGAGCTGACCCCAGAGCAACTCTACAATGCAGATGAGTCAGGGCTCTACTGGAAGATGCTGCCTGACAAGACCCTAGCTGTCAAGGATGATGCCCACAAGACTCTGGGGTACAAACAAGACAAGAACAGGCTCACCATCCTGTTTGCCAGCAATGCCACGGGAACACACAAGCTGAAGCCATTGATTGTGGGCAAATTCAAGTCTCCTAGATGCATTCACCACATCAACATGGAGAACCTACCCATTACCTACCGGAACTCTGGCAAAGCCTGGATGACAGCTTCCTTATTTGAGGAGTGGTTCTTCAAGTTCTTCGTACCCAGTGTCAGGGACCACCTTAGTGCCCGCAACTTACCGCAGAAGGCCACACTCCTACTGGACAACTGCTCAGCCCACCCTCAGGGAGATGTTCTCAAGACCAGGGATGGGCAGATCCAAGTGCTCTATCTCCCAAAGAACACCACCAGCAAGATCCAGCCATGTGATGCTGGCATCATTCAGACCTTCAAGTCTGTGTACAAAAAGGAACTGATCCTGGAAATGATAGGATCCTCTCACTGTCCCAGATTACCTGAAAGCCATCACCATCAAGGATGCCTGTTATCTGGCAGGGAAGGCCTGGGGAGCTGTGACGGAGAAGACCATCGCCAACTGCTGGAACAAGGCCCTAGGAGCAGCACTCCCACGACCCCAACATTACCCAGATGAAGAGGACTTCGTAGGCTTTACTGAAGCAGAGATCAGGGCAGCTGAGGAGAGGCTAGAGGACCACCTGGATGAGAACCTAACACTCCAGGATTGGGTGAACAGGTGGGCAGCAGCAGAGGATGACATGGCACCCGCAGAAACATTCACAGGGGAGGAGATCATCGACCAGGTCACCCAAAAGGAGGCAGAAGAAGAAGAAGAACCCCAACGCACAGTGGCAAAGAGCCACTCGGATGCCATCACGCACCTGAAGTGGCTCATAGCATACACAGAGCAACAGGACTTCGACCCGATATACATCCTACACCTGAAGAACCTCCAGAGGCAAGCACAAGTCAAGATGAGGAAGGGGATGTGCCAGAAGAAACTCTCAGACTTTTTTAAATGATTTTTAAAAATATGCTTGTAAGTACAATTTTAAGTATATTATTGTATGTATATATTATTGTATATATTTTAATAAATTTAAAACTTGATTTAAGACTTGAACGAACTTTGCTGTTTTTTATTTAAAACGCCCTTCCATTCCCATAGGGGCTGGTTTAGCTCACTGGGCTAAATCGCTGGCTTTTAAAGCAGACCAAGCAGGCCAGCAGCACGGTTCAATTCCCGTACCAGCCTCCCCGGACAGGCGCCGGAATGTGGCGACTAGGGGCTTTTCACAGTAACTTCATTGAAGCCTACTCGTGACAATAAGCGATTTTCATTTCATTTTTCATTTCATTCAGCAATGTTCAGCACAGTCAGCGATGTTTCCTCTCGTTCATTCATTTGGATATCCGCCATCTTGGATATCCGCGGCTTGGATACAACGCGGGTGGCTGTCTTGGACCCGAACACCCGCGGTATAACGGGGGACTACTGTATCATGGTGGACTAGTAATCCAAAGGCAGGGTTAATCATTCAGACAAAGTTAGTTCAAATTCTCAAATTGAAAATTTGATTTCAGCTTTTTTTAAAAGAGCTGTAATAAGTAAAACAAAATGACCATGATGCTGCTAGACTGTCATAAAACCCCACCGGGCTTTATGGAAGGAAATTGGTCGTCCTTATATGTTCTGGCCGATATGTGATTCCAGTTCCACCCAAAAGTAGTTGACTCTAAACTGGCTTCTGAAGCAAGCCACTTAGTTATATCTAACAGTAACAAGATATCAGTCAAGAAGGTAATAATCCACTGCCATCTTCATAGGACAATGAACGATCATAGAATCAGGGTACCGCACAGTAAAAGACCATTGGCTCATCATGCTCTTCGGTAAAGCTAGTCAATTAATCCCACTCCCCGTCTACATAACACTGCAAAACTTCCCCTTCAAGTATTCATTCAATTCCCTTTTGAAGGCTATTACACAAACAGGATAGGGTTTTTCCTATTTCCTGCACCCTTCCAGGCAATGCATTCCAGGTCAAAACATCTTGCTGTGTAAAAAAAAGGTTTCCTTGTTTCACTTCCGATTCTTAACGATTCACCTTAAAATCTTTGTCGACTTCTGATGACGGGGATGTGCTGAGCGGACGAACAAAAGGTGGCTCTCCCCCTGGAAATTCAAAATTAGCATTTTGAACACAAAATAGCCCTCTAAACCGGGGCACGAGGCTGGCTATGACAGATCGCACACGGCAGCAAGGAATATAAAGACATCGCAAAAAAAACTTTGGAGGGCCCCCAAACAAAGGGAAATCCAGGGTGCAGGGGCACATCAACAAGGTATGCACATAGATGGCAGCCAACTTGGGTGGCTCCTGGTCAAACGGAAACCCCAGAACGCAGGGGCTCAGCCACATGGTTACGATTTTGACCACGGCTATCTTGAAAGGCCCCAAACAAAGGGAAATCCCGGACTGCAGGGGCACATTCACAAGGTAAGTATGGTCGATCCTGCAGGAGTGGGAGGAGACAGAAACCCCCCCCCACCAGGATTATCACCTGGAATATTAGGGGACTTAACAGCCCAGTGAAAAGATCCAGAGTCTTCGCCCATTTGAATAGTACGAAAGTTGACATAGTCTTCCTCCAAGAGACCCACCTAAGGGAGAAGTTCCCACTGCAGGTAAGAAAGAACTGGGTGGGACAGACCTATAATTCATGCTCCGGGGCAGGAACGAGGGTGAGAGGCGTGGCTGTACTGCTCAATAAGAGGACAGGATTTGCAGCGACGCAGATGGTTACGGACCAAGGGGGACGGTCATCATAGTTCGTGGTGTCCTGGAAGGGGTATCAGTGGTCCTTGTAAACGTGTACACTCCCAAACTGGACGACGCAGAATTCATGAAGAAAGCCATGGCAGACATCCCCGACATAGACACATACCGACTCATCAGAGGCTGGTTTAGCACAGTGGGCTAAATAGCTAGCTTGTTATGCAGAACAACGCCAGCAATGATGGTTCAATTCCCGTACTGGCCTCCCCGAACAGGTGCCGGAATGTGGCGACTAGGGGCTTTTCACAGTAACTTCATTGAACTTCATTGTGACAATAAGTCATTATTATTATATTATCATGGGGGAGTTACTTTAACTTCTTATAGGACCCACTGGCAGACAAATCAAACCCCAAGTCAGGAAAAAGTCAAGCATGGCGAAGGAACTGGGCATGTTCATGGAACAGATGGGGGCAATGGACCCATGGATGTTCACGCGCCCAGGGGAGGAGTTCTTTGTCTTCCCCAAGGTACACAGGGTATATATTAGGATTGACTATTTTGTAGTTGGGAAAGTCTTCCGGGGTAGTACAGAGAAATATTCTGCGATTGTAATCGCCGACCACGATCCACACTATATGGATGTGAGTTTGGAAATGGGCTGGACAAAACGCCTCCCCATGGAGGCAACACACGACCCTCCTGGCCAATAAGCCACTCTGCGAATGGATATCACAGGCCATAGACGGCTGTTATCAACATACCAGAACGGGGAAGTCTCACTCTCCACGTTGTGGGAGGCGATGAAGGCGGTGATAAGGGGGGAGGGACACGGGGACAAAGCCAGCCACCTGCTGAAAAAGCAGGCAGCCACGAGGAAAGTTGTCCATGGTTAGGTCAGTGGCAGTAAGTTAGTTGCTATGCGAAAAAAGATCAACAAAGCCTTCACAACCTTCTACCCTGGGCTGTAAAGCTCTGAACACCACCCCCGTGTAAAAATGTAAGCTACAATAAAAATTTATATTTTTTTAAACTGGTGGAAGTCATGGAGAGTATCAACTCCATGCAGGTGGGGAAGGCATCAGGGCCAGATGAATTCCCAGCAGACTTTTAAAAATAATTCTCACCAACACTGGCCCCACACCTGCGGGAGATGTTCGCAGACCTGTGGCGCCCTGCCACAAACACTGGCAAAAGCCTCAATATCGCTGATACCCAAAAAGGACAAAGATCCAACTGAGTGCGGGTCCTACTACTCAAAGTAGACACAAAGATCCTGGCAAGACGGTTGGATAGCTGCGTACCAGTAGTCGCAGAGGACCAGATGGGCTTCATCAAAGGCAGGCAGCTAACATCGAACATCAGGCATCTGCTGACCGTGATACTGATCCCATCCAGGGAGAGAACACCAGAAGTGATCATCTCCTTCGATGCAGAAAAGGCCTTTGAGAGAGTCATAGAATTTACAGTAGAAGGAGGCCATTCGGCCCATCGAGTCTGCACTAGCCCTTGGAAAGAGCATCCTAATTAAGCCCACACCTCCACCCTATCCCCATAACCCAGTATCCCCACCCAACATTTTTTTTTTGGACACTAAGGGCAATTTAGCATGGCTAATCCACCTAACCTGCACATCTTTGGACTGTGGGAGGAAACAGGAGCATCCGGAAGGAACACACGCAGACACTAGAGAACATGCAGGTTCTGCACAGACAGTGACCCAAGCCGGGAATCAAACCTGGGACCCTGGAGCTTAGAAGAAACGGTGCTAACCACTGTGCTACCATGCTGCCCCAAATGGAAGTACCTCACAGCAGTACTTGGTTCGGGACAGGTTCACATCCTGCGTGAAACTACTGGACAACACTCCCAAGGCGAGCATATGGACAAACCCCACCACTTCTAAACACTTCTGCTGCTGTTTGCTCTGGCAATCGAGCCAGAATCAATGCCCTCAGAACGGCAAAGGGGTGGAGAAGTATTCAAAGGGGAGACAGAGAGCACAGAGTTTCATTCTACACGGATAACCTGCTCCTCCCTCATCTCAAATCCCCGGACGAGCATTGAAAGGATAATAAAACTCCTAAAGGAGAGTGGAGCCTTCTTAGGTAACAACCTTAACTTGAGCAAGTGAAATCTTCCCTGTATACCCACAGGGGGGAGGGACAGAGCTGGGGCGACTACTGTTCAAGCAAGCCCAGACCAAATTCCACTACCCAGAGATCCACGACTGGACATGGATCCACAAATGAAACCTAACAAGTCTGGTGGAGGAAGTCAAAAGATAGGGGGAGGACTCTGGATCGAAGCGCTACACAGGGCAAACTTCACCTCCACATGCGCAAGGCTGAGCCTAACACAGCACAGAGCGCATCTAACCAGAACCCGAATGAATGTGCTCCTTCGAGAGATGGAGGACAAGTGTGAATAGTGCTCGGGAGGCCCGACCAACCAAACCCACGTGTTCTGTGCTTGCCCTAGACTGGTCAGGTACTGGACACTCTTCTTTGAGGCAATATCCAGGGTTGTGGGAATGAGGGTGGAGCCAAGACGAAAGGTGGTGGTCTTTGAGGTTTCAGATCAATCAAAAATCCTCATGCGGACGGGGGCCAATGCCCTACCTTTGCCAGCCTGATCATCCGCCAGAGAATCTGCTCGGCTGGCGATCGGCAGCACCACCCAAAGCTGCAGGCTGGCTGCCGACCTGGCGAAATTTCTCAGGCTGGATAAAATAAACTTTGTCATCCAGGGTTCGGAAGAGAGCTTCCACAGGACATGGAAGCCATTCATCAACTTGTTCCAAGATCTGTTCATAGCCAGCAACCAGTAAGGTGGGGAGGCCCCACAAATGAGCCACAGGACAAAGAGGAAAAGGAAAGGGGAGAAGGGCGGTGAAGGCACACAAAGAGAATAAGAGGGACAAGCGACTAAGCCCCTATGAATTGTGAAATATAAGATGCGAAAAACAATAAAAACACTTTTTTTTTAAATGAAAGAAGCTGCTCCAAACTACAGACGTCCATAAAGGGTTCTAAAGGAACTTGACGAACAGCAGAGAATTGCTTTGCAAATACACGTGGAATTTCATACACTATCACTCCTGGAACGAATCGATCTTTCCGCACTGTCTTAAAACTTTAAAAACTGGTCCAGTCTCTTAGCCACTGTAGAGAGCTGACCAGGTGTCTGTAACACATTTTGCAACAAATTCACTCATTACCAGGAAAAATTTGGGCAGTACGGTAGCACAAGTGATTCGCACTGTGGCTTCACAGTGCCAGGGTCCCAGGTTCGATTCCCTGCTGGGTCACTGTCTGTCGGAATCTGCACGTTCTCCCCGTGTCTGCGTGGGTTTCCTCTGGGTGCTCCAGTTTCCTCCCACAGATCAAAGATGTGCAGATTAGGTGGATTGGCCATGATAAATTGCCCTTAGTGACCAAAAAAGGTTAGATGGGGTTATTGGGTTACAGGAATAGTGTGGAAGTGAGGGCTTAAATGGACCGGTGCAGACTCGATGGGCCGAATGGCCTCCTTCTCCACTGTATGTTCTATATTTATACGGGCTCAAGGGCTACAATGTCCATCACCTAAACCTGCTGTATTCTACCATTCTTTACATCACACATAAAATGGTTTTCAGACTAACCTTGTACTGCTAAAGTTTCTGCCACACTTGGAACAGGAGTTGGAGCTGCTGGTGTAACCACAGCTGGTGCTGGTATTGTTGGCGCTGTCACTACTGGGGCAGGACTGGAAGTAGTGGGATTGGGCTGGATGACGCTCACAGGTGTGCCTATTGGTGACGTCAAGAGATGTTGGGAAGGATCTCTGTACATGCAAAGATCTATCATCCTGCCGAGGCTGGGATGAGGCGGCTCAGTAGACGTCAAGTGCACATATGTAGCCAGTAAACTCTCACCCAGGCATCTCCACCTAGAAAAAGAAAACAATATATTAAATGGCAGGAACTGAAGCACTGGTCTTCAATGGTACAGTTCACAGATGTTCTTACAACTTTTGACAGTGATAGATCACAGCTGTGTGTCTTGGTTCCCTTGGCGATTTAATCAAGAGTCAGCACTGAGCAGGTACCAGCATGTGGATAAGAGGGGGACGGAATTACTTTATATGAAATACTCTTAAACCTTTGCTTGTATTTTCTTCATTCACAGTATAATTTTGCTCATGTGCTATTTGCAGATGCATGCTAAAACATGGACAACTCTGAACAGTTGTACATATAAATAACATTACATATCAGCATGGTATCATTTTTAAGTGCAGTGTGAAGCGTAAATAATGCTGTCAGTAAGACTTTAAAGCTGTAAGAAAGTGGGATGACTCAAATATGAAGGCAAAAACGTAAGCGACCAGAGCAAAGGTCAGAACAAGTTAAGGATCAAGGGTAAATAAAGCATCAGGGAACAGTTACGAAACAACATGAAAGGACTGTTTAAAATAAAGTAAAAGAAGCAATGAAAGAAACATTAAATCACCTGAACAGCAATGTACACATCATTGAAAATAAATCCTGGGAAATGGAGGCAATAATCTGTGACAGGAAACAAGATGTAGGAGTAATAGCTGAAAGTCAGCTACACAAAGGACAGGACAGGACAGGCAAATACTGACAATTACAACATCATCAGAAAGGATAGGGAAATAAGAGGAAACCACCAATTCAGATAACATAATGGCATTAGGAATCATGCCGCCAAGGGTCCGGGGCCAATCCTAGCCCCAGGTCACTGTCTGTGTGACGTTTGCACATTCTCCCCATGTCTGCATGGGTCTCACCCCCACAACCCAAAGATGTGCTGGTTAGGTGGATTGGCCACAGTAAATTGCCCCTTAATTGTAATTTTTTTTAAATAAATAAACAAATAATGGCATTAGGAACTTTGGGAACAGAATTAATTTGTATTGTGTTAGGAAAATAAATGTAGTTTTAAGATATTTATATTTGAGTTGGTAAACATCATAAATAAGGTGTAGTTTTAAGTGGGTTTAATTTAATGTTTCTGTGACTAGAATGTCTGGTATGGTAGAGAAGCTTTTGAGTTTTAGTTTAGTAGAATTTGATTGCAGTTGGAGACAGGGCACTGGGGAGTGAACAGCTCTCAACTCTGCCAGGAGAAGCTGGATAAGAGAGTTACAAAGATGCAAACTTCCTATGGAACAAGATGTAATCCAGATAACCAGGGAATGGGGACAGAAAGAATGTTTAAGAGACTTGAAGTTAAGAGAACAGAAACCAATGTATCATTCAGAAGAATTCAAGGAAGGGTAAACAAAGTAGGGGCTGGTTTAGCACAGTGGGCTAAACAGCTGGCTTGCAATGCAGAACAAGGCCCGCAGCGTGGGTTCATTTCCTGTACCGGCCTCCCCGAACAGGTGCTGGAATGTGGCGACTATGGGCTTTTCACAGTAACTTCATTGAAGCCTACTTAATAATAACAATTGCTATCCTATAGCAATCAAGACACAGAAATACTAAAAGGGGTTGGTGTAAAATCCTGGACTGGATTCACTGTGAAGCAGATGTTTTATTTAGAAGTGTCATTTGGAAATCCTGGACTGGATTTCAGAATTCAACCGCGAAGGGAAAGCATTATTATGCAGAGAAGATTTTAAACATGTTTTTGAAAGTGATGTTTGGAAACACGTTTGGCTCAAACATAGACAAAAGAGTTGAACTCCAGAGGTGAGGTGAGAGTGACTACCCTTGACATCACGCAGCATTTGATCACGTATGGCATCAAGGAGCCCTCGCAAACCTGAAGTCAATGGGAATCAGGGGGAGACCTCTCCACTGGTTTGAGTCATATCTAGCACAAAGGAAGATGGTTGTGGTTGTTGAAGGTCCCTGGACATCACTGCAGGAGTCCCTCAGAGTAATGTCCTATGCCCAACCATCTTCAGCTACTTCAATGGCCTTCCTTCCAGCAAGGTCAGATGTGGGGTTGTTCATTGATGATTTCATATAGTCTAGCATCACCCACATGCAAATACGAGACCTGGATATTATCCAGGCTTGGGCCGACAAGTGGCAAGTAACATTTTTGCCACCCAAGTGCCAGGGGTGACCATCTCAATACAAGAGAATCAAACCCTTGCCCCTTGACAATCAATGGCATTTCCATCACGGAATCTCCCACTATCGACATCCTGGAAGTTACCAATGACTAGAAACTGAACTGGACTAGCCATATAAATACCTGAACTACAAGAAGAGATCAGAGGTTAGGAATCCTGCAGCAAGTAACTCACCTTTCGACTCGCCAAAACCTGTCCACCATCTACAAAGCACAAGTCAGAAATGTGATGGAATACTCCCCACTTGCTTGGATAAATGCAGCTCCAACAACATTGAAGTAACTCGGCACCATTCAGCAGCCTGCTTGATTGGTACACTTTCCACACATTCACTCCTTCCAGCACCGATGCACAGTAGTAGCAGTGTGTACTATCTGCAAGATGCGCTGCAGGAACTCACCGAGGTTCCTTCGGCAGAACCTTCCAAACCCATGACCACTACCATCTAGAAGATAAGGGCAGCAGACACCTAGGAACACCACCACTTGGAAGTTTCCCTCCAAGTCACTTACATCCTGACTTAGAAATATATTGTCGTTCTGGTACTCCCTCCCTAACAGCACTGTGTGTGTACCTACACCACATGGCCTGCAGCAGTTCAAGAATGCAGCTCACCACCGCCTTCTCAAGAGCAATTAGGGATAGGCAACAAATGCTGGCATATTGTGGAAAAGAATGAATGAAAATTGCTTATTGTCACAGGTAGGCTTCAAATGAAGTTATTGTGAAAAGCCCCTAGTCGCCACATTCCTGCGCCTGTTCGGGGAGGCTGGTACAGGAATTGAACCGTGCTGCTGGCCTCCCTTGGTCTGCTTTCAAAGCCAGCGATTTAGCTAATCAGATGCATGGTGTTACAATCCCGGACCAGACCCCAACAGTGGCTAGGACACTGGACAGAAACCCTAATAGTTTATTTTAATTTTGTAAGACTGTGAGGAAAGGATACTTCGCTTCAGGAGTGATTACACTCAAAATATGGATTATAATAAATTAAAACTAACTTTATTACTATAACACAATGATAGTTCTAGTGACACAAAGAAAATGTCTTACAATTACACCTTAAACAATACTTAATATAACAATGAAAACAGTCTCCTAATGCTATCGATATTTCCACTCAAATAAACCCATCTCTGGATCAACGTCCACATTTAAATATGGCTAAAAGGTCCAGGAATACTTCAGAGATGATCTTTGAGACAGGGTTAAAAGATAGATTGAATCCTGTCAGAAAAATGCAGGATCTATTTCAGACTGCACCACGGGACGAGACAGGGGTGCCCCCTCTCCCCTCTGCCGTTTGCACTACCTATAGAGCGTTTGCAATTGCTCTGAGGGGTTCAGAGGGTTGGAAAGGGCTTGGGGGGGGTGCAGCATAGGGTTTCATTGGACGCAGATGACCTGCCTTTGTACATTTTGGACCCGATGGCAGGGATGGACGGAATCATGGCGACCCTGGGGGAATTCGGCCGGTTTTCGGGGTACAAATTGAATATGACAAAAAGTGAAATGTTTGTAGTTCAGGAGAGGGGCCAAGGGGACCGGCTGAGGGAGCTGCCGTTCCAGTTAGTTGGGGACAATTTTGGGTACCTGGGAATACAAGTGGCGGGGACTGGGGTTGACTGCACAAGCTGAACTGTCCCGGCTGGTAGATCAAATGCGAAGGGAGTTCCGGAGGTGGGATGCGCTCCCACTGTTGTTAGCTGGGAGAGTTCAGACAGTTAAAATGATGGTCCTCCCGAGGTTCTTATCCGTGTTTCAGTGTCTCCTCATTTTTATTCCACGTTCCTTTTTTAAGAGGGTAAGCAAGATCATTTTGGACTTTGTATGGGCGGCCAAGTCCCCGCGAGTGAAGAGGGTGATGCTCGAGCAGAACCGGGGGGAAGGGGGCTTGCACTGCCGAATTTCAGCAACTATTATTGTGCGGCTAACATAGCCATGATAAGGAAGTGGGTGGTGGGGGGGTCGACTTGGGAGCGGGTGGAGGCAGCCTCATGTAGGGGTACCAGTCTGGGGGCATTGGTGATGTTGCTGCCGTTCCCGCCGGTGCGCTTCTCCACCAGTCCTGCAGTGGTGGCGGCCCTTCGGATCTGGGGACAGTGGAGGAGGCACGTGGAAGCATGGGTCCCTAACCCTAACCCCGATATGTGACAACCATTGGTTTGCCCCAGGGAGGTTGGACAGGAAGTTTCGGACATGGCGGAGGGCGGGGAGTGAGCGGATGGGAGATTTCTTCTTGGAAGGGAGCTTCCCTAGCTTGAGGGCGCTGTAGGCTCAGTTTGGGTTGACGAGGGGGAATGAATTCCAATATATTCAGGTGTGGGACTTTTTGCGCAGGCAGGTGCCATCTTTTCCATTCTTGCCACTAAGGGGGATCCAAGATAGGATAATGTTTAGAGGATGGGTGGGGGAAGGAAGTGTCTCGGATATTTACAAGGAGCTCATAGGGGCGGAGGAGACGCAGACCGAGGAGCTGAGGCATAAATGGGAGGAGGAGTTGGGAGGGGAGATTGGGGAAGGTCTGTGGGCGGACACACTGAGCAGGGTTAATGGGACTGCAACATGTGCCAGGCTCAGCCTGATTCAATTTAAGGTTGTCCACCGGGCCCACATGACAGTGTCCCGGATGAGCAGATTCTTCGGTGTAGAGGACAGGTGTGTAAAGTGTCTGAGATGACCGGCAGACCATGTCCACATGTTTTGGGCGTGTCCAATACTTAGGAGATACTGGCAGGGGTTCGAGGACGTCATGTCTAGAGTATTGAACATAAGGGTGGCAATGGGTCCGGAAGTGGCGATTTTTGGGGTTTCAGAGGCCCCGGAAGTCCAGGGGGAGAAAGAGGTTGACGTTTTGGCCTTTGCTTCCCTGGTAGCCGGGAGACAGATACTTCTAGCTTGGAGGGACTCAAAGCCCCCGAAGTCGGAAGCCTGGCTGTCAGACATGGCGAGTTTCCTGGGCTTAGAGAAAATCAAGTTCGCCTTGAGAGGGTTGTTGTTAGGGTTCGCCCGGAGGTGGCAACCATTCATTGACTTCTTTGCGGAAAATTAATCATCAGCAAGGAGGGGGTTAGGGGAATGTAGTATACGGGGTCAATTAGGCAGATCTGGGTGGGACGGGTTACAGCAATTGCACTATGTACTTTGTTTATTGTGTAGTCCTTTTGTTTTCTCGTTCTGTAATTCTACTGTTAACAATGCCTAAAAATACCTCATTAAAATTGTTTATCCAAAAAAAAAAATGCAGGATCTCTAACTGAAGTCTTCAGAAAATATCTTCATGGTTTGACTTCCAGGAACCAACTGAAATCTCTGTTTTTTTTACCAAAATGCTATGTACTCTGGCTCCCCCCATTAGTTACTTCATCTTACAAAGCTGAACAGTGTCTCCAACTATCTACTCTCAGGGAACCCCCTTAACCAAACAAAAATCCATTTGCCCAAGCTTTTCTATACAAAAAGCAAAGCTATCTTGCGGACCAGCAGTCATACACACATTAGCCCAGGCTTTTAATCTTTACTGCACCAAATACATATAATAAAATATATCTGAAATTCCTACATTCATCACAATAGGAATACTACCACCATTGTTGAATTCCCTCTCCATCAACATTCTCCGGGTTAGCATTGACCACAAGGAGTGTAATGGAATATTCCCCACTTGCCTGGATGAGTGCAGCTCCAACACTCAAGGAGCTCCACACTTTCCAAAATAGTCAGCTTTATTGGCACCCCGTCCATTATTGTAAACATCCATTGCCTCCACCACAAATGCACAGTGGCAGCAGTGCGTACCATTGCAAGATGCATTGCAGCAATTCACCCAGGCTCTTTTGATAGTACCTGCCAACGGTGACCTCTACTATCTACAAAAGGTACTATCTACCTCTACATCTACAATGCATGGGAGCATTGCCACCTGTAAGTTTCCCTCCAAGCCATGCACTACCCTGACTTGGAACTATATTGCTATTCCTTCAGTGTCACTGAGTCTAAATCCTGGAACTCCCTACATAACAGCACTGTAGGTGTACCTAACACCACATTGGCTGCAGCGGTTAAAGGTAGTGACAAGGCAAATTAGAGATAGGAAAGAAGTGCTGGCCTAGCTAGCAATGCCCAAATCCCATGAATGAATTTTTAAAATTCTGACCTAGAGTTTCTGCAGGAAGCCAGAGGCTGATCGTAATCCCTGCAGCAAGGAATGTAATTGTTAATTTGGGAATAATAACTGGCTCTCCAGGTCCAGAGTATAGTTCATACACGATATGTAACACAGATAGCTCTCATGTACAGCCTAACAGAACTCTATCAAAATGTGATCAGATTAGTAAAATAGCTTCCCCAGGGCAGCACGGTGGCGCAGTGGTAGCATTGCTGCCTCATGGTGCCGAGGTCCAAAGGTTCGATCTCGGCTCTGGCTCACTGTCCGTGTGGAGTTTGCACGTTCTCCCCATGTTTACGTGAGTTTTGCTTAGGTGGTTTGATCAGGCTAAATTGCTCCTTAATTGGAAAAATGAATTGGGTACTCTAAATTTATATTTTAAAAAATAGCTTCCTCGAAAACCCCAGGCAGGAGGATGTGGAATGAAGAATGGGACAGAGAGAAATTACTTGTGAATTTTCAACAAATCCAGAACCATATCGTCAACTTGATCAAGCGCTGTGAAAATGTAGCAGCAATCATCAGTAACTGTACTATGCAAACTTATACTTTTTGTCAAAAGGATGCTAAACATCCTGAGAACAACTTGGAAGACAATATAGCAGCAGTGAATCTTATTGCTAAAGTTACAATATATAACCAGGACAATGTTCAACACAGTGAAATGCTGGATATAGCATCCCTCATAGCTTGTGACATTAAAATGGTGTTTCATGGGAGAGCTTTTCCAAAATCAAATGCAGGAGTGGATTAAGGGGATGTTCAATTTTTGTTAAAAGTTGCTCATCTTCCTAAAACTCTGACTGAATTCAACACAATTCATTCACAAAATACCATAGTTATGGCAAAGCACCTCAGATGCAGACACCTGAACTAACATTAACAAAAGACATCAGACAAGCATTACATTAGTTCAGGTCATTACAAAGTAGTGGTATGATTTGTTCTCATTTTATCCAGCTTCACAAGTGTTGAATAAGAGACTATTCCTTTATTTTGAAAGTACAGGAATGTGTATATGAACATCCTTTCTCCTGCACACAGCCACCAGTCCGGGCAATGCCATAGCTACATTTTTAGGCGCACAAGAGATCAAATATATATTTCACAAACAACCTGTTAACCAATACATACGTGAAGTGGGATATTGGTTGTGTCAGTTGAAGATCTGGCTCCTCCTCTTGTGTAGCCAACGCCTGTCTCTTCCTACGGAGTTCTAGAGCTTCCTCAATAACAGCTTTAGCCTCTGCTGGATCCACATCCAATGCATGAATTGACATGTCGCTAAAAAGGAAAAAATAAACAGATCAAAGCAAAATTCCAAGTGGACAAGATGATTTCATCCTGCTGTCTGATTCTGTAATAAGAACAGTGAGGAAAAGAAAAGGGCCATCTGACCTCAATTCAACGAAGTCACTTTAATATGCAAGCTCTCAATATGGAGCCTTGTATATTGGGAGCGCATATCAGGAAACTGCATGTATTAAATCTGCAATTTTCGATCCAACTGCAGAATTTACCTTCATAGTCTTAATTCCATCTCAGTTTGTGCCAGATACCTAAATTTGTAACTCTACCACTTCATTGCCCTTCGGGTCATAGATAACCACTTTCAAGACCAAATTTATGCTTAACCTCTGTTCCATAGGACTTAGGATGTGGCCACCATTTGGCCCTTTGAGATATTCAAACCCTTTACTGCACTGAATAATTTGCATGCATCAATTTAGTCTGCTACCTTACATGACAGAACACGTGCTGTCATTAAAGTCCCAATTTGCTCGTGATACTCCCATACCTTCTCCATGCTTTGGCCCAGAGTATCCACACAATCGCTCCACTTTTGACAGAATCATGACACATAAAAAGCCATTCAGCCCATTATGTCTGCACCAATTTTGTAGAAATTAAGTCGGTAAGTAAACCATTACAGAGGTAAAGTGGATAAAGAGAAAAGAAAAAGGAAAGCAAAAAGTTGAGACAAACAATTGAGGGATTTCAATAGAATCGCTGAATCAGATTATTTTGTTGAAATTTCTCGCTCACAACAACAATTTGTTAAACTGTCCAAAGATGTGTGGCACTCAGCCCTCAAGTGTCCCAGACATCATTATGTTGGTGTTTCCATCTACACCATCTCTGTAAAGGCAATTTAATAGGCACGGACATCACAATATAGGTCAACATGACTCAAAAACTGGATGATCCGTGAGGGACAATTCAAAGAAGAAAGATAAAACAACAACACCTAAATACATATCTGGAAAAAGAACAGAGGTGGAATGATGAATGCTTCTACAACACTTGATCTAATACTGCACAAACCGAACATCTCAGTAAAATATTAGTAAAGCAATTACAACGTGGCAAGCCAAAGCCAGCTTGCTGCTGAGGACAGCAGATTCCATGTATGGCCTGACAGAACTCAATCAAAATGTGATCAGATTAGTAAAACAGCTTTCCCTAAAAACCCAGGCATGAAGGGTGTGGAGGATGTGGAATGAAGAAAGGGACAAAGAGAAATGGGTAGTAGCATAAAGCATTGGAGAGGAGTTGCAATGTACACAGAAATAAACTACATTAGAACAAAAAGTAACAAAAATAGATGGGATCATCTAAATTTGAGGTCCCTGCAGGAACAGGTACATAGAAATTAAAATCATAAAGGTTATTGTTGAAAAACAGAAAATGCTGGCAATGCTTCGTCAGAGATGAGTCATACTGGCTCGAAATGATAACCTTCTCTCTCCACAGACGTTGCCAGACCTGCTGAGTCTTTCTCGTATTTCTGTTTTATTTCAGATTTCCAATATCTGGATATTTTGCTTGTATTTTAGGTTTATGTTAAAGGTTTGCTTCGTAATTCAGTATAGATCAAAGGCAGTTGCGGAAAGTACAGGTGAAAACTGAATAAGAAAATACGGGCAAAGTGAACGTATGGGAAAAGATTAGTTGGTAAAATAAAATACTTTTGCGTTGCCTTTTATAAACCTATTAACTGTAATGGGGTACTGAAGGAAAGTGTGGGACCGCTAAGGACCAAAAAGGACATTTTCTTTGGAGGCACAGGACATGGCAGAGGTGCTAAATTTACATCAGGTGTCAGTAAAGATAATGCCACCAATATCACAGGAAAGGAGGAGGCAATATTGGATAGGCTAGAACAAAAATAGTTACTTGAAAGGGTGGTAATGCAGATAGTAGAAAGGTCTCAGGTCGAATGGAATGCATGCTAGTTGCTAAGGAAAAGAAAAGGTGGAAATTCTGGACGAGAGGCTTGCAATAAGAGGAGGGGTAACAGCAATTATCGCCCAGTCAGCTAACATTGAATGCGAGCAAACTTTTAGAGACAATAATTTGGGATACACTTAACTGGCACTAGGAATGCTGTATTAATAAAATGAAAGTCGCCGCTGCCTATGACACTGAGCATCCGGGTTCGATTCCGGCCCCGGGTCACTGTCTGTGTGGAGTTTGCACATTCTCCCAGTGTCTGCGTGGGTTTCACCCCAACAACCCAAAGATATGCAGGTTAGGTGGATTGGCTACACTAAATTGCCCCGTAATTGGAAAAAAATAATTGGGTTCTTTAAATTTGAAAAAAAATGAAAGTTACCAAAGGCAAATTGTATTTGGTTCACTTGGCTGAGTTCTTTGATGAAGGTCATGCAGCTGAAGTTGGGGAAGTAGACTTTCAGAAGGCATTTGACAGTACCACATAATAGGCTTGTTAGCAAAATTGAAACCGATGGAATCAAAGGAGTTGTGACTCCATGTACACCAGATTGGTAAGGAACAAAAAACAGAGACAATTGTTTTTCAGATGGAAGTGTGCACTGCTGACCCCAGGATTCAGAGTTTTAAAAAAGTTTAGAGTACCCAATTCATAGTAGCAGCGTAGATACAAAATCAGTCGAATAATAGGAAGCAGAGAGTAACAGTCGATGGATATTTTTCAGGCTGGAGGAAGGTTTATAGGGCTGTTCCCCAGCATTGGTATTGGGACCCTTGCTTTACTTGATCTATATTAATGATCTAGATCTTCGAGTGCAGGAGTTAATTTCAAAGGGGCTCCAGGATGACGCAGATTGACTGGTGAATGGGCAGACACGTGGCAGATGAAATTTAGCACAGTGAAGATGGTACAGTAGTGATTTATTTAGGTAGGAAGAACAGGA